>NC_040105.1:90863559-91221059 GCF_003369695.1 Bos indicus x Bos taurus | reverse complement strand
GAGGGTAAACCATCAGCCTACAATGCAGGACACCCCGGTTGGATTCCTGGGGTCGGGCATATCCCCTGGAGAAGGGATAGGCTACCCAGGCCAGTATTCCTAGGCTCCCCTTGTGGCTCAGACGGTAAAGAACCCGTCTAAAATGTAGGAGTCCTGGGTTCAGCCTCTGGGTTGGGAAGATACCCTGGCGATGGGAATTCCCACTCAGGTATCTTGCCTGGAGAATTCCATGAACAGAAGAGCCTCTCAGGGTATAACCCATGGAGTCCTAAAGAGTTGGACACAACAGACCAATTTCTCTTTCACCAGGGAAAATACACGCCCTTCCCTGATTGGTCCTGGATGTAACCAATCAGGCACATGCTGGCCTCAACCCATATTTACATAGGGCCAAAACTGGAAACCTCAACAGGTAAAGCATCAGTCTACAATGCAGGACACCCCAGTTGGATTCCTGGGTCAGGCATATCCCCTGGAGAAGGGATAGGCTAACCAGGCCAGTATTCCTAGGCTTCCGTGGTGGCTCAGACAGTTAAAGAACCCGCCTAAATTTTAGGAGACCGGGGTTCTATCCCTTGTTTGGGAAGATCCCCTGCGATGGGAACTCCCATTCCAGTATTCTTGCCTGGAGAATTCCATGAACACAAGAGCCTGTCAGGGTATAACACATGGAGTCCTGAAGAGTTGGACACAACTGAGCAACTTTCTCTTTCACCAGGGAAAACACACCCCCATCCCTTATTGGTCCTGGATGTAACCAATCAGGCACATGCTGGCCTCAACCCATATTTGCATAGGGCCAAACCTGGAAACCTCAGCAGGTAAAGCATCAGCCTACAGTGAAGGAAACCCCGACTGGATTCCTGGGTCGGGCATATCCCCTGGAGAAGCGATAGGCTACCTATGCCAGTATTCCTAGGCTTCCCTGGTGGATCAGATGGAGAGACCCGCCAGAAAGGCAGGAGTCCTGAGTTCGACCTTTGGGTTGGGAAGATCCCCTGGCGATGGGAACTCCCACTCCAGTATTCTTGCCTGGAAATTCCATGAACTCAAGAGCCTGTCAGGGTATACCCATGGGTTCCTAAAGAGTTGTACACAACTGCTCAGCGTTCACTCTCACTTTAACCAGGGAAAACACCCTCTTCCCTGATTGATCCTGGGTGCAACCAATCAGGCACATGCTGTCACCATCCCATATTTGCATAGGGCTGAAACGGAAAACCTCAGTGGGTAAAGCATCAGCCTACAATGCGGGACACACTGGTTGGATTCCTGGGTCGGGCATATCCCCTGGAGAAGGGATAGGCTACCTGTACCAGTATTCCTACGCTTCTGTGGTGGATCAGACAGACCATTCCAGTATTCTTGCCTGGAGAATTGCATGAACAGAAGAGCCTGTCAGGGTATAACCCATGGAGTCCTAAAGAGTTGGACACAACTGAACAACTTCTCTTTCACCAGGGAAAACACACCCTCTTCCCTGATTGGTCCTCGGTGTAACCAGTCAGGCACAAGCTAGCACCATCCCATATTTGCATACGGCCAAACCTGGAAGCCTCAGCATGTAGAGCATCAGCCTACGATGCAGGACACCCCGGTTTGATTCCTGGGTCGGGCATATCCCCTGAAGAAGCGATAGACTACCTATTCCAGTATTCCTAGGCTTGCCTTATGGCTCAGATGGAAAGAAACCACCTGAAATGCAGGAGTTCAGGGTTCAACCTCTGGGTTGGGAAGATCCCCTGGCAATGGGAACTCCCACTCCAGTATTTTTCCCTGGAGAAATCCATGAACACAAGAGCCTCTCAGAGTATAACACATGGAGTCCTAAAGAGTTGGACACAACTGAGCAACTTTCTCTTTCACAGGGGAAAACACACCCCCATCCCTGATTGGTCCTGGGTGCCACCAATCAGGCACATGCTGGCACCATCCCATATTTGCATAGGGCCGGAAATGGGGAACCTCAGCGGTTAAACGATCAGCCTACAATGCAGGACACCCCGGTTGGATTCCTGGGTTTGGCATATCCCCTGACAAGTGATAGGCTACCCAGGCCACTATTCCTAGGCTTCCTTGGTGGCTCAGACAGTAAAGACTCCGCCTGCAATGCAGGAGACCTGGGCTCGATCCCTCGGTTGTGAAGATCCCCTGGAGATGGGAACTCCCACTCCAGTATTCTTGCCTGGTAATTTCATGAACACAAGAGCCTGTCAGGCTATAATCCATGGGGTCCTAAACAGTTGCACACAAGTGCACAACCTTCACTGTCACTTTACCCAGGGAAAACACACCCCCTTCCCGGATTGGTCCTGGGTGTAACCAATCAGGCACATGCTGGCACGACCCCATACTGGCATAGGGCCAAACCTGGAAACCTCAGCAGGTAAAGCATCAGCCTGCAATGCAGGTTGGATTCCTGGTTTGGGCATATCCCCTGGAGAAGCGATAGGCTACCTATGCCAGTATTCCTAGGCTTCCCTGGTGGCGTAGATGGAAAGAAACCACCTGAAATGCAGGAGTCCTGAGTTCGACCTCTGGGTTGGGAATACACCCTGCGATGGGAACTCCCACTCCAGTATTCTTGCCTAGAGAATTTCATGAACAGAAGAGCCTCTCAGGGTATAACCCATGGAGTCCTAAAGAGTTGGACACAACTGTGCAACTTTCTATTTCACCAGGAAAAGCACACCCCCTTCCCTGATTGGTCCTGGGTGCCACCAATCAGGCACATGCTGGCACCATCCCATATTTGCATAGGGTCGAAATGGGAAACCTCCGAAGGTAAAGCATCAGACTACAATGCAGGACACCCTGGTTAGGATTCCTGGGTCAGGCATATCCCCTGGAGAAGGGATAGGCTACCCAGGCCAGTATTCCTAGGCTTTCCTGGTGGCTCAGATGGGAAGAAACCACCTGAAAGGAGAGAGGTCCTGGGTTCATCATCTGGGTTGGGAAGATCCCCTGGCTATGGGAACTCCACAACCCAAGTATTCTTGCCTGGAGAATTCCATGAACACAAGAGCCTGTCAGGCTATAATCCATGGTGTCCTAAAGAGTTGGACACAACTGCACAACGCTCGCTCACTTTAACCAGGGAAAACACACCCCCATCCCTGGTTAGTCCTGGGTGTAACCAATCAGGCACATGCTGGCACCATCCCATATTCACATAGGGCCAAACCTGGGAAAATTCAGCAGGTAAAGCATCAGCCTACAATGCAGGACACCCCGGTTGAATTCCTGGGTGGGCATATCCCCTGGAGAAGGCATAGGCTACTCAGGCCAGTATTCCTATGCTTCCCTGGTGGCCCAGACGGTAAAGAACCTGCCTAAAATGCAGGAGACCTGGGTTCGATCCCTGGCTTGGGAAGATCCCCTGGTGATGGGAACTCCCACTCCAGTATTCTTGCCTGGAGAATTCCACGAACACAAGAGCCTCTCAGGGTATAACGCTAGCAGTCCTAAAGAGTTGGACACAACTGAGCAACTTTCTCTTTCTTCAGGGAAAACACACCCCCTTCCCTGATTGGTCCTGGGTGCCACCAATCAGGCACATGCTGGCACCATCCCATATTTGCATAGGGGCAAACCTGGAAACCTCAGCAGGTAAAGCATCAGCCTACAATGCAGGACACCCCGGTTGGATTCCTGGATCGGGCATATCCTCTGGAGAAGGGATAGGCTACCTATGCCAGTATTCCTAGGCTTCCCTGGTGGCTCAGACAGAAAGAAACTGCCTGAAATGAAGGAGTCCTGGGTTGGGAAGATCCCCTGGTGATGGGAACTCCCACTCCAGTATTGTTGCCTGGAAAACTGGGTATAACGCATGGATTCCTAAAGAGTTGGACACAACTGAGCAACTTTCACTCTCACTGTAACCAGGGAAAACACACCTCCTTCCCCGATTGGTCCTGGGTGTAACCAATCAGGCACATGCTGGCCCCATCCCATATTTGCATAGGGCTGATCCTGTGAAAGAGCTGGTAAAGAATCAGCCTACAATGTAGGACACCCTGGTTGGATTCTTGGGTGGGGCATATCCACTGGAGAAGGGATAGGCTACCTGTGCTAGTATTCCTAGGCTTCCCTGGTGGCTCAGATGGTAAAAACCCGCCTGAAATCCAGGAGACCTGGGTTCGATCCCTGGGTTGGAAAGATCCCCTTGCAATGGGAACTCCCACTGCAGAATTCTTGCCTGGAGAATTCCATGAACAGAAGAGCCTGTCAGGCTATAATCCATGGGATCATAAAGAGTTGGATACAACTGAGCAACTTTCAGTTTCAGTTTCACCAGGGAAAACACACCCCCTTCCCTGATTGGTTCTGGTTGTAACTAATCAGGCACATGCTCGCACCATCCAATATTTGCATACGGCCTAACATGGGGAAACACACACCCCTTGCTCGAATACTCCTGTGTTACCAATCAGAGGCATGCAAGAACTGTCACCTATTTTGCATAGGGCATAACCAATCAGGCTCCAGGGTGTGGAAACCAAAGGTATAAAGAAAGGAAGCCAAAAAAACTTCGGTTTTCTTCGACGTTACAGCTGTTCCTGAATGGTAAGGGTTAGTTTTCCTTGGAGCTGCCCCTTGACGTGTTCATGATGTGAGCTGCCACTGGAGATCCCTTTCATGTGAGCTGTCACCGGAGGTGCCCATAGGTTGAGTTGTCACTAACTGGCACTTGTCTTTCCCTTAGGTCGAGTTGTTAGTAACTGGCGCTGTTCTAGGTCAAGCTGCTCCTAAGGTGAGGTGTCAGTAATTAATTCTGTCCCTAGTTCAAGTTGTCACTGTGTAAACTTAACTGCATGTGTTCAGTTCTGTCTTTGACTCTATGCAATCCTGTAAATGGTAGCTCGCCACATTGCTCTATCCGTGGGATTCTCCAGGCAAGAATACTTGAGTGGGTGGTATGCTCTCCAGTAGGGGTTCTTCTGGACCCAGAGCTAGAACCCACGCCTCATTTTTGTGTGTGTGTGTGCATTGCAGGTGGATTGTTTATCACTGGCACTACCTGAGTACCCGGGAAGAAGTTATAACTGTGCTGTAAGTAGTTTTCACTAACAATATGACTTGTTGCATGCTTAATAAAATCTTGTTTGAGCTGCATGTTATCCTTGATTCCAAACTTTGTCTAGTCTGCAGTATATGAGAATGGTTTAAAAACAAATTGCTAAGTTACACTGTGTTCATCTTGTGGCCAGCCCTGAGTAACAAGGTAAAGAATCAGAACTTGATTCTCTAGACCGTAGGAAGGAACAAAAGTTTTTTCAGCAGAAAGTGTTCGGAGGGTTACCGGTGGTTTAGCGGTAAAGAATCTGCCTACAGTGTAGGAGACATAGGAGGTAGGGGTTCGATCCCTGGGTTGGGAAGATCTGGAGGAGGAAATGGAAACCAGTATTCTTGCCTGGAGAATTCCTTGGACAGAGAAGACTGGGGGCTACAAAGGGTCAGACACAACTGAAGCAACCAAGCATACACACACTTTGAGCATAGATGTGGTGTAGAAAGGTGATTGCCTTACCCTTTCACCTCCACCATGCAACAAGTAATGATAGTTCTATTATATGAATTAGCTCTGCAGACAGACAAACTTTGGGCCAGTTTCTTACTACTGTTGGGCACTTCTGAGGCATTTTCAGGTACTGGTTAAATGTTTGATTCCTCAAAGAAAAGTGAAAAGAAAGTGAAGTCGCTCAGTAGTGTCTGACTCTTTGCGACCCCATGGACTATGTTTACCAGGTTCCTCCGTCCATAGGATTTTTCAGGCAAGAGTACAGGAGTGGCTTGCCGTTTCCTTCTCCAGGGTATCTTCCCCACCCAGGGATCAAACCCAGGTCTCCTCCATTGCAGGCAGATGCTTTACCATCTGAGCTACCAGCGAAGCCCTCCTCAGGGACGACTGAGCTTAATTTCCTATCTCTGCTATTACCTGTTTTCTTTTTGTTGGACTGAGTTACTTTAAGGGTACTCTATACTCAAAATTTTAAAACAGTATAGTAGTAAAGGGAGTGATTTGTGGACTAATGTAAAATCACTAGTCTACAGCTGTGTAACCTAGATCAAGAAATATAAGCACTCCAAGGCTATTTCCTCATCTGTAAAATAATACCATTAAGAGTGCATATGTGCTCAGTTGTGTCTGACCCTTTGGCCTGCCAGGGTCCTCTGTTTGTGGGATTCTCTATGCAAGAATACTGGAGAGAGTTGCCATTTCCTCCAAGAGATCTTGCTGACACAGCAATCAAATCTGCGTCTCCTGCATTGGCAGGCAGATTTACCACGGAGCTACCTAGGAAGCCCATCAGTAAGAGTACCCAACATTACATAGTTCTCGCGGGTATTACATTAGCAAGGGCTTAAAACATAGTAAGTTCTAATAAGCAGTTCTTAAAATTTGTATACAGATTTTAGTGGATTTTTCAGAGTAGCAGATATAACATCATCTCTTAAGAATATTTTCAGCAGGGAGCAGGGGCCATCAGACAAAAGAACTTCTCATTGATTAACCTGTTGTAAATTCATTCATTCATTCAAAGTTGAAACCTTTATAAAAATCTTTTACCCTGAAATTCTTCAGGGACAACAGAAAATGTATTTTGCTTCTCTGTCTTTGGCAAGCTAACCATGTCTGTGATTCATTAGAGTCACAGGAATGACTGAAATATTTTGGTTTCTGTCGAAAAATATATTTCATCTTTCCAGTGTAAAACGTATATTTCTCTTCTTTTAAAAATCCTGTTGGATTATACTTAACATAGTCATTAGTAACCATCAGAGGTGCCACACTTGGCTGAAACAAACATTCATAAACTACAAAATTCTACACTGAAGGTTTAATATGACTCCATCCTCGAATCCTATTCCAGGAAAGCATCTTACAGGTGTCTCAGCACTGCCAAGGACTCAGTAGGACTATTCCTTCACTCCCACAGGGCTCTCACATCTGCTTAGTACCGTTTAATATTGTCCCCCTTGGCCTGGCCCATGTGACATCCCGGTGAGAAAGCCCTGTAAACCTTTTAGGTTATGTAGTCCTCAAATCACATTAGACAATCCTGCTATGAATCGCTGGTGCAAATGCCCCAGGCATAGCTCGGGTTATGGAATCGTAACCATATGTTTCCACATTCACACCTTCAATTTCAATAAGCCGATGTGCCACATTTATTCACATATCCAGAAACATGGGTAGAGAGGTTATGAAGGGAAAGGAAAATGGTGCTTGCCAGTGCACAGAACAATATATCTTAGTGGGAAAATACATAGCTCTTGGAGACCCTGTGTTTGATGACAATTCCATCACTTGCTATGTTGTTATTTTGGGCAGTTAACATCACCTCCTGGAGCCCTTAATTTTCTCATCTGGAAAAGGATAATAATAGTACCTGCCTTACAAGCTTGTTAAAGGGATTAAAAGAGAAAAAGAAAATGAAAGCATAGCATATAATAGGCATTAAATAAATCTATGATTATTTTTGTGATTTGCAGGTTTCTGCTGTCAAACAGCACTTCTCAGGCTACTTCCTGTGTATAAACTCTGTAGTATTGATACTAGGGACTGTAGAGTATAGAATGATTTTTTTTTTATGTTGCATGAGAAATGTGTGTGTTTTAAAGTACTGACCTTAAAAAGGTAAGACTGATCTTGGTCTCCTTTTGGAAAGGATTTTTGTCTCAATAGCTTCCCAGTCTTACACAACATGTCACTCTTCTAAACCAACTTGAAATTGCCATGACAGAACTCTCATACTGATTGCCCATCCTGAAATTTTCTTTTGCCCTAATAAGAGGTTTCCTTCTCCAAAGGAAAAGTTAATTCATATGTTAATTTGTATGATGTTTAAAAGTTTGAAGAATAATTTATGTACAGAAAAGACTTCTTAATGGACTTTGTTCTCCTTTTTATTGTTTACCCTATTCCCCAATCCACTCACCTTACCCACTCCACTTCCAAACTGTAGCAACAATGTGTCCTGGTTCTGCTGCTTCCAAATGATGGTCATCAACCATTCCTAAACATTTAGATGGCCGTTGATCACTTAATATGGATTCATAGTTGCCTATTATCTTTATTACCTATATTTTGTATGTGTACTCTAGCCATTTGTTGAGCTACTTAACTGATGGTGGTTGGTGGTCTACTCGCCAGGTCATATCCGACTCTTGTGACCCCATGGACTGTGTAGCATGCCATGTTCCTCTGTCCATTGAATTTTCCAGGCAAGATACTGGAGTGGGTTGCCATTTTCTTCTCCAGGGGATCTTCCTGACCCAGGGATCAAGCCCTTGTTCCTGCATTGCAAGAAGAGTTTTATGGGAAAACATCAGGGATAGGAAAAAAACGCCAAAGAGTATAATAATGAGCAATAAAACAAAACATCTAGGCATAAATCATTACTTCCAAGCTCCTTTACATTAGAGCATTCATAACTATTTACATAAGTCATGAACATTTTGAAGACATACCCACTAGAGAAACATTTTCTCTAATTGTATAGTATATGAAAGATTTCTAAGGGTGGTCTCAGAAAATGAACTCAGTAGTACCTTTGTAAAAATGATTTGGGTTTCAGTTATATTATTTATCTATATCTAAACCTCCAAATCAGTTTGGAAAAAATACATGAATTCCAGAACTGTGTGTGTGAAAACTACTCATCTTTATGGTAATGATGACCCAATATGCAAGACAACAAGAGACAGATGAAAAGAACAGACTTTTGAACTATGTGTGGGAGAAGGTGAGGGTGGGATGATTTGAAAGAATAGCATTGAAACGTGTATTACCATATGTAGAATTGATGACCAGTGTAAGTTCAATGCATGAAGCAGGGCACTCAAACCTGGTCCTCTGGGACAATCCAGAGGGATGGGTTGGGAAGGGAGGAGGGAGGGGGGGTTTTGGGGGTTCAGGATGGGGGGACACATGTATACCCATGGGTGATTCATGTCAATGTATGGCAAAAACCACAATATTGTAAAGTAACTAGCCTCCAACTAAAACAAATTTTTAAAAACTTTGTCTTTAATCACTTTCCCCAAACCTAGTTTGATGTAGATTAGTCTTAGGTTATAAATCCTATTACCTAGTACATGTTCCCACATTTTCTTAAATGGAAGCTACCAAATCATCTTTTCTAGATGTTCTGATGTCTTTAAAATTAGTGGGAATGACTGCATTACGCTATACAAACCATAATAGAAAATTATAATACAGTATAATACTAACAGTCCCAGTCAATGCTAAGTGACCCCAGTTCAGTCGCTCAGTCATGTCTAACTCTTCGTGACCCCTACAGCACACCAGGCCTCCCTGTCCATCACCAACTCCTGGAGTCACCCAAACCCACGTCCATTGAGTCGGTGATGCCATCCAACCATCTCATTCTCTGTCGTCCCCTTCTCCTGCCCTCAGTCTTTCCCAGCATCAGGGTCTTCTCAAATGAGTCAGCTCTTCAAATCAGGTAGCCAAAGTATTGGAGTTTCAGCTTCAACATTAGTCCTTCCAATGAACACCCGGGACTGACCTCCTTTAGGATGGACTGGTTGGATCTCCTTGCAGTCCACGGGACTCAAGAGTCTAATCCAACAGCACAATTCAAAAGCATCAATTCTTCGGTGCTCAGCTTTCATTATAGTCCAACTCTCACATCCATACACGACTCCTGGAAAAACCATAGCCTTGACGAGATGGACCTTTGTTGGCAAAGTAACGTCTCTGCCTTTTAATATGCTGTCTAGGTTGGTATAATTTTCCTTCCAAGGAGTAAGTGTCTTTTAATTTCATGGCTGCAGTCACCATCTGCCGTGACTTTGGAGCCCCAAAAAATAGTCTGCCACTGTTTCCCCATCTATTTGCCATGAAGTGATGGAACCAAAGTGACCCCAGACTGGTACTTTTTGAGTTTTTTTTTTTTAATGACTTCACTGTTTTCCTTCGGCAGATTTTCTAATTTGATTCAAGCATTTGTTCATTCACAAATGTTTGAGTGTCAATCACATGTCAGACACCATGGTGGACATCAGAGATGTGACAATAAAAGATACAATCCCTAACGGATACCTAGGAGCCCACAGAGCAGTGGAACGACAGAGAAGTGAAGAGGCAAATATGATACCATGTGCTAGATGCTAAAATAAAACTAATCACAGGGTACTATAGGGACATATAATAGAAGTTATCTAATTTAGATGGGATGAGAGGGAACAAGCCAGAGTTGTTTGTGAAGTTTTCCTGAAAGAAGTTATCACTGAGCTGAGTTTTAAAGGATAATCAAGAGTTACCAAAAAAGTAGTGGGTAAAGGATGATTGAAGATGAACTTTTCCTGGTGGCTCAGATGGTAAGGAGTATGCCTGCAATGCAGGAGACGGGTTCGATTTCTGGGTCAGGAAGATCCCCTGGAGAAAGGAATGGCAACTCAAGCCAGTATTTTTGCCTAGAGAATTCCATGGACAGAGGAGCCTGGTGAGCTACAGTCCATGGGGTCACAAAGTTGGACACGACTGAGTGACTTAAACTTTCAAGAAGATTGTACTGTAACATATGCTTATGTGGTAATCCAGACAAGAAATAATGTGGTCTTGAATGGTAGTAGCAGTTCAGAAGGAGAGTAGGAGAGAGATGAGAGACATTTGGGAGGTATTACTCAACACAAAGTGATTCATTGGAATAAGGGAGGGGCAGAGTCTAGGAATAAGCTTGGATCAAAGGATGAATAAAAGAATCATCAAGTTGCATTAAAAATACAGAAGTAGTGTGAAGAGAAAGTTAGATTTAGCTTTGAACATGTTAGGTTGAGTGGATATTTTCAGCAGGGAATTACATATATATGGTATCAAGTGCTAGAAACACAAAGAGATGCCAAGCTTTTACTTTGCTGTGGGTGAAAGAAACAGCAGACCAAGTTCATTTAATTTGTGCATAAAATAAAAAATAATTCTGACAGAGGACCTGAGGAGCTTCTGTATGAAAAAGTTTTATAGTGATGACTTTTTGGTAACTGGAGAAGGAAATGGCAACCCACTCCAGTATTGCCTGGAAAATTCCATGGATGGAGGAGCCCAGTAGGCTACAGGCCATAGGGTGGCAAAGAGTCAGACATGAGTGACTTTCACTTTCTTTTCTTTTTTCTTGGTATCAGCTTTTGTGTGTCTAATTGGCATCTTTAACATGTACAAAACAGTAGTTTTGATTTCCACTGGCAGCCTAACAGTCATTCTATTAGCTGCTGCTAAGTCACTTCATTGTCTGACTCTGTGACCTCATAGATGGCAGCCCACCAGGCTCCCCCGTCCATGGGATTTTTCAGGCAAAGAGTACTGGAGTGGGGTGCCATTGCCTTCTCCGCACTTTTGAGTCCCATCTTATTTTCCTTATAGCATTTGTCTCCTAATGAGACTCATTTTGCAAGGTGCTTGAAGGAAAGTTGCATGGCTCAAGGTAGCCTGGAGTTAAAACTCTTCTCCAGGTCCTCCCCACCATTCTAGGCAAAACAAAGAACTCTCACCCAAAGAAAAATTAGACATTAGGTTGACTACGCCCAGCTCCAAGCCAGCCCAGCCTCTGGCTGATCTCCAGAACTCCCTGCCCCAGCCATTTAAGAGAGAACTACTCCAGCAACCTTGCAGAAGAACAGGCCCCCTTAAGACAGTAGCTTTCTCTTAGATAAGTGCAGCAGTTCGTTAATCTGACTGCTGCCCCTTCTCACCTCATTAAAGGTCATCTGTTCCTGTAGAATGCTAGTCTTGTTCTTTTTCTGAGCCTCACCTACTCTAACTCCGTACCTTTCATTTTTGGTGCCGAAACCCAGGAGGTTGAAGTTCTTCTCTACGGCCAGCTGTTGGGAGCGTGGAAGCCTGCTGAGCCCACTTTCCTGCCCGGGCTTTCAAGAACTCTTCGAGAGGATGCCCTGTGCCTTCGTGAGCGATACAAGTCCTATGTAAGAGCTTTATTGGTTTTCCACATACTCCGAGGACTATTGGCCTGCCTCTCTCTGCTTTCTCTATACTCTTTTTTGCAAGACCAACCAACTCCAGGACAGAGGCCTTTTGCCATTCGACTGCTTTACATACAACACTCCATTCAAGCCGGCCCCTAAATTAAGGTAAGATCCAATTTGGACGGTTTTCTAGAGGCACCCTAAAACTTAGTCCTCTCTGGGTCCCAGGGACTCCCAGCCTAGGGCCACTCTAGGCGATGGTGGGGGATGCTCCACCTCAACACAGAGCTCTGTTCTCATAACTATTGCGACTATGGGTTACGACTCGAGCTCCCAATAGGAGCTTCTGCTTGCCTTTCAATTATGGGGTCTGTCTGGCCAGTCTGTCCCAAAGGATTCCTCTCTGACCTGTGTTCTCAAAAGTCTCAAGCCACTCTCTCTCACTGAACTCAAGGCTAACCGCTTAAAACAACTCTGTACAGACCTGGCCTCAATATTAATTAAATAACCAAAATCACTGGCCTGAGTTCGGGACTTTTGATTACAGTATTTTATCAGATCTCACTAACTTCCTCAAACGGAATGGCAAAGGGTTGGAGATCCCATATGCCCTAGCCTTTTGGGCCCTTTGGAGCAGGCCTTCCCTATGCAAGAACTGCTCTACCCATGAGGTCCTTCTATGCACCTTGCCTCCCAAACAAAAGGGCTCTTCAACTAACCGCCAGTCATGACCTTCCGCACCCCTAGAGTTTGACCCAGTGGACGAGCCCCCTCCTTATCTGCCACCCTGCCAACCCTCTCCTTCCCCCTCATCCAATTTACCTACTGACCCCAAAATCTCTCCTGACTCCCCCTCAATCCCACTACCCCATCTCCCTGACTCCCCCTCTTCTCTTCCCTCCCCTCCTGCCACATGGTCACGTACCCAACATATGTTTCCCCTGAGAGGTAGCAGGGCCAGAGGGCCCCACCCAAGTCCACATGCCATTTTCATTGTCAGATATTATGAGCCAGATAGCAGATACAGAAAAGAATTCCTGAGACTCTCCCAGGCCTATAACCTCACATGGAGTGACATATATCCTAAATGCCACTCTCACTCCAGATGAAGAAGACCGTATCTGGCAAGCAGCAAAAGCCCATGCCAATCACTTACATAACCAAGACTGAGATAGCCCAGTTGCTGATTAGGTGGTGCCTCAATTATATCCCCACTAGACTTACCAGCCCAATGACCCAGGTATCAAGAGACTCAATCATATGATTACTTGCCTTCTAGAAGGAATGCAGAAAAATAACTCATATCTATGTCAATTATGATAAAGTCAGAAATCACCCAAGGGGCAGACAAAAATCCAGTCTTATTCTTGGCATGCCTCATAGAGGCAGTCCAAAAGTATATCAACCTAGATATCACCACCCCTGCTGGGTTACTCTACCTTCATGTTGAATTCATCAGCCAGTCCGCCCCTGACATTAGACGCAAGCTTCAACAACTAGAGAAGGGCCCTGAGACCCGCCCCCCCCCCCAAAGAGACCTAGAAGTAGCCTTCAAGGTGTTCAATAATAGGAAGAAGCTAAGAGAGAAAGACGTGAGAGAAAACCTAAATATGCCCTTTTGGCGGTAGCAATTAAGGACGAGATCAGCCCAGCCCAAGTCATCCCAGACTGGAACTTAAGACCCCCTGCCCCCCCCCGGCCTGGACCCTGCTTCCATGCAACCAGTCAGAACGATGGGTAAAGGCATGCCCAACCTGTGGCCAGTGGGGACGCTGAAAGATGGACTGTCCCCAGGGACGTGCTGATGCCCCTGGAGAGGTCCCCACCTTCCAAACCTGGAGAATGGAATGTCCACAGAGATGCCCTGGCGCCCCTGGGGAGATCCCCAGTTCTCCCCAGAACCCCAGCCCAACACTACGAGAGTTATTCCAATGATAGAGCCCAGGTTCCAGCCCCCCAGCCCGTGTTCCACAAGCTTGGAACTTAGGGTAGACAGGGTAGTGGCTGGAAAAAGGACGACCTTTATAGTAGACACTGGAGCCGCTTTCTCAATTTCCTACTCTGGCCTAATTCAAGACTCAACTCAAAATTAAGGGAGTCTGTGGAGTTCCCTTAAGGCCAAAAATCAGCCCTCCATTACTCAACCCTCATACAGTCATTCCTCATAATGCCTAAATGCCCAATGGCACTCCTAGGGAGAGATCTATTATCCAAGTTGGGAGTCTTTATTACCATACCCCCACCTCGATACAGTCTATATATTCTGCATGCAGATGGCACCTGGACAGTCCCTATCCCTCACCCCCGACTCTCCCTTGGATCTACCTGCCTTAGACCCCCAAGTCTGGGACACTGATCACCCATCCATAGCCAAACATCATCCCCCAGTCAACATTACCCTAAAAGACCCCTCGACTATAATCACCCAACAACAGTATTCTCACCCCAGAGGCCCACAAGGGAATTAAGCCTATCATAGACAGTCGTCTTCAAGCCTCTATCTTAATTCCTACCCATTCACCGCACAACACCCCTATTCTGGCAGTAAGAAAGGGACCAAATTCTTGGGGACTGGTCCAGGACCTGAGAAAAATCAATGAGGCTATTACGCTGACATTTCCAGTAATCCCTAATCCTTAAACCCTTCTGTCTGCCATACCCTCAACTGCAACCCACTTCACAGTATTAGATCTCAAAGATGCCTTTTTCACCTTCCCCCTCCACCCCTTCTCCCAACCCCTTTTCGCCTTCACCTGGCAAGACTCTGAGACTCATATTTCACAACTAACATGGACAGTTTTCCCCCAGGGATTCAGAGACAGCCCCCACTTTTTTGGATAGGCTTTACAAAAGGATCTACAGACATTCGACCTAGCCCCAAGTCATCTGCTCCGCCCAACCCGAAAACTCTGTCTCCAACATACTGCCAAACTCCTTGGGGCCCTGTGATCCTGGGGTTATCGGGTGTCCCAATCCAAAGCCCAAGTAGTACAAACAAACGTCACCTACTTGGGGCTCTCCATATCTCACCACCAAAAAACTACCCCCAGACAGAATCCAGGCCTTAATTAACTGTCCACTTCCAAAAACAAAAAGGGAACTCCTGTCTATCCTTGGCCTCCTAAACTTCTTCCGTATCTGGATCCCTAACTTCTCCCTCATTACAAAGCTGATCTATGAGGCAACTAAAGGATGTCTGGATGAGCCCCTCTTTAACCCCTCCTCACTGGACAATCCTCTTCGCCAGCTCACCCAGAGCCACCTCTACACCTGCCAGATCACACCAAACCATTCTTTCTCTTTGCCCATTCCAAACAAGGACAAGCCCTGGGACTTCTATGTCAGCGGGCCGGAGACACCTGGGCTCCCATAGCCTATCTGTCAAAACAGCTTGACATGGTGACCAAGGAGGTGGCCTCCCTGCATACATGCCATGGCTGCTATCGCAGCCCTTGTACCCGAAGCAAACTCTCTAGACATGCCCCTTTAACAGTCTGTTCTCCACATACCTTCCAAGACTTCCTGTCACATCGGGCTTTCCTCTCCCTTCCCCCTTCCAGGGTGCAAGTCCTACATGCCTTTCTCCTCAAACCTCGGCTCTCATTCCCCCCCCCCCCGCTCTCCCCTCCCTGTCAGCTTATTACCCATGTCGTCTACAACAGACCATCTCCTACATAGCTGCAGCCTAACAGTAGATCCGACCCAAAACTCCTTTCAACATTTAACAGATCCACCCATCCTAGACCCAGATGCCCCACACTGGTTCATTGATGGCACCTCTCAGAAATCCCCACCCTTCGCAGCAGGATATGCCATCATCCAGGGGGCCCTTTGCCACAATTACAAGACCCAGACAATTGAAGCTTCACTTCTGCCACCTCATACCACCTCCAAACAGGCAGAACTGATAGCTCTCACCAGAGCTTTGACTCTGGCTAAAAATCTAAGGGTTAACATCTACACAGACTCTACATATGCCTGTAACATACGTCACTCAAACATCCTAATATGGAGAGAGAGAGAGGTTTCCTAACCCAAAAGGGATCCCCCATTATTAATTCAGACCTGATCCACAAACTTCTAGAAGCAGCACTCTTACCAAACAAAGCCGCCATCCTCCACTATAGGGGAATTCAAAAGAGAAGTCTCATATCAGCCTACAACAATGCTGCAGACCAGAAGGCAAGGGAGACAGCCCTATCCCATCCCTCCCTCCAGTCCCCTGTCATTTTAGCTCTGACTCCATCCAACCCTCCCACCACCAGAAAAATCCTCTCTCATCTACACTCACTTTTTTTTTACACTCACTCTCTCATCCCTCATCCAAGACACTCCCAACAGTTCCTCTGTAACCACTTCCCCATATCCACTGCTGACCAACAATATTTAGGTAACCTTACCCACTCCTGTCAAACATGTCAATGTATTAATCCCAATTCCAACCTTAAACCTACCTCCTTTCCAATCCACCAAATGCGAGGCAGCCTCCCAGCACAGGATTGGCAGATACACTTTACTCGTATGCCCCCAGTTTGGTGATTCAGATACCTCCTGGTCCTGTGGACACTTTCTCGGGATGTGTAGAAGCATTTCCCACTACAAACAGAAGAGCCCACACTCTGGCCCAAATCCTCACAGAAATTATCCTCAGGTTTGTGATAAGGGCCTGGAATTTACTTCCAAGGTCACCCAACAACGTGTCCAATTCTTACAGATAACCTGGAAATTTCACATTCCATATAGTCTCCAGTCCTCAGGAAAGGTAGAAAGGATGAACAGAATAATCAAAGAAACTCTTAGCAAATTAACCCTCAAGGTACATCTGGATTGGACTAAAATTCTGCCAATTGTTCTCAGAGTGTGGGCTTTGCCCAGAAAGCCCCTGGGGCTGAGCCCCTTTGAGGTGATGTACGGAAGGCCCATGCTCCCTCCTGGACTCCCCGCTGAACCTCCTCCCATACCAAGCTTCCTACACTCCCCTCTGCTGGTGGAACTCGGCAATGCCCTCTGGAAATTCATCAACCACAACCTGCCTACCCCGACCCCCAAGCCCCCTTGACAAACTGGGGACATGGTCTATCTATCAGATAATCCCCAGGGTGACCTAAACCCAAAGTGGCAGGGACCATTCAAAATCATACTGCTTACCCCAACTGCAGCTAAACTCGTGGGTACACCTCTCTCACCTAAAACGGGTCACTTCTAATGCTGCACTGCCCTCCTTAACTGACCCATATCAGGTCTCTTTCACAGGGCCTACCTCTTTAAAAATGACCCGGCGACAACCTCTGTCGACCATCCAAGAAGACACTGAATGATCTGGACACTCTTCAACCTACAGCTGTTCTGACCCAACAGCTCCAACCCTGATATAATAGAGACATGCCCAGGCAAAAGCTTGTAGTTAACTCTTATCATGTTATTGAAATATACAACCCACTTTGCCTGAGATGTCAGCCTTGGACAGATTAGTACAACTTAAAGCAAAAAAAAAAGGGGGGGGGCAAAGAGAATTCTTTTTTTTTTTTTCTTTTAAAGCAGAAAACTAAGATTTCTGTCTGTCTGGATATATATGTATGTCTCAGTATATGTCTTTGTCTCTGGATAATATTGCTGAAGTTAATTTATAAGTGAGCTAAACAACAGTTCATGGTTTCTGAAAGAAAGTAAGATGCATGTTTTCAGTAAAAAAGGTATAAGAGAATTGCATTTTATTAAGAGAAAAAGGAAATATGGCTTATAGATAGCTGTTCTATGAATGGACAAAGTGATGAATACAGAAAGTATAAAAAAGGTTTGTGGCAAGTAGAAGAGACTTTTGTGCATGGTACAAGTGTCTTAAGACATTAAACTGCCTTTGCAAAAAAAATATGTTTCTATCCCATTACCCACTGAAGTCGTCACCTGGGTACACCTCTCTCACCTCACCTCTGATCCTGTGCTGCCCTCCTTAACTGACCCATATCAGGTCTCTCTCACAGGGCCTACCTCCTTAAAAATCACCCGGTGACAACCTCTGTCGACCATCCAAGAAGACACTGAATGACCTGGACACTCTTCAAACTACAGCTATTTCTGACCCAAGTACTACAAGACCTCTGGACCAGCACCCTGTCAGGAACCTCCTTCGAAGACCTGGCCATGCTGGTGTCTCAACTGTGGCTTCAGGGAACCTTCTACAACCTGACTCCAGACGAAATTGGTTTCTTTACTCTCATTCTCTACATCATTCTACATCCTAATGAACACTGTTCCTCCTCAGATTCAAGCAACCTCCAACTTGGGGCCTTCTGCGCCTCACCCTGACTGGCCTCTTCTGTCTCTAACTGCACTCTTAATCTTAGTCCTTGCTATAGGCCTAGTAACTATCTCCCTCAGGACTGGTCACTTATCCTTTGTCTTTCCATTGGTATCACCTAGGTTGTTAGCTGTGTTCTACTCCTAGGGTACTATTTCCTCTGCACTGCCTAACTAACAGAACCATGACTCCTCTGTTCCTTATCCTTGCTGTGCTCCCCAGCCTTCTGGCTAGTCCCTGCCCTTGCTCAGACATTTATTCCTATGTTCATTCCTCATGTTATAATACAGCTCCAAGACCATGCACCATGAACCTGGGGGAGAGGGGAAAGTCCAAACCCCTACTCACTGTTAAAGTACAAAAGAGAGGAAGTTTCATGAGCACCTGCCATAAGCCAAATGGAAAACAATGTTTCTATCCCATTACCCACTGGGGGTACTCAGATGGGGGTGGGATACTAGATTAAAATCAGAAAAAAAAGTTATAAAGAACTTAATTTCCCAGTTACAGGCGACCCCTGAGCCTTACAAACACCTAGACCTCCTTTCCCAATTACAACCTCTCATGAAACCTCCCTCTGATAACCAACACCTTACCTGCCTTCTCAACTCTTCTAATTCTTCCAGTACACGCAACACACATCCCAGTGTTGGATATGCATGTCACAGTCTCCTTCACCATACATAGCAATTCCCTTACCCTCAACATGGCTGTCACAGGACAACTATACCTTCCCTTCCCAACAAAAAAACCACACAACTTATTGGGCCAGTGTCTGACAATGTCCTACTCTCAGCCTCTTCAAACCCAACCTGTATCAACTACTCTAGTCCCAACTACACTGGTCTTAACAAACTCCGCTCCCTCCTCCTGTTCCACTTGGGTTCTCTGGAACAGTACAAATAATTGCACCAACCTGGGAATCTTCATTCTCTCTGGGACCTATGCATATTCATGTCTCCCTCTTGACCCCCCTGGACCTTGATCTTGGTCTTCCTGACCCCAGGTCTAACATTCCTCAAAGAAGAGGTAGAACAAATAGTCTACCCCCAAGGGAAAATTTCCCACAGAAAAAGACAAACTGTCATAGCCCCCTTCCTGATTGGGACTGGCATAGCAGCAGCCCCAGGCACTGGGACTGGGGGCATCTCAACCTCGGCCCATTTTTACTACAAGCTGTTCCAAGAACCTAATGAGGATATGGAGCAAGTAGCAGAGTTCTTCATTTCAATACAAAGACAAATTAACTCATTAGCTTCCGTGGCCCTACAAAATAGGCGAGCCCTGGACCTTCTCATGGAGACGGCAATGGCACCCCACTCCAGTACGCTTGCCTGGAAAACCCCATGGGCAGAGGAGCCTGGTAGGCTTCAGTCCATGGGGTCGTGAAGAGTTGGACATGACTGAGCAACTTCGCTTTTCATTTTCATGTATTGGAGAAGGAAATGGCAACCCACTCCAGTGTTCTTGCCTGGAGAATCCCATGGACGGGGGAGCCTGGTGGGCTGCCGTCTATGGGGTCGCACAGAGTCAGACGAGACTGAATTGACCTAGCAACAGCAGCAGCAGCAGGGCCTTCTCATCGCAGAAAAGGGAGGGACCTGCCTTTTTCTAGGGGAAGACTGCTGCTATTTTGTTAATGAAACAGGCATAGTCCAGGGTAGAGTCAAAGAACTTAGAAGCAGAATTGAATGCCACAAAAAAAGAGTTAGAAAACCTGTTCCAACACACCCTCCCTTGGTTACTCCCTTTCTTGGGACCATTGGTACTTACCATTTTATTCCTCTTATTCGGACCCTGTCTCTTCAATCTCTTTCAAAGGTTTCTCCAAGAATGGATTCAGGCCATCTCTTGAGACCAAGTCAAGGCTGTCCTTTTGCTTGAAACCCTGGCAGTGAGAATAAAAAATCAACACTATGGGCCTTAGACTTCCTTCCTCCCAGACTGCAAACCCCTGACCCTCATTTATCAGCACAAAGAAGCACTGAACATTAACAGCACCCACATCTCTTTCTCTTTTTATATATATTCCTTAAAGTCTGGAATGAAGTAAAGTTGCATGGCTCAAGGTAGCCTGGAGTTAAAACTCCCCTCCAGGTCCTCCCCACCATTCTAGACAAAACAAGGAACTATCTCACCCAAAGTAAAAATAGGCATTAGTTTGATTACGCCCAGCTCCAAGCCGGCCCAGCCTCTGGCCGATCTCCAGAACTCCTTGCCCCAGCGATTAAGAGAGAATTACTCCCAGCAACCTTGGAGAAGAACAGGCCCCCTTAAGACAGTAGCTTTCTACATACATGCCTAAATATACTTACTCTTTTCTTAGATTAAGTGCAGCAGCTCGCTAATCTGACTGCTGCCCCTTCTCACCTCATTAAAGGTGATCTGTTCCTGTAGAGTGCCAGTCTCATTCTTTTTCTGAACCTCGCCTACTGTAACTCCACACCTTATAGTGCTTTATTACTCATCGCCTGTTTCACATGACCCTCAATACACATACTAGAAAACAAGAGGGCAGTGATCTTATCTGTCTTACATTTGTATTCATATCTCTTACAGTTCTCATATAGTATCTCATATGTATCTCATATAGTTGTTAGTATCTAATAACTGCTCAATAAATATTTGTTAAAAGCTGAATAAATGAAAACTTTTATTCAGAGACCTTTTTGTCTCATACTGCCTGGTTCTGGGTTGCATGATGTTATTCTGTGTGTGTATGTCGTGAGATTGGTAAGTTTATGTGGTTCATAAACTGGCTGTGAATATATATATGTATGTATGTGTGCATATATATATGTGTGTGTGTGTGTGTGTATGTATATATATATATATATATATATATATATATATATATATGGCTTCCATGGTGGCTCAGAGGTTAAAGGGTCTGCCTGCAATGCGGGAGACCTGGGTTCGATCCCTGGGTTGGGAAGATCCCCTGGAGAAGGAAATGGCAACCCACTCCAGTATTCTTGCTTGGAGAATCCCATGGACGGAGGAGCCTGGTGGGCTACAGTCCACGGGGTTGCAAAGAGTCAGACACTACTGAGCTTTCTTGTTGTTGAAGCCCACCAGGCTTCTCCGTCCATGGGATTCTTTATTTTTACAGAATGGACAGACATAAAATGCAGTCTGTAAAAAATAGATTTTCCAGAAACTAGTCATTAGCCCTATTAACATACTGAGAATTCTAATCCGTTTAATGATAGAAGAATAAACTTCTGACTTTGTATACTTTTTACAGTACACTGAAACACAATAAAAGACAAGTTCTAAAAATATCACTGAAGACCTCTGCACTTACGTTTTGAAAATTTTACTCCAGGGGGCAGTCCCAAGATAGTGGAAGAATAGGATGGGGAGACCACTTTCTCCCACACAAATTCATCAAAAGATCATTTGAATGTTGAGCAACGTCCACAAAACAACTTGTAGACGCTAGCAGAGGATGCTGGTGGAGGACACCTGGCACCCAGAAAGGCAGCCCAATCTCTTCAAAAGGAGGTGAAGTGAAAGTGAAGTTTCTCAGTCAAGTCTGACTCTCTGTGACCCCATGGACTGTAGCCTACCAGGCTCCTCCATCCACAGGAATTTCCAGGCAAGAATACTGGAGTGGGTTGACATTTCCTTCTCCAAGAGGTCTTCCCCACCCAGAGATTGAACCTGGGTCTCCCACATTGTAGGCAGATGCTTTACCATCTGAGCCACCAGGGAAGTCTCAAAAGGAGGTAGGACAAAATATAAGAGATGAAAACTGAGACACAAGATTTAGGGATGGAGACCCGTCCTGGTGAGGGAGTCATGAACAAGGAGACGTTTCCACACAATAGGAAACCCTCTCACAGGCGTGTCTGTGAGGATCTTTGGAATCTCAGAAGGCAACATAACTGGAGGGGGGGTGGTGGCGGGGGAAGCACACAGAATACACACCAAACCGCAACTGCCAGTGGAGAAGTGGCCCAGATACTGTGCGTCTGCCCAGCAGCAAGTAGGGCTGGGCAAGGAGGTGCAGGCTGCATCATCGGTCCCTAGGGTAAGGACTGGGCTTGAATGCCTTGAGGACAATCTAAGGGAGCTAAAGTGACATAGCAACCCCCAAACCATGGGATCGCCAAAAAGAAAAAAAAAAGGACCTTTCCCGCTAAAGACTCTAATCCTGCATGGTGACCCCTGGAGCCCTCACAGAACAAAAGATTGTGCCCCTAACGAATACCAGAGGAGAGCAAGATGGCTGCCGTTTAGGGCCCTACCTCCCTGGAGGCAGAGAGGCATGTATATGACAGCCAGAGCTGGAAGTCAAGGAGTGGCTGCAATACTGGCCCCAGAGATCACATCCTCTGGCAAACTAAGCAGGCTGCCAGTTGCTTACCACATCTTCCTGGGATCTTGGGTGGTTCACATCTGCCAGTAGTGTCACAGCCTGAGGTAAGCTCCCCAGAGGAGACATACATCAAACCTGGGACTGTGCCCTCACAGCATATAGGGGAAACCAAGCAGCCTGGACCATGGAGATGTATAATATGCATGGCCCACCTGGGACACTCCACTTGCCAAGCACCCAGTCACTTGAGCAGCTTGGACCTGGGAAGGGCACAAAACGCACAGCCCATGTGAGTCTGTGACCTTGCAGAGCACCCAAGAATCTGAGAGGCTTAGACCTGGGAAGCGCTCAAAACGCAGGGCTCACCTAGGACAGTGCCCTTGCAGAGCACCCTGGAGGCTGAGCAGGGTGGACCTGGGAAGTACACATCACCGTGGGCTGTGGCCAACCCAGTGTGGCCCATCCACTGCGAGCACTCCCCACACACGCCAATGGTGTTTGTTTGCAGTGTCCCTCCCTCTCCACAGCACAATCGAACAAGTGAGCCTTGGCCCACTCTTGTCAAGACAGAAATTAGACACTGAAGAGACTTGCAAACAGGGAAACGCAAAATAAACAAAGAAAGGGGAACCACCTCAGAAGTGACGGACAACAGAATAAAACCCTGCAATTATTGCTAAGACTGTGTATTTGAGGGGCAGCTATAGACCTTGAGAATAAGTACAAGCCAGAAGAAGGGACTGACACAGAACTGACCCCATACTGCCCACAACAGCTCCTGAAAAACTCCTAGCTATATTTTTACTATTATCACCTTTTAAATTTTTTTAAATTTTAGTTCTTTATGACTCTTACCTTTCACTTTTATAGCCTACTATTACCTTTCAAAAAAAAAAAAAACAACCCTATTTTTAAAAACAAATTCCATATATATTTTTTAATTTTTGTGATCGATTTTGTTTTACATTTTTTATATTTGTCAGAGTCTAACCTCTACTCTAGGTTTTTAATCTTTGCTTTTTTATATTTGTAATCAATTTTGTACCTTTAAGAATCTAATCTTCAGTATCCATTTTCACGTAGGGATTTGATTACTGGCTTGATTGCTCTCTCCCCTCTTGACACTCCCTTTTCTCCTCCAAGTGACCTCTACCTCCTTCCTCCTTCTCTTCTTCATATAACTCTGTCAGTCTCTCTGGGTATGGAGAGTTGTTGGCTGTGGAGTTGGCTGTTGTTGGCTCCACAGTTCCTGGCTGTGGAGAGTTGTTTCACCATCAGCCTAAAGGTTTCATCTTCTGTGGTATATGGATAGAGAAGTATTTAGGCTACTGTAAGAGAAGGACTGAAATCTAGAGGCAGGAGGCTTAACTCCAGAACTTTAGAACATCATAGAACTCCTTATTCCAGGGAACATTAATAGACAAGAGCTAACCCAAAAGTCTCCATACCTACACTGAAACTAAGCTCCACTGAAGAGTCAAGTTCCAGTGCAAGATACACCACGCTAATTCTCCAGCAAAACAGGAACACAACCTTAAGCATTAAAAGATGGGCTGCCCAAAGCCATGTCAAGCCCATAGATACCCCAAAACTCACTACCAGACACCTCATTGCACTCTAGAGAGAAGATATCCAGCTCTACCCACCAGAACACAGACACAAGTTCCCCAAACCAGGAAACCTTGACAAGCCACTGGCCCAACCCCACCCACAGGGAGCAGAATCCACAATTAAGAGGAACAACAACCTGTTGGCCTGCAGAAACGGCACCTCAAACACAGCAATCTAAACAAAATGAAAAGGCAGAGAAATATTCAGCAGGTGAGGGAACGTGATAAAAAAAACCCACCAAACCAAACAAAAGAAGAGGAGATAGGGAGTCTACCTGAAAAACACTTCAGAATAATAATAGTAAAGATGATCCAAAATTTTGAAAACAAAATGGAGTTACAGATAGACTAGAGACAAGGATTGAGAAGATGCAAGAAATATTTAACAAGGACCTGAAAAAATAAAGAAGAGTTGATCAATAATGAACAATGTAATAACTGAAATTAAAAGCACTCTGGAGGGAAACAACAGTAGAATGACTGAGGCAGAAGAGAGGATAAGTGAGGTGGAAGATAGAATGGTGGAAATAAATGAAACAGAAAGGAAAAAAGAAAAAAGAATTAAATGAGGACAACTTCAAAGACTCTGGGACAAGGTTAATCACCCCAACATTCGAATCATAGGTGTCCCATAAGAAGACAAAAAGAAAAGGAATTAGAAAATACTTGAGGAGATAATAGTTGCAAACTTCCCTAAAATGGGGAAGGAAATAGCCACTCAACTCCAAGAAAACCAGAGCATCCCAAAAAGGTTAACTCAAGGCAAAACACCCCAAGACACATATTAATCAAACTAAAAAAATATTAAAAACTTAGAGCAAACACTAAAAGCAGCAAGGGAAAAGCAACAAATAACACTCAGGGGGATCCCCATAAGGATAACAGCTGATCTTTCAATAGAAACCCTTCAGGCCAGAAGAATCAAATAAATAAAATTAGAAATGAAGATGGAGATTATCACAACAGACAACATGGAAATACAAAAGATCATAAGAGACTACAATGAGCAATTATATGCCAATAAAATGGACAACTTGGAAGAAATGGACGAATTCTTAGAAAAGTATAACCTTCCAAAACTGAAACAAGAAGAAATAGAATATCTTAACAGACACTTCACAAGCACGGAAATTGAAAATGTAATAAAAAATCTTCCAACAAACAAAAGCCAAGGACCAGATGGCTTCACAGCTGAATTCTACCAAAAATTTAGAGAAGGGCCAGAATCTATCCTACTCAAACACTTCCAAAAAATTGCAGAGGAAGGTAAACTCCCAAACTCTTTCTATGAGGCTACCATCACCCTAATACCAAAACCAGACAAAGATGCCACAAAAAAGAAAACTACAGGCCAATACCACTGATGAACATAGATGCAAAAAACTTTAACAAAATTCTAGCAAACAGAATCCAACAACATATGAAAAAGATCATACATTTGACCAAGTGGGCTTTATCCTAGGGATGCAAGGATTCTTCAAAAGTCACAAATCAATGTGTTACACCATATTAACAAGTTGAAAGACAAAAACCATATGATTATCTTAATAGATGCAGAGAAATCCTTTGACAAAATTCAACACCCATTTATGATAAAAAAAAAAACCTCCAGAAAGCAGGCACAGAAGGAATATAACTCAACACAATAAAAGCCATATTCAAAGAAACCCAAAGCAAATATTATCCTCAATGGTGACAAATAGAAAACATTTCCTCTAAAATCAGGAACAAGGCAAGGGTGCCCACTCTCACCACTAATATTCAACATAGTTTTGGAAGTTTTAGCCCACAGCAATCAAAGAAAAGAAATTTAAAAAAAAGGATTCCAGACTGGAAAAGAAGAAGTACAACTCGCACTGTTTGCAGATGATCCTCTACATAGAAAACCCTAAAGACACCACCAGAAAATTACTAGAGCTCCTCAATGAATTATAGGATATTGAAAGGGGAACTCCACGGGTCGGTAGATGCCCAATATGCTACTGGAGATCAGTGGAGAAATAACTCCAGAAAGAATGAAGGGATGGAGCCAACACAAAAACAATACCCAGTTGTGGATGTGACTGCTGATAGAACCAAGGTCTGTTGCTGTAAAGAGCAATATTGCATAGGAACCTGGGATGTCAGGTCCATGAATCAAGGCAAATTGGAAGTGGTCAAACAAGAGGTGGCAAGAGTGAATGTCGACATTCTAGAAATCAGCGAAATAAAATTGACTGGAATGGGTGAATTTAACTCAGATGACTACTACTGTGGGCAGGAATCCATTAGAAGAAATGGAGTTTCCATCATGGTCAACAAAAGAGTCCAAAATGTAGTACTTGGATGCCATCTCAAAAACGACAGAATGATCTCCGTTCATTTCCAAGGCAAACCATTCCATATCACGGTAATCCAAGCCTATGCCCCAGCCAATAACACTGAAGAAGCTGAAGTTGAATGGTTCTATGAAGACCTACAAGACCTTCTAGAACTAACACCCAAAAAAGATGTCCTTTTCATTATAGGGGACTGGAATGCAAAAGTAGGAAGTCAAGAAACACCTGGAGTAACAGGCAAATTTGGCCGTGGAATACAGAATGAAGCAGGGCAAAGGCTAATAGAGTTCTGCTAAGAGAATGCACTGGTCATAGCAAACACCCTCTTCCAACAACACAAGAGAAGACTCTACACATGGACATCACCAGATGGTCGACACCAAAATCAGATTGATTATATTCTTTGAAGCCAAAGATGGAGAAACTCTAGACAGTCAGCAAAAACAAGACCGGGAGCTGACTGTGGCTCAGATCATGAGCTCCTTATTGCCAAATTTAGACTTACATTGAAGAAAGTGGGGGAAACCACTAGACCACCCAAGTATGACCTAAATCAAATCCCTTATGATTATACAGTGGAAGTGAGAAACAGATTTAAGGGACTAGATCTGATAGATAAGAGTGCCTGATGAACAATGGACAGAGGTTCATGACACTGTACAGGAGACAGGGATCAAGACCATCCCCATGGAAAAGAAATGCAAAAAAGCAAAATGGCTGTCTGAGGAGGCCTTACAAATAGCTGTGAAAAGAAGAGAAGCGAAAAGCAAAGGGTAAAAAGGAAAGATATAAGCATCTGAATGTAGAGTTCCAAAGAATAGCAGGACAGATAAGAAAGCCTTCCTCAGTGATCAATGCAAAGAAATAGAGGAAAACAACAGAATGGAAAGACTAGAGATCGCTCCAAGAAAATTAGAGATAGCAAGGGAACATTTCATGCAAAGATGGGCTCAATAAAGGACAGAAAATGTATGGACCTAACAGAAGCAGACGGTATTAAGAAGAGGTGGCAAGAATACACAGAAGAACTGTACAAAAAAGATCTTCATGACCTAAATAATTATGACGGTGTGATCACTCACCTGGAGCCAGACATCCTGGAATGTGAAGTCAAGTGGGCCTTAGGAAGCATCACTACGAACAAAGCTAGTGGGGGTGATGGAATTCCAGTTGAGCTATTCCAAATCCTGAAAGATGATGCTATGAAAGTGCAGCACTCAGTATGCCAGCAAATTTGGAAAACTCAGCAGTGGCCACAGGACTGGAAAAGGTCAGTTTTCATTCCAATCCCAAAGAAAGGCAATCCCAAAGAATGCTCAAACTACTGCACAATTGCACTCATCTCACACGCTAGTAAAGTAATGCTCAAAATTCTCCAAGCCAGGCTTCAGCAGTACGTGAACCGTGAACTTCCAGATGTTCAAGCTGGTTTTAGAAAAGGCAGAGGAACCAGAGATCAAATTGCCAACATCCACTGGATCACCAAAAAAGCAAGAGAGTTCCAGAAAAACATATATTTCTGCTTTATTGACTATGCCACAGACTTTGACTGTGTGGACCATAACAAACTCTGGAAAATTCTGAAAGAGATGGGAATACCAGACCACCTGACCTGCCTCTTGAGAAACCTATATGCAGGTCAGGAAGCAACAGTTAGAACTGCACATGGAACAATAGACTGGTTCCAAATAGGAAAAGGAGTACGTCAAGGATGTATATTGTCACCCTGCTTATTTAACTTATATGCAGAGTACATCATGAGAAATATTGGGCTGGAAGAAGCACAAGCTGGAATCAAGATTGCCAGGAGAAATATCAGTAACCTCAGATATGCAGATGACACCACCCTATGTCAGAAAGTGAAGAGAAACTAAAAAGCCTCTTGATTAAAGTGAAAGAGAATAGTGTAAAAGTTGGCTTAAACATTCAGAAAACTAAGATCATGGCATCTGGTTCCATCACTTCATGGGAAATAGATGGGGAAAGAGTGGAAACAGTGTCAGACTTTATTTTTTGGGCTCCAAAATCACTGCAGATGGTTAACTTCAGCCATGAAATTAAAAGACGTTTATCCTTGGAAGAAAAGTTATGACCAACTTAGACAGCATACTGAAAAGCAGAGATATTACTTTGCCAACAAAGGTATGTCTACTCAAGGCTATGGTTTTTCCAGTGGTCAAGTATGGATGTGAGAGTTGGACTGTGAAGAAAGCTGAGTGCCGAAGAATTGATGCTTTTGAACCGTAGTGTTGGAGAAGACTCTTGAGAGTCCCTTGGACTGCAAGGAGATCCAACTAGTCCATTCTAAAGGAGATCATTCCTGGGTATTCATTGGAAGGACTGATGCTAAAGCTGAAACTCCAATACTTTGGCCACCTCATGTGAAGAGTTGACTAATTGGAAAAGTCCTTGATGCTGGAAGGGATTGGAGGCAGGAGGAGTAGGGGACAACAGAGGATAAGATGGCTGGATGGCATCACCAACTTGAGGGACATGAGTTTGAGTGAACTCTGTGAGTTGGTGATGGACAGGGAGGCCTGGCGTGATGTGATTCTTGGGTTCACAAAGAGTCGGACACGACTGAGTGACTGAACTGAACTGAATCAATGAATAGAGTAAAGTCGCAGGATATAAAATTGATACACAGAAATCCGTTGCATTTCTATACACGAACAATGAGAAAATATAAAGAGAAATTAAGGAAACAATCACATTCACCATTACAATGAAAAGAATAAAATGCTTATGAATAAATTTACCTAAAGAAACAAAAGATCTATATATAGGAAACTCTAAAATACTGATGAAAGAAAATAAAAATGACACAAATAGATGGAGAAATATACCATCACTGTGGATTTGAAGAATCAATATATTGAAAATGAATATACTACCCAAAGCAATCTATAGATTCAGCACAACCCCTATCAAGCTACCAACAGTATTTTTCAGAACTAGAACAAATAATTTCACAATTTGCATGGAAATACACAAAAAAACTCCAATAGCCAAAGCAATCTTGAGAAAGAAGAATGGAACTGGAGGAATCAACCTGCCTGACTTCAGGCTCCACTACAAAGCCACAGTTATCAAGACAGTATAGTACTGATACTAAGACAGAAATAGAAATCAATGGAACAGAATAGAAAGCCCAGAGATAAAGCCATTCATGTCTGGACACCTTATCTTTGACAAAGGAGGCAAAAATACACAATGGAGAAAAGACAATCCCTTTAACAAGTGTTGCTGGGAAAACTGGTCAACCACCTGTAAAAGAATGAAACTAGAACATTTTCTAACACCATACACAAAAATAAACTCAAAGTGGATTAAATATCTAAATGTCAGAGCAGAAACTATAAAACTCCTAGAGGAAAACATAGGCAGAACACTCTCTGACATAAATCACAGAAGGATCCTCTGTGACCCACCTCCCAGAGTAATGGAAATGAAAACAAAAATAAACAAATTGGACCTTATTAAACTTAAAAGCTTTTGCAAAATGAAGGAAACTGTAAGCAAGGTGAAAAGGCAGCCTTCAGAATGGGAAAAAATAATAGCAACTGAAACAACTGACAAAGAATTCATCTCAAAAATGTACAAGCAGCTCATGTAGCTGAATACCAGAAAAATGACCAACCCAATCAAAAAGTGGGCCAAAGAACTAAACAGACATTTCTCCAAAGAAGACATACAGATGGCTAAGAAACACATGAAAAGATGCTCAACATCACTCATTATCAGAGAAATGCAAATCAAAACCACAATGAAGTACCATCTCAGGTCAGTCAGAATGGCTGCCATCAAAAAGTCTATAAACAATAAATGCTGGAGAGGGTGTGGGAAAAAGGAAATTTTCTTACACTGTTGGTGGGAATGCAAACTAGTACAGCCACTATGGAGAACAGTGTGTAGTTTCCTTAAAAAACTGGAAATAGAACTGCCATACAACCTAGCAATCCCACTGCTGGGCATACACACTGAGGAGACAAGAATTGAAAGAGACATGTACTCCCACATTCATTGAAGCACTGTTTACAATAGTTGGGACATGGAAGCAACCCAGATGTCCATCAGCAGACAAATGGATAAGGAAGTTGTACATATACACAATGGAATATTACTCAGCTGTAAAAAAGAACACATTTGAGTCAGTTCTAATGAGGTGGATGAAACTGGAATCTATTATACAGAGTGAAATAAGTCAGAAAGAAAAACACCAATACAGTATATTAATGCATATATCCACACACCTATGGACACCTTATCTTTGACAAAACAGGCAAGAATATACAATGGAGAAAAGACAATCTCTTTAACAAGTGGTGCTGGGAAAACTGGTCAACCACTTGTAAAAGAATGAAACTAGAACACTTTCTAACACCATACACAAAAATAAAATCAAAATGGATTAAAGATCTAAATGTAAGACCAGAAACTATAAAACTCCTAGAGGAGAACATAGGCAAAACACTCTCCGACATAAATCACAGCAAGATCCTCTATGACCCACCTCCCAGACTAATGGAAATAAAAGGAAAAATAAACAAACGGGATCTAATTAAACTTAAAAGCTTTTGCACAACGAAGGAAACTATAAGCAAGGTGAAAAGACAGCCTTCAGAATGGGAGAAAATAATAGCAGATGAAGCAACTAACAAAGAATTCATCTCAAAAATATACAAGCAACTCCTGTAGCTCAATTCCAGAAAAATAAATGACCCAATCAAAAAATGGGCCAAAGAACTAAACAGACATTTCTTCAAAGAAGACATACAGATGGCTAACAAACACATGAAACGATGCTCAACATCACTCATTATCAGAGAAATGCAAATCAAAACCACAATGAGGTACCATTTCACACCAGTCAGAATGGTTGCGATCCAAAAGTCTACAAGCAATAAATGCTGGAGAGGGTGTGGAGAAAAGGGAACCCTCTTATACTGTTGGTGGGAATGCAGACTAGTACAGCCACTATGGAGAACAGTGTGGAGATTCCTTTAAAAACTGGAAATACAACTGCCATACGACCCAGCAATCACACTACTGGGCATACACTCCAAGGAAACCAGAATTGAAAGATACACGTGTACCCCAGTGTTCATTGCAGCACTGTTTATAATAGCCAGGACATGGAAGCAACCTAGATGTACATTGGCAGACGAATGGATAAGAAAGCTGTGGTACATATACACAATGAAATATTATTCAGCCATTAAAAAGAATGCATTTGAATCAGTTCTAATGAGGTGGATGAAACTGGAGCCTATTATACAGAGTGAAGTAAGCCAGAAAGAAAAACACCAATACAGTATACTAACGCATATATATGGAATTTAGAAAGATGGTCAGAGAAGGCAATGGCAACCCCCTCCAGTACTCTTGCCTGGCAAATTCCATGGACGGAGGAGCCTGGTAAGCTGCAGTCCATGGGGTTGCTAGGAGTCGGACATGACTGAGTGACTTCACTTTCACTTTTCACTTTCATGCATTGGAGAAGGAAATGGCAACCCACTCCAGTACTCTTGCCTGGCAAATACCATGGACGGAGGAGCCTGGTGGGCTGTCATCTCTGGGGTCACACAGAGTCGGACACGACTGAAGCTACTTAGCAGCAGCAGCAGCAGCAGCAGAAAGATGGTAACGATAACCCTATATGCAAGACAGCAAAAGAAACACAGATGTATAGAACAGTCTTTTGGACTCTGTGGGAGAGGGCGAGGGTAGGATGATTTGGGAGAATGGCATTGAAACATGTATATTATCATATGTGTAATGAATCGCCAGTCCAGGTTTGATGCATGAGACAGGGTGCTTGGGGCTGGTGCCCTGGGATGACCCAGAGGGATGGGATGGGGAGGGAGGTGAGAGGGGAGTTCAGGATGGGGAACAGATGTACACCTGTGGCAGACTGATGTCAATGTATGGCAAAACCACTAAAATATTGTAAAGTAATTAACCTCCAATTAAAATAAATAAATTTATATTAAAAAATAAATAAAGCAAAAAAAAATGCATATATGTAGAATTTAGAAAGATGGTGATAACGATCCTATACACAAGACAGCAAGAGACACAGATATAAAGAACAGACTTTTGGACCATTAGGAAGAAGGGGAGGGTGGAATGATTTGAGAGAATAGCATTGAAACATATATATTACCCTATGTAAAATAGATGACCTGTGCAAGTTTGATGCATGAAGCAGGGCACTCAAAGCCAGTGCTCTAGGACAACCCAGAGGGATGGGTTGGGGAGGGAGGTGAGAGGAGGTTCAGGATGGGGAGACACATGTGCACCCATGGGTGATTCATGTCGATGTATGGCAAAAACCACCACAATATTGTAAAGAAATTACCCTCCAATTAAAATAATTAATTTTTTAAAAAAGAAAAATTGACTCCTGCCCAGAGAGGAATCCATCAAAATGGAATTTCACTTGAGTTTTCAGATGAAGCAGGATATCACTGATTCATTTACAGGCACCCTCGTGTCTGCCAGCTCATCCTCTGGCTGCTAACCTGTGGATAGGCACACTAACAGAAGTCACAAGGACTTTTCCAGCCCTCACCTCTAAGAAAATGTCAATGGATCAAATACCATCTCTGCAAAGGAGGGATTTGAAAAACTACCCCAAACCATTGGCATCTGCCTGCTGTTCCAGGTGACTTCCACAGATACACAGGACTCCTGGAGATTGATCTTAGATGCCACCACAGACCTAGGAATGAAGGTTGATTGTGTATTTCAATCTCAGTTCAGCTCAATCATGAGACTGTATATCTTTGGAGGGATTCACGTTCCCTTGCCAACACTTCTCTTGCTGCTTGTATACCTAGTTATGTCAAATTGGTAGGGGATGGGGCACTATTCTGAGAGGCGCTAATGAATCAAGGAGGTTAATTCCCCTCTGAGTGACATAACTACTGCTACTGCTAAGTCGCTTCAGTCGTGTCTGACTCTGTGTGAGCCCACCAGGCTCCCCCGTCCCTGGGATTCTCCAGGCAAGAACACTGGAGTGGGTTGCCATTTCCTTCTCCAATGCATGAAAGTGAAAAAATAAAGTGAAGTCGTCCGTCATGTCCAACTCCAAGCGACCCCATGGACTGCAGCCCACCAGGCCCCTCCATCCATGGGATTTTCCAGGCAAGAGTACTGGAGTGGGATGCCATTGCCTTCTCTGTGAGTGACATAAGGATACACTATTCAGAAGTTTCCCTATTCCCACATACTCTCACAAAGCAGTTGTTATATGAGCCAAAAAAAATCATCTGGGTAATCAAAAGAAGAATTTCAATAATGAAAATTTTATTCAGGGATTAGAATATCCATTGTTACTCTAACCAAGACTTTGTCTTCTCATATCAGGGCCAGAGAGACTTGCAGACTTACATGAAGCTGAGTATGTGTACACAGGTGGATAGATGGGGTTCATGAACCCTTATCTGGTCAAATTGTTTTCATAGTGTATTTATCTCACTGGATAAAAACTTTCCCTGTAAGAAGTACATCCTAAAAGAATTCTATTTCCCATACAAAGAATGACAGATCTACAGTCAGAAATGCTCTCAAGTGAGATAAAATTGTACACACTGCTCCATTTGCTACAGATTCAATCAGCAGGAAAAGAGGTAATGTAAATACTACTCTGCTAAAGCTCCTTATAGAAGACAGCTAGAAAATGTGGACTTGAAAGCCTCATGTCAGCTGTTGGAAACATACCAAATCCAAGGTTACTTCTTGGATTTGTAAAGCAAGTAAAGCAAGAAAGTTTTGCTTTACTGGAAAATTAGCTCTGCTTAACCCAGTAATATCAACTTCTATTTGATAGTTTATAGACATTATAGTGTTTCATTTTGTTTTGTCGGGCACAGATGAAAGAGGTCCAGCATTATCCATCATGAAATGTTGACAACTCTGTCTCCAGCATACATGCTGAATCTGACCATGTCTCACAATCTGCACTGCATCCATCTTGTCCTAAGCCACTCTCATTGCCAGCCTGGATTACTGTCATAGCCGCTTTACCAATGTTCCCCACGCTGGCATTGACCTCCCACCTCATTCTACCCCCAGCACTACAACCAGAGGGATCCTGTCAAAATAAAAGTCACATCAAGTTATTTTTTTAACTCAAACACCCCATCCCAAATTTATCACTGTCTTACTTGAAGTAAAAGCCAAATTCTAGCAGAAAGTAGCAAGGCTGGAATTTTAGCCCATCCTGTCTCCAGAGCTCACCCCCTTAGACACAGCTTCCACAAAGCTTTGAACTTTGAAGCTGGCCTCCAATTAGTTTTTATCTTGTCTACTTTTCCCACAATAGACTTATATCATCCTGTTGCTGGGCTTCCCAGGTGGCGCTAGTGGTAAGGAACCTACCTGACAAAGCAGGAGACATAAGAGACATGTGTTAGATCCCTGGGTCAGGAAGATCCCCTGGAGGAGGGCATGGCAACCCACTCCAGTATTCTTGCCTGGAGAATTCCATGGACAGAGGACCCTGGGAGGCTATGGTCCATAGGGTTGCAAAGACTCGGACACAACTGAAGCAACTTAGCATGCACACATCCTGTCATTCTCTGGTACTCCAGACCCATGCTTGAGCCCTTCCACTTAGGCTTCCCTTTTCCTGTTTGTGCCACATATGGGGAGCTTTTCCTTGCAAACCTCCCACCCTCTATCTCACCAGGCATTTATTCATCCATTCAAGACATATATATGGACCAACTACTACAATGTCAGGCACAGGGAATATAGAGGTGAATTCTGACCTCAGTCTAAGAGCTCAGTTTAGTGAAAACAGAAATGAGTATCTGCCTACGTTTAACAGAACGCTATCAGTAGAGAGGAATCTCAGAGACCAGAGCCATGATCTCTCTGAGGTGACAGCTAGTTAATGTGCTAAACATCTGCCCTCTCAGATTAAAAATGTGCATTTTTAACAGAAACCTTCTAGAGAAAATGATTGAACCTTGACCCAAAAGAGTGATGCTAATGGCAGCAACTTCAAGTTCTGTAATAAGCTGATAGGTTTGATAATATTAAGACAGGGGTTCTTTATGAAGACTCTCAATTAATGTCAGATAAGTCATTGCTCATACACAAAGGTCATCTCCTTAAAGACTGGTCATTATAAAGTCAACGTTTTTCAGTGGCTAGTAAACAGAGCCAGTCCCTGGCTTCAAGACTGAACATTTTGTCCCCATGTACACCTGTTTCAGGGTTGATTCTAATCCATGTAACAACCAAAATATAACATTTTATATCACTGTGGCAATTATAAGACAGAAATTCTAGGAGAACAAAAATGCAATCAGTTTGACCAAAATCAGAAGATTCTGACAGTAAATGGTAATGGCAATGTAAAGCTGATGTAAAGTTATGAAACTACACTGAAATGGTACAGTATTAATATGGTAGTTACCAAGATATAGTACTGAATACATATGATTTCCTTTTTATTTTCTGGATATTTGAATAAATACATTTTTAAAGTACTTACCCTGATGCTAGGTAACCACCCAAGAGAAGTGAAAATTTATGTTCACCCAAAAACCTATACATAAATGCTTAAAGCTATTATTACAATGCTTTATTCATAAGAGCCAAAAGGCAGAAACAATCTAAATACCTTTCAATGTGTTAATGGTTAAAATTCCATTTTATATGACACTCTGAAAAAAAGAAAACCATATGGACAAAAACAAGTCAATGGTTACCAAGGGTTAGGGATGTGACAAAGGTCTGTCCAATACCATCTACAATAGGGTCTCAAAGAGTCGAACACAACTGAAGCGACTTAGCATATACACACGCACATGTATTTCCTATCTGTACCCACCAAAAGGACCCAGAAGCAGTGATACCTCAATAGCAAGTACATGTAAGGCACAGATCATGGATTTGAAATGCCATTCCTCATTAAACAAAAAGTTGGCTGATTCCAGGGCTGGAGTAGGGAAAAGAGAAGATGAACCTGGTGTGTCTTGTGATGATGAAAATAAGGAAATATTTTTGAAAAAGATAAAAGGCATGCTCAGCACAGAAGCCAATCTAAAAGAGATTACAATAATTTGCTGCTCAAAGCTGGAATACTTTGAGCAGCAAACTAAAAAATATAGGAATATAACCAAAAGAATAAAATAAACATCTATTAGTTTGTGCTGGTAAAATAAATAAAAAGTAGAGATGATTCTTATTAACATAAGAATTCCAGTTTTCCAATTATTAACTATACAAGGAATGTGGGAAATAGAAAATCACCATTAGTACTTCATTGTAATAATTGCTGCAAACAAGATCAACTGATGAATGTTAATATTAGAGGGTAAATCATAAGCATAAACAGAATATTTTCATACTTTCTAATATCTCCCTGCAAATATTCTTAAATACAAAGGGGAAAATAGTAAGTTTACAGTGGAGAACCCTGACAGACACCACCTTAACCAAGTGAAGATTATCACCCATAATGTATAGCAATATTCTGTCCCCTCGATAGACGGCACAAAGGGCACACAACTGTGTTAACCTCTCCAATAATGTGTAACCTCAGTCTAATCATGAGAAAACATTGGAAAAGCCCCAGTAGAGTGATCTTCTACAAAATAACTAGCCAGTATTCTTCAACAGTCTCAAAGTCATGAAAAATAAGGAAAGACTGAAGAACTGTCACAGACTGGAGATTAAGAAGACACGACAACTAACTTCAGTGTGAGGTCCTGAACTGGATTCTGGACCAGAAAAAGGGACATTAGTAGAAAAACTGGTAAAATCTTTACTGATACTTTATAATGGTTATTTTCTTAGTTTTTGTAATGGTTTGTTGTTATCGTTTAGTTGCTAAATCATGCTTGACTCTGCGACCCCATGGACTGTAGCCTGCCAGGCTCCTTCTGTCCATGGGATTTCCCGGCCAAGAATACTGGGCTGGGTTGCAATTTCCTTCTCCAGGGGGTCTTCCTGTCCCAAGGATCAAACCTGTGTCTCCTGCATTGGAAGGAGGATTTTTTACCACTGAGCTACCAGGGAAATCCTTTTATAATGATACCATGGTTACATAATATGCAAACCTAATACCTAGGAAAGCTAGGTGGTATGTACGTGGAAATACTCTGTACTATTTTTACAATTCATGCAAAATTACCTAAAAATTATAAATTTCAAAAAATGAATTACCTTTTCCAAGAAAACAAAAGTAGTAAGTCTATAGAAAGTACAAGATGTATGCTCCTATTAGCCAAGAGAATAGTTACCCCTCAAAACAATCACTGCAAAGGAACATCATAACTTAAGAGTGAGAAATAAGAAAAGGGCATACATATCAACTCTTTCTCTGGACAATATCTCTCCAAGTCATTTATGTCAAATTTTGTCACTGTTTTTAAGTCATTTTCTTACCACGTAAGTGGATATACAAGGGAGATCACTATCATTTCCTAGGTGATTATCGGGATGCTGAAAGCAATGTATCTTGAGATTCATATATGAAGAAAAGTAGAATTTCCTGTTTCTTTCCCTCACACATTGGTGTGGTTGTCAGTCACCATGGCCACTAATCCAAAGACTTAGAACAAGCAACCAAGAGACCAGAACTACTTCATCTTACTCAAAGTAGAAAACATTTAAGTTCTCTCCATATGTCTTTAAACTGTTCTACCCAGGTCTCTGGAGGCACAGGAGTAGAAATTAGGATGATAAGGTAAATACAGTAGGCTATGTGGCAGCCTAAAGCATTCCTAGAGTTCAGTTCAGTTCAGTAGCTCAGTCGTGCCTGACTCTTTGCGACCCCATGAATCGAAGCATGCCAGGCCTCCCTGTCCATCACCAACTCCCGGAGTTCACTGAGACTCATGTCCATCGAGTCAGTGATGCCATCCAGCCATCTCATCCTCTGTCGTCCCCTTCTCCTCCTGCCCCCAAGCCCTCCCAGCATCAGAGTCTTTTCCAATGAGTCAATTCTTCTCATGAGGTGGCCAAAATACTAGAGTTTCAGCTTTAGCATCATTCCTTCCAAAGAAATCCCAGGGCTGATCTCCTTCAGAATGGACTGGTTGGATCTCCTTGCAGTCCAAGGGACTCTCAAGAGTCTTCTCCAACACCACAGTTCAAAAGCATCAATTCTTTGGCGCTCAGCTTTCTTCACAGTCCAACTCTCACATCCATAGAGTAGACATATTTAAATCTAGATGAAGAACTTCATGAACGTGGCACCAAATGGTAGCCAATACCTTGGGTCTCCATAAGAACTATCAGAACCATGACAAATAATAGTAGCTAACATTTACTAAATGCTTGGTACATTGCCCCATTTTTCACTGTTAATCCTCACACTGCTGTATAAAAGAGGTGCATGTACTATTTTTATCATTAACAGTGAGGAAATTACTCTTATTTGAGGTTAAATAAGGAACCAGAGATCAAATTGCCAACATCTGCTGGATCATGGAAAAAGCAAGAGAGTTCCAGAAAAACATCTATTTCTGCTTTATTGACTATGCCAAAGCCTTTGACTGTGTGGATCACAATAAACTGTGGAAAATTCTGAAAGAGACGGGAATACCAGATCACCTGATCTGCCTCTTGAGAAATCTGTATGCAGGTCAGGAAGCAACAGTTAGAACTGGCCATGGAACAACAGACTGGTTCCAAATAGGAAAAGGAGTTCATCAAGGCTGTATATTATCACCCTGTTTATTTAACTTATATGCAGAGTACATCATGAGAAACGCTGGACTGGAAGAAACACAAGCTGGAATCAAGATTGCCAGGAGAAATATCAATAACCTCAGATATGCAGATGACACAACCCTTATGGCAGAAAGTGAAGAGGAACTAAAAAGCCTCTTGATGAAAGTGAAAGTGGAGAGTGAAAAAGTTGGCTTAAAGCTCAACATTCAGAAAACTAATATCATGGCATCCGGTCCCACCACTTCATGGGAAATAGACGGGGAAACAGTGGAAACAGTGTCAGACTTTATTTTTCTGGGCTCCAAAATCACTACAGATGGTGATTGCAGCCATGAAATTAAAAGAGGCTTACTCCTTGGAAGGAAAGTTATGACCAACCTAGATAGCATATTCAAAAGCAGAAACATTACTTTGCCAACAAAGGTTCGTCTAGTCAAGGCTATGGTTTTTCCTGTGGTCATGTATGGATGTGAGAGTTGGACTGTGAAGAAAGCTGAGCGCCGAAGAATTGATGCTTTTGAACTGTGGTGTTGGAGAAGACTCTTGAGAGTCCCTTGGACTGTAAGGAGATCCAACCAGTCCATTCTGAAGGAGATCAGCCCTGGGATTTCTTTGGAAGGAATGATGCTAAAGCTGAAACTCCAGTACTTTGGCCACCTCATAGGAAGAGTTGACTCATTGGAAAAGACTCTGATGCTGGAAGGGATTGGGGGCAAGAGGAGAACGGGATGACAGAGGATGAGATGGCTGGATGGCATCACTGACTCGATGGACGTGAGTCTCAGTGAACTCCGGGAGTTGGTGATGGACACGGAGGCCTGGCGTGCTTCGATTCATAGGGTCGCAAAGAGTCGGACACGACTGAGCGACTGATCTGATCTCTGAAGGGCTTCTCTGGTGGCTCAGCAGGAAAGAATCTGCCTGTGATGCAGGAGATGCAGGTTCAGTCCCTGGGTGGGGAAGATTGCCTGGAGGAGGGCATGGCAACCCACTCCAGTATTCTTGCCTGTGAAATCCCATGGACAGAGGAGCCTGGTGGGCTACAGTCCATAGGGTCGCAAAGAGTCGGGCATGACTTAAGTGACAGCACATATTCACGAGGTTAAATAAATAGCCCCAATTCCACAACCAACAAGTGGTAGAGGCAGGCTTTAGACCTAGATAGTCAAGTTCCAGTACCCATGGTCTCAATTACTATGTATGGTGCCTCACCACGAAGGCTGCTGTCAGAGAACTCTCATTCTCAAATACCTAAGAATTAGGAACCATACTGAGGAATGTGGAGTTATACCATACTGATCTGCTATTTTGGCCATGAGTATTGCCATGACTGTGCCTTCTGTTTAGGCATATAGCATATCTAGTTTGAAATTTTATAAAAAATATCACTTGTCTGGCAGTTGATGAATGTTCCTGGTACAGTCTCATTTTCTAAGCATGAGGCAGAGCGAGGGGCTGTCCATTCAGATCATTCACACACTTGGGTTTAAAAAATGATCCCTGTGTAATTGTGAGAACAGTTGACCAAGAAGTCACCTAAGCAAACCCAGGGAATTCCAGAAAGCCAAACCAACCCCTGGATTTAGCTGTCACGAACAATGTGGGTGTTTCTAATACTCTACAAAGAAACTGTTTGGTGATTTGCTTATATTAAAAAGTTATTCTGGAATGATTTAGAATGTCTTAGAAAACTGTACTCAGACACCACCAGTCTGTTAAACCAGAGACTTGGAATAGTCAAGAAGAATAGATTTCAATCCTTAATCAAGAACACTTAACTTAGATTATTTGCCCTACAAAGAGTCCACTCATAATGACTGAGATGATCTTATTGCAGTCTCCACTATTTTGAGGTAGCATAAGCTTCCATTTTAGAAAGTAGCATGAATACATAAAAGGTTTACTTATCAACTTTGCCAATGAACCAAAGCAGGAAAAGATTAACTAATTCACTGGAGGGCAAAATTCCAATTCAAAATATTTTCAATAGGCTAAAACCAACAAAAATTCAATTACATAAATACTAAGATGGGGAAGCCTGACTTGACAGCCACAGTTCATGTGCAAAGAACTTGCGAACTTCAGCTGATCACAAATGCACTTGAGTCAGTAGTGTGCCACGGCCTCTAAAATGACTAATTTTAGAGATTATAATTTTCATTAACAAAAAGTGAGCCTAGTTGTTCTTTCTAAATACTCATTGACCAGTCCACATCTGGAACACTCTTGTCCAGTTCTTGGCACATTTTAAAAGGCAGTGGCAGCTTCAGAATTTCTATATAGAAAGGGCTTATGATACTGAGGTATAGGAATAGGATGTCTCAATGTCTGTAATTTACTTGAAGATATTTCAGTAAAAGAATAAAATAAATGAAACAAGGACGACATATGTTAATAACTGTTAAATCTAGGTCACGGGGTATATGGGAGCTCATTATGTGAATCTACTTTTATGTGTGATTGAAATTTTGATTGTTATTTTTCTGGTTTAGTTGCTAAGTCGTGTCTGACTTTTTGTGACCCCATGGACTATAGCCTACCAGGCTCCTCTGTCTATGGGATTTTCCAGGCAAGAATACTGGAGTGGGTTGCCATTTCCTTCTCCAGGGAGTCTTTCCAACCAGGAATCAAACCCTTGTCTCTTGCATTGGCAGGTGGATTCTTTACCACTGAGCCACCTGGAAAGTGAAAATCACTGTATGTCCAACTCTTTGCAACCCCATGGACTATACAGTCCATGGAATTCTCCAGGCCAGAATACTGGAGTGGGTAGCCTATCCCTTTTCCAGCAGATCTTCCTGACCCAGGAATTGAACTGGGGTCTCCTGCATTGCAGGCAGATTCCTTATCAACTGAGCTATCAGGGAAGCCTGAGCCACCTGGAAAGTCCTGGTAAAAGAAAGGGGTTTTAGTATAGCAATCTGGTAGGAAGGTGCTTAGGGCTGGCTAGGGTATTTGTCTTTAAACTGCATTACATATCAATCACACATTTTTTCTTAGATCATATATTTATTTGAAGTGGCCTTGACAGGAACCAATGGAGACTTGGAGTTCATAACTTAAAGATCCCAAGGTACTATCATTGTTGAAAAGTCCTAATAAATCTCTTACTCCAGGCTTGAAAAGGACCAGAGAAAATGTTAAGGGAGGCCAGGGAGTATTAAGTGGTCCTGGTGTAAGCTCCTCTCCCCCAGCTCACCAATACAAAGTGGCCAAGAGACCAGCCCCAGAAAGAGACTCTAATTAATGCCGATCATCCACTTCCTCCTAAGAATCCAACAGGACTAATCCCAACATATCTTCCATCTCTGTTTATGTCAGTCACCTCTACAAGTCTCAGCTTCCCAACGTGAATCATTATCTGGATTCCTAACCTGTTAAACCTCCCTGATCTGACTCAATACCCTGCTTATTGATGAACTCTCAAACCCTCCTGCCATGGTCTCTGAAACGCAAAACCAGTCATCAGCAAATTCCTCTATATTCTCAATGTTTAATTCGGTTCCTTGTTCTAAAAAAGTCTGGCTTTCCTGAAGTCTCTCCTTCCATTCAGCCCTCTCAGATGGTGGATGTTTTCTTTCCCACACCCTTCTTATCACTCACAGGACCTGGAGATAGAAGAATGTTCTCCTACCACCTTTTTGCCACTTCCAGGCCATTTCTCCTCCCTCTCTCCTCAAAAACCCCAACCCAAATTAAGTGCCCACCATCAGACTATGCCAATCCTCCTTATGGCTGCCCTCAATCAACTTCTTAGTCACTCTCTTTCATTCATTCACTGGAAATGTTAGCATCTGGCTCACAGTTTTCTTCTCCCACCAGTTTTTCCTGTGATTTTAATATCTACTGGGGGATATAGCCAATCCCTTGAAGTCACTTCATACAACCTTTTATTTCCCGTCATCCAAGCCCAGCCAAATACTAAAAGGGTCATACTCTAGATGTTGTCCTGCCCAATAATAACTGTATCACCTCCATCATTTCAGCTTCAAAGCCTATCTCTGCCACATAACCTCTACCTGCCAGCCATGGATCCTACTATCCTCACTGTCCATCTGTCCTTTCATAACTTGACTTCCTACACTACCCAGCTAAATCCCAGGTTCCATCATTACATCCACTGCCTTGTATATATCTGCAAGTGCAGGTGTCCTTGTACTCCCTCCATCTTCGTCCTAGTTAAGAACAACTCCACCTATGCAGCAGAATAGTTCCACTTTAAATTTAATTTGACCAGAAATCTTAAGTGAGCCTTCAGCAATGTCTGACAATTCTAAATGTTCCTAGTCAGTTCACTGCCTTCTCTCCAAGGCAACTATTTCATCTGTTTCATGCTTCTCTTCCCCCATGAAACCTCCAAACAACTCCCCTTCATAATTCTCAGCTGATTATTTCACAGAGAAAATATAAACAATCAGAATAGAACTGCCTCATCTTCACCAAGTCTATCAACTCATCTGCATCACTATCCATATACCCTGACTTCTTCCCTATTACTAAGGAGGAATTTTACACATTTCCATAAGGCCAGCCCTTTCAATTTTTCACAGAACCTCTTTCACAGTCAGCTATTCAAACATTCTGCTCCAGCAGTTAACCCCTCTCTCTCTGATGTCATCAATTTCTCTTTCCATCAGTACACTAATGGATCATTCCCACCAGCATATTAAAATGCTACAAAATCTCCCTCCTTAAACAAACAAGAAACCCCTTTGACCATATATCCACCTCCAGTTACCTCACAATTTCTATTCTCCTCTTTATAGGAAAATTCCTCACCATAGTTGTCTATAGGGTTGTCTCTACGTCCTCAACTCTCATTCTCTCTTCTCTCCTCAACCCACTCTAAAAAGGCTTGTGTCTCCATGCCACTGACAGCACTCTAATCAAGGTCACCAGAGACCTTCATCTTGCCAAAGCCAAAAGTAAGCTCCTCATCTTATTAAATTTATCAGCATCATTTGCCTCAATTGATCACTCCATTCTTTCTGAAACATACCTTGGCTTCTATGAGCACACGATCTCCTGTTTGTTTGTTTGTTTGTTTGTTTCTCCTATGTCTCAGCCACTTTTTTTTTCAGACTCACATGCTGGTACTTTCCCATATTCCCAACCACCAACCATTGGAGTGCTCTAGGGCTAAATTTTGAATGTTATCTCTTGTCAATTTACAGACTGAGAACTCCCAAATGGCAATCTTCAGCCCAGACTCTCCCCTGAGCTCCAGATTACTCACTCCATATTTCCATAGGAATGTCTAATAGGCAACTCAAATTTAACATATAACCCAAATATTACTCTTGATCCTATCTCTCCACCTTGTTCCTCACTCAGTGTTCCACATTTTAGTAAATGGCACTACCTCTCATCTCAGTATCCAGGCCAAAACTCTAGGGTAATATCCCTGATCTCTCCTTGCTCCTCACATAACTCAATCCATCAGCAAACCCTGCTGGCTCTGCCTTCTACCCCAGCTTAACTTCTCACCACCACCAAGGCACCATCACCTCTGGTCTGGATTATTTTAAGAATTGCTTAACTATTCTCTCTACTTCTATTCTTTTCCCCTAGTCTATTCTCCACACAATGACATAACTGATCTTTTTAAAATATAATTCATTTTCCTACTTAAAGCACTCCATTTTCCTACTTAAAATCTTCCAATAGATTCCAATCAGGATTAGAATAAAATTCAACTTTCGGACAAACTTTTTCCTCATCCTGATTTGCCCTCCTTCTTTATTCAGATCTCTACAATTACCCCATCACTTGCTATTCCCTACCTTGCTTTGTTTTCCATCGTAGGACCTATTGCATCTGTTATTTACTTGCCTACTATATGTGGTCTGTCTCCAACACTTAGAATATAAGCCTCAAGAAAACAAAAGGATTGTCGATTTATTTTTTCACTACTGGTGAAAAAAATGGAGCACAGCATTTAGGTGCTCCATAAATATTTGTTGTATAAGCCTCTGCATCCAGAGACAAAGTGATAAGGATAATCTGACGACCATAACGTAGCTTATAAGAAAGAAGAACTAAAGGTGCCACAACTGTTTTTATCTAAAACTCAAGTGCTTTGCCTTATTCTATACAAAGGAATAAGCACTTGAGCTATTGGGTAGAAATCACAGAGAGGCAGGAGGAGGAAATGTCCAAAATCCAGAGCCTGAATAAGCTGCCTAACAAGGCAGTGAACTACGTGATATTTATTTCAGTGACAGGAGGACTGACATTCACTGAGAGCCTGATATATGCTAGGTTTTGTACAAGGCCCTTAATAGAAGTTAGGTGCATTGCTTCATTTTGTTTAAACCTCACAACTATATAAGGCAGATTTAATTATTATCATATTATCATCTCCAGTTTCATAGGTGGGAAATTAATGTCATCTGTCCCAACGTGGCAGAGAGGCAATGGCACCCCACTCCAGTACTCTTGCCTGGAAAATCCCATGGACAGAGGAGCCTGGTATGCTGCAGTCCATGGGGTCGCTAAGAGCCAGGCACGACTGAGCGACTTCACTTTCACTTTTCACTTTCATTCATTGGAGAAGGAAATGGCAACCCACTCCAGTATTCTTGCCTGGAGAATCCCAGGGACAGAGGAGCCTAGTGGGCTGCCATCTCTGGGGTCACACAGAGTCAGACACGACTGAAGTGACTTAGCAGCAGCAGCAGCAGTCCCAACGTGGAGCCTTTTCACTATACCATACTGCCTCCAAATTTTTCAGTTGAGCAACTCCTCTCTGACAGGGGGGCTTTCCAGATAGCTCAGTTGGTAAAGAAGCCGCCCACAATGCAGGAGACCCTGGTTCAATTCCTGGGTTGGGAAGATCTGCTGGAGAAGGGATAGGCTACCCACTCCAGTATTCTTGGGCTTCCCTTGTGGTTCAGCTGGTAAAGAATCTGCCTGCAATGCGGGAGACCTGGGTTTGATCCCTGGGTTGGGAAGATACCATGGAGAATGGAAAGGCTATCCACTCCAGTATTCTGGTCTAGAGAATTCCATGGACTGTATAGCCCATGGGGTCGCAAAGAGTCAGACTCGACTGAGCGACTTTCACTTTCACGTTCTCTGACAGGAAGACTGTAGAGCAACAATTTGCAAAGTATGGTCCAGGGACCCTCTGGGAGTCCCTGAAACTCTTTCAGATGTTTAGTAAAGTTAAAACCATTTTTATAATAACTCTAAGCCATTATTTTTTTCACTCTCATTCTAAGTGTATAGTGCAATTTTCCAGAAGCTATGTGATATATGATGAATCGTTGTTTTGCCAAGTAACTTAACATATGCTGTATACGCTTGTATTTTTTAAATTCTTCTTAGCTTAAATTTTTCATATGATAAGTATTGACAGATATAAAACACAGAAATAAAAGCACTTTGGGGTCCTCAATAATTTTAAGACTATAAAGTAGCCCTAAGATCAAAATATTTGAGAACTACTGAGGAGGAACAGACAGTCTACAATGCAAAGGTCTCTGAAGTCCCTTCTAACTCAAAGATTCAAGGATCTCAATGTAACTGTTTGGAAAACAGAGTTAATCCCAAAACCTGTTTAGTTCAACTTCCAAGTGTAGAAATTCTTTGTTAAATGTCTATGCCCTCTTCACTGCCTTGGTCACTATAATGATTTTTTTTTTTTCCTTTGAAGACCCAATATCCTGTATGCGCTCAGAGTCATAGACCCTATGGTTAGGGGTGGAGAAAGTACAATAATAAAGTTTTCTCAGTACCCAAATCCTGTCACTTTGGGTCTGGGAATTTATTTTTCATTTCGTGTTTTGTTGTGGATATTTGTTTAATTTAGAAAAACTCAATTAAATTTAAAATCATTCATGTGGGTTTGTTTGCCTTTTTTTTTTTTTTTGGTTTTGTGGGGTTTTTTGGATCATAGTTTTCTTCTAATAGCCAAGTAATGAGGGAAGAAGAGTGGACATAAAAGAAAACTTTCCTTAACTACATACATGATGTATGTCAGGTACAATATAATACATTTTAGCTGTCATTTGCTGAGTATCTAGTATACCAGTCATTTCACTCAGTCCTTGGTGTGCATTATGTCCAATTCTCACAAAGATCCTAGAAAACAGGTATTACCAAGTCTATGACAGATTGTCTGTGGAAAAATGGCTGCAATAATCAATCCCTTTCCCTGCATCCGTGTCCTTGGTCAGTGCCTTCCCACACCTACTCTGGGCTTGGTTACATGACTTACTTTGACCAATGGGACAATTGCAAATGTAAGTCAAGACTTGAAAAGTATTTGCACATTGAGTCTGCTCTCTTGATGCTCTTAGCCACCATCACTCTCCAGGTGAATGGGCTAGACTAGTGTCTGCCAGGTAATGAATGACACTCAGCCCACTTACTTCCATCACCCCTGTCGACAACCAGCCAGCTACCAGACATACACGTGAGGTCAGTTGACATAAATGGATGAGTGAACCCAGAGGACAAACATGAAACAGAGACAGTCCCAGCTGAGTGTAGTCCAAACCACCAACCCACAGAATCATGAGCAAATATATGGTTGTTTTAAACCACTACTTTTTGGGATCTGGAGATTTGGAAACTGTGCCAGATTACCCAAGTGGGCCCTTGTGTAAGTGCAAGAACAAGCAGCTTTATTAGAGGCAGTTTAAGGATATCTGAGAGAGAAGAAGAGTAGGCTGTGTGATCACAGAGGCAGAAATTGGAGTGATGTGACCACAAGCCAGGGAATGCCAGTCACCACCAGAAGCTGGAAAAAGCAACAAGAGACTATCTGGTAGAGCCTCTTGGAAGGAGCATAACCCTGCAGACACCTTGATTGTGGCACAGTGAAACTAATTTCATGCTTCTTGCCTCCAGAACTCAGAGAAAATAAATTTCTGTTGTGTTAAGCCAAAAAAACAAAACAAAACAAAATCTACCTTTTAAGGTGGTATATTATGCAGCAAATGCCAACTGGTAGCAATGCCCATTTTACAGAGAAGAAAACTGAAGCTCAGAGAAGTTAAATAACTTTACTGAGATTATTATATAGTCAGTATGTGACATAATGAGGATTTTTAAACCTAGGTATACATATTATTTCATTTAATCTTTACATCTTCTCTATGAGACAGGCATACTATTATAGCTATCTTTTAAAGATATGGAAACACTCAGAGGTCAAGTGATCTGTCCAAGGTCACACAATTCAGTAGTAAAATGTTAATTGTACTTACTATGATGATTATTTTGCAATATATACAAATATTAAATCATTACCTTGTACATCTGAAACTAATATAATGCTATGTTAATAACATAAAAACTATGTCAGTTAGAAAAAAGAGTAAGGGGAGATCAATCAACAGGATAGATAGGCAGATAGATGGATAGACAGTAAAGCCAGGATTTAAAAGCAACTCGGCCTGATTTTAGAGACTATGCTACTTGCTACTTCCACAACTTCACACTGTAGGGTCTGGTTAGTTAAGGTTTCCAGTTAGCTTATTCTTCCCTATAGAAAAACTGATTGCTCTAGCACTACATTAGCAAGCAACAAGATTGCATTTTAAAATGCACTGCACAACTCCAAGCACACAAACATTAAAAGTATAAAAGAAAAAGAGCAATGGAAACGGAACAAGACTTGGGAATGTGAGTTATTAAAAAACAATAACAACAAAACATCAGAAAATAGGTCTGGTTTTATAAATAGGAGATAAGAAAAACTCATTAAAATAACCAAAGCACTAAGAGGAACATAATGTAGACAGGAGCTCATGAAAAGTGTATTTTGAACTGGAACCAAAGTAGCTAGCAGGCACCTGCTCAAACCAAGGAGGAAAGTGTTCATTAACACTAAAAAGCACTGCATCGGCTGCCCATCACATTCACAATGTGTCCTTCTACTGACATTCTGCCATCTACAAGCTGGCTAATACTGGAATTATTTAGGTTAAAAAAGAGAATGTAGAAGGAGGGAGAGAGCATTAACACCTATTGAAGAGTACCAGACTGCAACTAACTAGCCAAGTGACCTTGGATATGTTACTTAACCTCTATGGGTCTTAATTTCCTGATCTCTAAGGTCCCTTACAGCTCTAAAATTTCATGATTCTATGATTATATTAAAGAGAAAGTAGTGACCAGCAGTAAGGCATCACTGCTCGGGACCCCCCACCAAAACAAAAAGAACAGAAGAGCTCATACAACAGCATTCCTTCTTTCACTCAATAAGCATTTCTTGAACACCTTCTATGTGTTCTAAGCTTTGTTATTTTCATTGAAATCATAATCTAATGGAGAAAGAGACAGATCAACAAATAATTACAATTTAATGTGATAAGCCTAAACTAGATTTGCAGAGCAAGATGAGGCATGGTTAATTACAAGAATGCTGCTGCATAGGCTCCTAGAATTTGGTGCACCTGGATTCATTCCCAGTGTAGCTACTGTATGATCTTAGGCAAGTCATTTAACGTGACCCTTAGTTTCCTCATGTGTTTGCACTATAATAGACTCTGAAGCTACACTCTGAGCTGCCCATAGGCTTGATTCTCAAACCTACATGGAAGCAAAATATAGTCAGTTGGAGACTGAGGCCAGGTTGGAGAAGGTTTGAGGGGGAATAAGATGTGAGGGGCAAAGGCTAACTGAATTCTGCCAAGGGAATGCACTAGTCATAGAAAATACTCTTTTTCAACAACACAGGAGATGGCTTTACACATGAACATCACCAAATGCTCAATACCGAAATCAAATCAATTACATTCTTTGTAGCCGAAGATGGAGTGAGAAGCTGTATACAGTCAGCAAAAACAAGACCTGGAGCTGACTGTGGCTCAGATCATCAGCTTCTTATAGCAAAATTCAGGCTTAAACTAAAGAAAACCAGGAAAAACAGTAGGCCAGACAGCTATGAATTAATACAAATCCTGTATGAATTCGCAGTAGAGGTAATGAATAGATTTAAGGGACAAGATCTAGATAACAGTGTGCCTGAAGAACTATGGACAGACGTCCATAATATTGTACAGTAGGCGGTGAACAAAACCACCCGAAAAAAAAAAAAAGAAAAGCAAGAAGGCAAAGTAGTTATCTGAGGTGGCATCATGAATAGGGGAAGAATGAAGAGAAGAAAAAAGCAAGGGAGAAAGGGAAAGGTACATCCAATTAAACACAGAGTTTCAAAGAATAGCTAGAAGAGAAAAGAAGGCCTTCTTCAATGAACAGTGTTTAATAATAGAAGAAGACAACAAAAGGGGAAAGACTAGAGATCGCTTCAGGAAAATTGGAAACATCAAGGGAGCATTTGCCCAAAGATGGGCACAATAAAGGATAAAAATGGTACAGACCTAGTAGATGCTGAAACAATCAAGAAGAGATGGAAACAATGCATAGAAGAACTGTATAAAAAAGATCTTAATGAACCAGATTAGTACGATGGTGTGGTTAGTCACCCAGAGCCAGACATTCTGGAGTGCAAAGTCAAGTGGGCCTTAAGAAGCATTGCTGTTAATAAAGCTAGTGGATGTGATTAAATTCCAGCAGAATTATTCAAACCTCTAAAGGAGGATGCTATCAAGGTTTTGCATTCATTATGTCAGCAAATCTGGAAGACCCAGCAGTGGCCACAGGACTGGAAAAGGTCAATCCTCATCCCAATTCCCAAGAAGGACAGTACTAAAGAATGTGCTAACCATCTGAAAATCGCACTTATCTCCCATGCTAGTAAGGTCATGCTTAAAATTTTGCATTCTAGGCTTCAGCATTATGCAAACCAAGAACTTCCAGATGTCCAAGCTGGATTTAGAAAAGGAGGAGGAACCAGAGATCATATTGCCAACATTCGTCAGATTATAGAAAAAGAAAGGGAATTTCAGAAAAAAATCTCTCTCTGTTTCATCAACTATGCTAAAGCCTTTGACTGTGTAGATCATGACAAACTGTGGAAAGCTCTTAGAGAGATGGGAATACAAGACCATCCTACCTGTCTCCTGAGAAACCTGTATGCAGGTCAAGAAGCAACAGTCAGAATCCTGTATGTAACAACTGATTGGTTCAAGATTGAGAAAGGAGTAGGACAGGGCTGTCTGCTGCCACCCTGTTTGTTTAACCCATAGGATGAGCACATCATGAGACATGCTGGGCTGGATGAGTTACAAACCAGATTCAAGACAGGCAGAAGAAACATCAACAACCTCACATATGCAGATAACACCACTCTATGGCAGAAAGCAAAGAGGAACTGAATAAGCTCTTGATGAAGGTTAAGGAGGAGAGTGAAAGAGCTGGCTCAAGACTAAATATTAAAATAAATAAAATCATGGCATCCAGCCCCATTACTGCATGGCAAATAGAAGGGGAAAAGGTGTAAGTAGTGACAAATTTCCTCTTCCTGGGGTCCAAAATCACTGTGGATGGTGACTGCAGCCATGAAATCAGAAGACGATTGCTTCTTGGCAGGAAAGCAATGACAAACTTAGACAGTGTGTTGAAAAGCAGAGACATTACTCTGCCGATAAACATCCATATAATCAAGGCTATGGTCTTCCCAATGGTCACATGTGGTTGTGAGAGCTGGACTGTAAAGAAGGCACAACACCAAAGAATCGATGCCTTCGAACTCTGGTGCTGGAGAAGACTACTGAAAGTCCCCTGGACAACAAGGATATCAAACCAGTCAATCTTAAGGGAGATCAACCCTGAATACTCACTGGAAGGACTGATGCTGGAGCTGAAGCTCCAGCATTTTGGTCATCTGATGCAAACAGACGACTCATTGAAAAAGTCCCTGATGCTAGGAAAGGTCGAGGGCAGAAGCAGAAGAGGGTGTCAGAGGATGAGATGGCTGAACGGCATCACCAATGCAATGGACATGAACTTGGGCAAACTTCAAGAGATGGTTAGGGACAGGGAGCCCTGGCATGCTGCAGTCCATGGAGTTGAAAATAGTTGGACATGACTAGGCAACTGGACAACAACAAAGATGTGAGTAACAAGAGCTTGGACAGACAAATCTTTCAAGAAACTAGGCTGTGAAGAGAAATAGGGAAATGGGATGGTAGCTAGAGGAGGATGTGAAGGGAAAGGTTATTGTTTAGTTTTTATTTTGACTACAGGTTGTATAATATGGTTGATTGTGCAAAAGACCAGAAGAGAGGGAGATATCAATAATGCAGGAAAGAGAGGAAGAAGCCACGTCCTCATTGGAAGCAAGATTAGAGACAATCTAGAAGGCATTGGAGAAGGCAATGGCACCCCACTCCAGTACTCTTGCCTGGAAAATCCCATGGACGGAGGAACCTGGTAGGCTGCAGTCCATGGGGTCACTAGGAGTCGACATGACTGAGCAGCTTCACTTTCACGCATTGGAGAAGGAAATGGCAACCCACTCCAGTGTTCTTGCCTAGAGAATCCCAGGGACGGGGGAGCCTGGTGGGCTGCCATCTATGGGGTTGCACAGAGTCGGACACGACTGAAGTGACTTAGCAGCAGCAGCAGCAGGATATGACAGCTTAGTTAAACTAAAAGAAAGGGGAAAGGAATGCAATAATAACGATACTACAAATGAACTCTAAGCTGGGGAAGGAGGTAAATATAAACAATGAGGGGCTGACAGAGAAAATGTAGTGGGAATCAATGGATTAGATGTCTAACCTGATAAGGTTGAAGACCTGCAGCAGTGGAGGTCAAGATTTATAAAATAATGCAGTTTCTGGTAGTGAAAAAGATGTATGACAAAGCAGGTGGGTGGGTCAAAGGTGGATAGAGGAAAAGATAATTGAAGTGAAGGGAGCAAGGAAGTGAAAGGCCATGATGAGGGATGGATCGTCCATGTGAATACTGAGGTCACCAAGAACAATGGCCAGGGATTTTCCTGGCGGTCCAGTGGTTAAGACTCTGTGTTTACAATGTACGGTGTGTGGGTTCAGTCTATGGTCAGGGAACTAAGATCCTGCAAGCCAGATGATGCAGCCTAGATGGGTGGAAAGAACAACAAAGCCTAGAGGTAACCCCAGCCCCACCAAAGTGACTGTCTACCACATCCCTTGGGCTGCTGGGAGGTAGAAGAATCAAGGCCCAGATCCCAGACACACTGGGTCACTGCCTCCCTCCCCGTCCTGTGTCCAGTACATAACACAGCTGGTCCACTCTCTTCTCCTCCCACTCTCAAAGTCCTTCACTCTTGGACAATTCATCTGGAAATTTCCAACAACTTAGACTTTTCTATAACAAAAGCTCCCTGAGGCATGTAATGCTCTGACATATTTGACACAACAATCTGGAAGTCCTCAATGATGAGAAGAAGGAGAGGAAGAGAATAAGTCACAATCCAGGTCTGCCATAAATTAGGGGGTGTAATCAGAAGGTTGGTAGGCAACAACAATGAAGAGAGTTGGGGAATGCACTTCGGCGGGAGGAAGAGAGAACAATAATCCTAAAGGGATGTGGGGGAGCCATGAAAGCCCCAACCTCACCTCCTGGGACACATGGTTTTGAGGCAGCTAAGGTTCCAGTTTATGGCAGGAGGTAGAGGACATGCCCTGATAAGAAGTTAAAGATATAAGTACTTTGGCCTTCACAGAGAGGCATTTCTAGAAGGCACAGTAAAAGCAACCTACTCCAGTATTCTTGTCTGGAGAATTCCATGGACAGAGGAGCCTGGTGGGCTAAATTCCATGGGGTCACAAAGAGTCAGACACAACTGAGCGACTAACACTTTCACTTTCACAGTAAGGGCACAGGAGGAGATGGAAGGAAGTGACTTGTGCCTGACTAGAAAATGAACAGGGCAGTATGAGGGTGAGCAGTGGCCAGAGAGCCTTGGGAAGTAAGGCACAATGGGATTAGTTCTGACAGTCTTTTGAGGATGACAATCAATTCACGTCAGGTTGGGGCCCAGAATATTTCATTCAGTGCTAGTCTTCATCTCTGGGATAGCCATATCTTTGGCCCCCATGAAGCAGTGTGAGGACTTATTATTATTAATCAGAATTAATGTGATGAAAGGGCCACAGCTTCTGAGGCAGCAGTTCCCTTGAGGCTGCCACAGCAGACAGGGGCTGGCAACTTGTACAAAGCCACTACTCAGGCCTCAGCCACTGAAATGTCTGACAGAGGCTCAGGCCTTCATCTCTTATAGTGTAACCTGAAACAGATTCTTCCTATCCATAACACACCTGTCAGAAATACTGGTATGGACTCTCCTCTCTCAGCTCCCTAGCATACACTAGACCAGCTTTGTAAGGATAGAGCCAAGTAGGAAATAAATACAGTAGAAGAATTTTTTTTAAAAAGTGACTCATTTCACAGGATCTCTAGCCTCACCTCCACAGAGAGGTTCTCACCTGAAGGAGGCCCAATATCATGCTTCCCTCTCTGAAGAGCTGGACTTTGTCAGTGTATTCCATTCAGGTGGCACCAACGTGGGGCAACTCTCATCTGACTGACAGATAGGTGAGTACCAAGTCCCTACAGTTCAGAATACTACCTAAGCTTAAGGCTAGGCTCAAAGCAAAGGAGAGCAAGGCTACATCTAGGCCATTGTCCCATCACCAATCGTGTGTGTGTGTGTGTGCATGTGCGTACATGCACAATTAGTGTCTCAGTCATGTCTGACTCTTTTTGATCCCATGGACTATAGCCCACCAAGGTCCTCTGTCCATGGAAGTCTCCAGGCAAGGATACTAGAGTGGGTTGTCATTTCCTTCTCCAGGGGATCTTCCCAACTCAGAGATCAAATCTGGGTCTCTTACATTGCAGGTAGATTCTTTATGAGCTCAGCCACCACAGAAGCCCTGCACCACCAATAGGTGATGCCATTTATCCATCAGTGGGCAGGGAGCACCTCTATCTCAACTTATGTAGGTTCATTCCCAGCCTCCAACTGCACCCTTTGCTAATCAACTCAACTTCCCAGGTCAAATGTGATTCACTGAAAGTAACCAAGCCCTAAATTGTTCTAGGAGAGATATAGCCCCTAAATCTGAGCCCTTCTCTCAACTTCTCAGCTCTGCCAATGGCACATTTTTTCCAATTGCTCAGGCTTGAAATCTCTCTCTTTCTCAGATCCTATCTCTATTGTCGGTGATCAAGTCCTTCAAAACTTCCTTTAAAATATGCTTCATGCCTTTCCTCCCTGTCCCCAATTCCAGCATCCTGTGTCCAGGCTTTTATCACCTCATGCTACCCTGGGCCCTGATTCTAGTGTCTCTCCCTTCAACTCATCTAGTATACCATCATTGGGCTAATCTTCTGACTTCCAAGTCTTCTTTTATCTTATTATTATTTTTGAAGTATAACTGATTTACAACTTTATATTAGTTTCAAGTGTAAGTATTCTTGCAGATTATAAATTACTACCAGATAATGGCTATAATTCTCCATGCTATATAATATATCCTTGTTGCTTATATATTTTATACATATTGATTTGTATCTCTTTCATGCCCTACCTCTAGTTTGTCCTTCCGCTCTCCCTACTCCTCTTTAGTAACCATTAGTTTGTTTTCCTTGTCTGTGAGTGAGTGCTTTTGTTTTGCAGACACATTTGCTAGTATTGGTTTTTTTTTAGATTCCACATATTAGTGATATCACATAACATCTGTCTTTCTCTGTCTGATGTATTTCACCAAACATAATATTCTCTAGGTCCATCCACATTGCTGCAAATGGCAGAATTTCAACAAGACTTCTTTTAGTTCAAAGTTCAATACTCCTTTCAACATGTCACCTAATTAATTTAAAAAAAGGGTTAGTCACTCAGTTGTGTCTGACTCTTTGTGACATCATGGACTGCAACCCACCAGCTTCCTCTGTCCATGGGGATTCTCCAGGAAAGAATACTGGAGTGGGTTGCCATTCCCTTCTCCAGGGGATCCTCCCAACCCAGGGATCGAACCCACATCTTCTGAATTGCAGGCAGATTCTTGACCATCTCAGCCACCAGACAAGCCCCAATTGATCCAAAAGCCTTCCAGAAATCCTGCTCCACTGGTCCAATATCCCCTTAGCAATCACTGGTCCTCCAACATTTTCTCTGCCTCTCCAAAGGCTTACTCCACTTCCTGGCTGGTAATTCTGGAAATGTAATTCCAAAGAACACCTGCATCAGAAACATCTAGGGTGTATGATATAGATGCATATTCCTAAGACTCACCTCAGATCAAATGAATTGAAAGCTTCTAAGGGTATAGCCTAGGAATCTGCATTTTATTGTTACCCAAGGAAATTCAATGTATGCTGAAGTTGGGGAATCACTTCTTAATCTCCTACTGTAAACAGAATCCCTCATCATCCCCTCTGTAAGTTCTCTATTGCTGTATAACAAATAATTCCAAAACTTAGTAGCTTAAAACAGCAGACATTTATAATTTCACCATGGGTCAGAAACCTAAGCATGGCTTAGGCAGTTCCTTTGGCTCAAGGTAGGCCGTTCCTTTGACTCAAGGTCTCTTAAAAGGCTGCAGCCAAGGTGTTGGTTAGGGCTGCAATCAGTACATAGGCTTTTGTACCAAAGGCCTCAGTTCCTCATTGGGAACTCATCTCATTTTTTTTGTCATATGGACTTCCCCTAGATTAGCAACTTGTTACATCAGAGCAAGCAATAGAGCCAAAGAGAAAGAGCCAGCAAGATGGAGGTTACAACCTTCTGTAACTTAATCATAGAAGGGAAATCCTATTGCTTCTGCTGTATAATATTTGTTAGAAAGAAGTCACCAGGTCTAGCCTCCATAAAAGAGGAGAATATCCTTGGGAGCCATGTCAGAAGCTACTACTACCTGCCACACCCTCTTCAATATCAAATACATACCTTTTAGCCCATGTTCTTGCCTTTTCACACAGCCACTACAGAAGAACTAGACAGAACAGTAGTCTGGCTTACAAAAAAAAAAAAAAATACATAAAGATATGATGACCCTCATCTGACTCTTTACCTTACAAAACTCTCCTATTTTAGTGAAGGAGAAAGCAGTCTATCAAGTCCCAGAGTGGACATTTGGGACCTTTTGACAAACATATTCATCAGTTGGATCAGTTTTCAACACTGGCTGCAGATTAGAATAACAGGGGAGCTTTTACTAAAAACTACTGATGCCCAGGGTCCCACTACAGACCATTTAAATCAGAATTTGAGTCTGGAACTCTAGAATCAGCATTATTAAAAGATCTCTAGGTGACTAATATCCAGCCAGGATTGGAAACCTCCAGGCCACCTTCACTTGCTGTTTTTTTTGTTTTGAGAAATATTTTATGGAAACAGCTTCTGCAGAGGATAGATCAGAGCCCCTTCCAATTCATTTGTAAATGCCCTACGAATAAGAAAAACTGGGTGCCAGCTCAGAAAAACAGCAAGGAAATTCTCTTAGTGGAGATTGACAGACATGGCCTGAGAGAGGTCATCAGGTTTGAGACAAGCACAAGAACACACAAGAGCAATATGTCTTTAGTTAGTGCCTACTATAAACCCAGTAATAGGCTAGGAACTGCAGACAGGGGAAAAAAGGATGCATTCCCTAACTCAGAGGTTGGGATCTGGCAGCCCACTGATCAGATGTGGCTGACAGATGTGTTGTACAGGCGCATCCCCGTGTGTGTGGCATAATATGTGTGTTTTGTTCACTGCAATCAAAGTTTACATAAATGTATATTTATTTCTACATACAACTATCCACATTTGGGGAAAAGATAAGAGAATTTAACATTCGTCCTTGGTGTATTAAACTCTGTGTGCCTACATTTTTCTTCCAACAATCTTACAGCATTGGTAAGGAATTAAACTCTAAAATATAAATAAACCATCATTTAAACTGATTTGCTACCAGTGAAATCAGGGAGGGAGTCAATTTTTTAATCAACACTGAGAATTAACAGAAAATAGGAAGTCCTTACACTGAACAATAGTATCTAGAATTAGCAGTGTTCATATGTTGTCGTTGTTTAGTCACTAAGTGGTGTCCAACTCTTTTGTGACCCAGTGGACTGTAGCCCACCAGGCTCTTCTGACCATGGAACTCTCCAGGCAAGGATACTGGAGTGGGTTGCCATTTCCTTTTCCAGGTGATCTTCCTGACCCAGGGATTGAACTTGACCTGAGTCTCCTTTATTGGCAGGCGGATTCTTTACAGCTGAGCCACAAGAGTGTTTATAAGAAGCACTCAAATATTTTCTAAGTCTGTGAATTAAATATCCTTATCTATAATTTAAGGTTTCTTATCAACAGATTTTCCTGTAATCTAGAATGCTGCTTTTTAAAAATTGGAACTTGTTGCCAATATTTAAAATACAGAAATTTCATGTAAAGTTCCAGATTTGGGGCTTCTCTTTTAAAAACTGGCAGCTCTGAGGACACCGTGCTTACATTCCCGCATGTAACAGTTAGCAGAAAGTGCATAGTGGCTCCCACTACCTCCCCATTCTCTCTCCATTCTCTCCCCAGATGGACATACCTCACTCTTTGACATCCCCTGCCTTGGCCCAGTATAGTATACTAGAAGGTAGTGTGGGTGTTAGTCACTCAGGTGTGTATGACTCTGCAATGCCATGGACTATAGCCTGCTAGACTCCTCTGTCCCTGGAATTCTCCAGGCAAAAATACTGGAGTGGGTTGCCATTCCCTTCTCCAGGGGATCTTCCTGACCCGGAGATTGAACCTGGGTCTCCTGCATTGCAGGCAGATTCTTTACCATCTGAACCACCAGGGAAGCCCAGAAGGTAATATAAGAGAGTGATTAAGAATGCAGTCAGATCACTCTGTGACCAAAGACTGCTTCTGTCTATAATCATTTAATGGTGTGAATTGTTAAGTTATTCAACATCTCTATGCCCCAGTTTCTTTCCCTGAAAATTGGGGATAATAATAAAATCTAGTTTACAGAATTTTAAGAGGATTAGTGAGTTAATACATATGAAAAACTTAGCACATGTTTGGTCAAAAGGTAAGCAAGCACTCAGTAATTGTTAGCTATTATTATTTGAGTTGAGTGTGGTATAACACAGTAATTGAGAGCCTGTGCCCTAGAATCACAGCCAAAATCCTAGCTCCAGAACATACTAGTCATGTGGCCTTGAGCAAGTTACTATTCTTTAGATTCCTCATCTAGAAATTGGGGGTAAAAATAGTACATACCTTGAAGGGTTGCTGTGAGAGGACTAAATATGATAGCATCTGCAAGGTACCAGGCACAGAGTACGGGGAAGGCAATGGCACCCCACTCCTGTACTCTTGCCTGGCAAATCCCCTGGACAGAGGAGCCTGGTGGGCTGCAGTCCATGGGGTCGCTAGGAGTCAGACATGACTGAGCGACTTCACTTTCACTTTTCACTTTCATTCATTGGAGAAGGAAATGGCAACCCACTCCAGTATTCTTGCCTGGAGAATCCCAGGGACAGGGGAGCCTGGTGGGCTGCCGTCTCTAGGGTCGCACAGAGTCGGACATGACTGAAGCAACTTAGCAGCAGCAGCAGCAGCAGGCACAGAGTAAAGTGAAGTGAAATTGCTCAGTCGTGTCCAACTCTTTGTGACCCCATGGACTATACAATCCATGGAATTCTCTAGGCCAGAATACTGGAGTGGGTAGCCTCTCCCTTCTCCAGATCTTCCAAACCCAGGTCTCCAGCATTGCAGGCGGATTATTTATCAGCTGAGCCACAAGCGAAGCCCAAGAATACTGGAGTGGGTAGCCTATCCCTTCTGCAGGGGATCTTCCTGACGCAGCAATCAAACTGGGGTCTCCTGCACTGCAGGCAGATTCTTTACCAACTGAGCTATTGGGGAAGCCAGAGTAAACACTCCATAAAAGTTACTTATTATTGTTTTCCAATCCATCAGGAAGATGAGATTAGCACATGAATCACTGTTAGGGAAGATGGAGAGTCAAGTTGGGTGGTGTGTAGACTAAAAAGATTGAGGAGCAGGATATGACGAAAAAGTCTTATTAGCATTTTGAAGACCAAAGTAAATATACGGGATTTATTTCAGAGGCTGACCCTCCAGAGGCCAAGACCCAAGGGAATTTACCTAGTTACTCTGCCACATGCACAAGCACTTTGGAAACCCACTCCCTAAGCCCACATTTCTTGCAAGGCCACCTACTGTCTTTGTAACGCATCAATGTGACCAACATGATACATTAATTGTGTCCTTGAGCATCCAAGATAATTAAAGTACTAAAAATAAGGGCTCCATATATATGAATGTTCCTGAAACTGACAGATGTGACAAGTAATGTAAGCAGAAATAACAGAGCGCAGGAGCAGGACTGCTGTTCCTACCTCTCCTTGCCTGGCCTCTGACAAGTTAATCAAAACACACACAGAAGAGCTGCATTTTCATTGGGGTGGTGACATTCATGCATTAACGGAAATCAAACTTTAACGACTGCAAGATTTAGAAAGAAGAGAAAAGCAGGAGTCTGTCTCCCGCTTCCACAAAACTGGGGTTCTGGGAATCTCAGGCAGGAACCACTGATAATTAGTGATGAGACTGTTGGTATACAACTCACCAAGGAAGACTGAGAAAGAGTGTGATGGTAAAGGGCCCAAGGCAGGCAAAACACATCTTAATTATCGATACACTGTCACCTCATGAGGCTGTTCCACATCATTGCAGGGATTATCTACAAGAAAATTTTAGTGTCAGGGAGACTTTCCCCCACACCTCTGAGCTCCCTATGCCCACAGATGTGAGCTCATGATATGCACATATTTTAATATTAGTCTAGGGAAAAAAACCCACAATTTTTTAAAAAGCCTACCAAACAAAAACTAATACAGTACCTAAAAACTATGTGCAGTTGAAAAAAATTCTGCCAGTTTTGTGATATTTGCTCCAGCAAATGTTAGTGGTCCATGCATTGTATTACTGAATTTGCTAATACTGTGGGGATTAGCCACAACAAAATTTTAATTCCAGGCTATTCTGACATTATTTCCAAGAATGCCCCCAAGGCATCTCTTCCCTAATACTCAGCTGCTGCTCAACTCAGAAAGTGGGAATGTTAACATTGAAAGAAGTAAGCCAGAATATAGAAAGTAAAAACATCAAATGACTCATTCTAAGGTCAAGTGCTAATGATTGTGGATTAGTATGGCTAATGGAATGCTGGCTGTAACTCACATTATTAAGTGCTGCCCCACTCAGGAAAGGGCGACAGCAGAAATCGGGTAGGAAGGTCAATGTTGAGATAGCAATGAATGGAAGTGAGGAAAGAAAACTGATAACTGATGTTAGCATCTGCTCTTCCCTCCCCAGTGTCCAGAAATGAGAAGCCAGCTCTGTGTTTCTAAACTGCTTCTCACAAAACTTTAATGTGCCTCACCAGAGATCTTATTAAAACTCTGATTCCTATTGGGTGGGTCTGTAGTGAGGCCTGAAGTTCCGCATTTCTAACAAGTTCACAGATGATGCTAACACTGCTGGTCCATGCACCCACACTTCGAGTTGCAAAAGTCTAAAACAGATCAGAAATCTACATCTCAACTCAAAACCAGGCCCACTGACTGTTTTCGTATAGCCTGTGAACTAAGAATGTTTTTTAATTCTTTTTTAAACAATGGTTGGGGGGAAGAAAATAAAAAAGAATATTTCGTGACATGAAAATTACATTAAATTCAAATTTGTTGCTCATAACTGAAGTTTCATTGGAAGAGCACACCCACTCATTTACAAATTGCATGTGACTGCTCTCTAGCTGAGGTGTTTGCAACCTCAGCTGGGTTATATGGGAGACCATATAACCCACAAACCAACATATCTGAACCTTTACACAAAAAGTTCTTCGACTCCTGGTCTAAAGGATGAATGAAGGCAATTCTGCTGTATCATTCCATACAGAGAAGAGCTCTGAGCTGGGAAGGAGAAGCCACTGAGCCCAAGACAGAGTTGCATTCCTTCCCACTGAGACTGAAAGAGGTCAGAGAACTGAGTGACAAAGACAGTGCTCTGCATGCAAACACAGTGAACCACACAGGTCAGCAGTCAAAAGCAAAGACCTTGTGAGCAGCATCTTTGGGTCCACTCAGAGAAGCAGTGCCCAAAACCAATCAACAGGAGCCTGCTAATGGCAACCTCTGGGATCCCAAGGAGCAAGCAAAGCTGGAACCACTTAGCACTAAGGACCTGGCCCTCACCTGATTTTCTGGCCTAACAAAAGCCCAGGACTCACCAATTATCTCATGTAGGAACATAGGAAACCCCCTAAATAACTGAGATTGAATTTCCTGCCCATAAAAACATGTTGGGAGCTCTAAGATTACATTTAATCTATAAAATAGAGGAAAACGACAGATCTTGCCTGTATTAACTTACTCTGTTGTTGTTTAGTCGCTCAGCCATGTCCCACTCTGCAACCCCATGGACTGTAGTCCGCCAGGCTCCTCTGTCTGTGGAATTCTCCAGGCAAGAATACTGGAATGGGTTGCCACTGCTGTTTCCAAGGGCTCTTCCTGGCTCAGGGATCAAACCTGTGTTTCCTGCATTGCAGGCAGATTCTTTATCACTGAGCCACCAGGGAAGACTTGCTAGGTCTGCTCTAGCAAAATATCACAGACTGCGTGTTTTAAACAACAGAAATACATTTCTCAAAGTTCTGGAGACTAAGAAGTTCAAAATCAAGGCGATGGAAAGGTTGGCTTCATTCTGAGGCCTCTTCTCTTGGCTTGTAGACCAACCTCCATCTTGCTATGTGTTCGCATGACCTCTTCTTTGTGCGCATGCGTGGAAAGCAAGGGAGAGGAAAGGTGGAAAGAGAAGGGAGGAAGGAGGAGAGAAAGAAAATACACACACACACACAAGCATAATAGCACTCAAGATGTCTCTTGTAAGAATACTAGTCCCAACCAATCAGGGTCCCAGCCTTAGGACTTCACTTACCCTTAATTAGTTTCTCCTAAACTGTATCTCCGAATACAGCCACATTGCGCGATTGAAAAGTGAAAGTGAAAGTCGCTCATTCGTTGACTCTTTGCGACCCCATGGACTATAAAGTCCATGGAATTCTCCAGACCAGAACGCTGGAGTGGGTAACCATTCCCTTCTCCAGGGGATCGTCCCAACCCAGAGATCGAACCCAGGTCTCCTGCATTGCAGGTGAATTCTTTAGCAGCCGAGCCACCAGGGAAGCCCACATTGCAGGGTTACGGCTTCAACATATGGATTACCCTTAGTGATATGGACTAAAGCTCCTATCTGCCAAACCCATTTATATCCCTGATCTTATGAGTAGACAGAAGATGACTAACTTCTGGTCTTTGATTTAACAACATAGAGTGGTAACTACCATTGCAGGGAAAAACCAATTCTGACTTCAGGACAGAAATGTTTCTTGGACTTGCTTTTCATTGCTTTTGTTATTATAATCATACATAAATGGGCTGCCTCAGGGAACCTTGCACCCCTCTCCTCTGTTAACTAAAGTGCCTTTGTTCAGGACCCTGTCCACTTGTGGATGGCAGGAAGGAAGAAGTTAAACCTCCCCTGCCTGAGGCTTGCCATTCTAAAAGGTATTTGCAAGATTAATGGCCTTTTTACTTTGTTTCCTCACTTCCCCCCATCTCTGCTCTATAAAAGAACCTGACATCCAGATCCCCATTAGATGGTTATTTTGAGACAATATTCTCGGTCTGCCAGCTTTCCAAATAAAGTCATATTCCTTGCCTCTACACCTTGTCTCTTGGATACTTTGGACTTGGTTACATTATCTCAAGCTATCTCCTCCACTGACCTGCAACATGCTCCCCCAACCCAATATCAGAATTATTCCTTTAAGTGAAGGTTACCTCATTCAAAGATTCAGGCCAAGCTATATACATCCATTTAACAGAACAGCTGCACTTTACACTAAGGACAGAGAAATCTCCTTAGGTCTGGAGGGTATAGTCCAATCTGTCCTTGTCAGCAAATACAAGATTGTAGCTAAGAGCATGGATTTTCAGCCAGACTACCACTTACCCAGATCTTTGATCTTGAACAAGTCATTTAATCACCCCAAGCCTTAGTTTTCTCATTCATGTAATTGGGTTCCCTGGTGGCTCAGATAGTAAAGAATCCACCTGCAATAAAGGACAGCTGGGTTCGATTCCTGGGTTGGGACAATGCCCTGGAGCAGGGCATAGCAACTCACTCCAGTATTCTTGCCTGGAGAATCCCCATGGACAGAGGAGCCTGGTGGGTTACAGTCCATAGGGTGGCAAAGAGTTGAAAATGACTGAGCGACTAAGCACAGCACAGAGCATAATTGGGTTAAATATAGTAACCTACTTCTTCAAGTTGCTGCGAGGATGAGCCTCGTTAATACATACCAAGCACTTAGAGCCTTGTATACAGTAAGTACTCAATGGGCATTACTTAATTATTTTATCTTAAAGATTTGAGAGAATTTTGCATTCTATTCCGGAATATATTCAAATGAATTGCCACCAAGAAAAAGTGACAGTCCAGAGGAGGCTATATATACCCCCTGCCACACTGTCATGTACACCCAGGCTTTGCTAAATCCAGTTTGAAAAGCATGAAGCCAAGGACAATCTTGGGAAACAGAGGAAAAGCCACTGTGGATCAGAGATTCAGGCAAAGGACGTAGACCTGGAAAAAAAAAAAATCTGGCTCTTAGAGTGTTGTCCAGAAAGGGTCAGTCTAGGTGAAACAACGCGGGAACAGTGGAGGCAGCATAAGGACTCTGAGCACCTGGGAAGAGAGGATTTCTTGAAGGGTGCAAAAGACTTTTCTTGTGAATCTCAGTATCTTAGTTTCTCAGAGACCAAAAGATCTTTCAGCAGTCCCAACCCAGACCTGCTCTACCCCAAACAGGGCCATGATGAACTTTGCCTAAAATATCCAGAATATTGGGAAGTTTGCAAGAAAAATAGAAAGGCCATTTTCTCTTCTCAGAAAAAAAGCAGTGTGATGCAGCTTTAGCAGCCAAGACACTGTCACCCTTCATTGAGAAACAACAAAGGAAATTATCCTTAGGAGACGCAAGCTCATGTACAAAAGACTAAAGGACAAAGTGGTCGCCAGGTTGTAGGCCCTTTACTCAGTATGCAAATGAGTGGAATGGAAGGCAAGAAAGAATCAAAAACAGCTGCTGTCTTCCTCCTGTGTTGACCAAGAGGAAGTGTTTTTTCAAGTGGTTAAATAAATAAATGACTCTACAACTATATTGCTCCTGCTGCAGAAGCAGCTTCTACACTTAGATTTCTTATTGTTCCATCATCCTGAATGCATGTCATTATTTTAGGCCTGGTATTATCTGTTCCACACAAACAGCAGAGTATCTTTCTGAACTTGTGTCCTGTACCACAAGGACCCACCAAAAATAAACTCCTCAGAATAGCAGGAAGTGAAAGGATGCTTCCATGTCTAGTGCAAAATTTTCAGAGAGGTGGGGGCAACCTCTGTCCCCCAACCTCTGTCTGCCCCCAGTATGTACATGGGCACGCAAATGTGCCTCCACAAGCAAACACACACACGTCCACATACATGCACACCCCTCAAGATTCATATATTTCTCTCAGGACTTGAGAAAGGAACATTAATTACAGATCCTCAAAGTCCTTCCACTACATCCTGCTTGGGCTGTACTGTAGGGATGCAGTGGCAGCCCACACACAGCCTGGAAAGCAACCGGCCTGCCTTAGAACTGCCTCGAGAGCCATATGTGCATTGGTTGCAAAGCCAACTATGATTTCTTCCTGGGCACATGGTTCAATATATGTTTTTGCACAGGCAGGCATGGACGTGAAAGTCATTTTTCAAGAACTCAGATCTTCAGATATACATATTTATAACACATAGCCCTGCTAGAGAACTTTCTTTTGAGAGGGGGACATCTTGTGGATTATCTCAGAACTGAGCCCTTTTAGAAGGTGAGCCGGCTGACAGGAGCCATATTTTCTAAGCACCTCCTATACCCTCAGGCAGGGTTCTAGGAACTTTCCATTTATTATCTCATTTAATCCTCAAGAATAAACCTGGGAGGTAGGGATTATTTGGGGGTCTTGCCTGGTGGCTCAGCAGTAAATAATCCGCCTGCAATGCAGGAGCAGCAGGAGATGAGGGTTTGATCCCTGGGCTGGGAAAATCCCCTGCAGAAGGGAATGGCCACCCACCCCATTATTCTTGCCTGGAGAATCCCATGGACAAAAGAGCCTGGTGGGCTGTAGTCCATGTGGTCACAAAGAGTGGGACACAACTGAAGCGACGTCACTTGTACCCACACAGGTATTATTTTTATCACTGTGCAATTAGGGAAACAGGCTTAGAGAGATTAAATAACTTACCTCACGTGTGGTAAGTGGAGGAGCCAGGATTCAAATTCAGACTGTACTGGCTGGAAAGTTATCTTGCTTTCCCTACATATAAAACCACCACTATATTTAGCAGAAATATAGGAATTGACAGGGCTTCTCCGGTGGCTCAGCGGTAAAAAGAATCCACCTGCCATACAGGAAATGCAGGAGACCCAGGTTTGACCCCTAGATAGGGACGATCCCCTGGAGGAGGGTATGGCAATCCACTCCGGTATTCTTTCCTGGAGAATCCCTTGGACTGAGGAGCTTGGCGGGCTACAGTCCACAAGGTCGCAAAGAATCAGACATGACTGAAGTGAGTGAGCACCTCACATAAGAACTGACAGTTCACTGGTTAAGAGTGAGGGCTCTGGCACCACACTGCCTGTGTTTGATTCCAACTCTGCTGGCTGTCCTAGTTAAGAGACATATCCAGATGACACTGGTGGCTCATTTCCTCCACCTTTTGGTAATATGACCAAGAGTCTGCTCAGCTGCACTGAACTTGACTGCAAAGAGATTAGACTTTCGGCTACTGTCACCACGCTGGGTATGCAAGTCTGTTCCTATCAACTTTAGTATGTAGATCCTGATGCCCTAGATGCCTGTTCCTTGGTGTGGCCCCAGGGCTGAGAGATCCTTTGACATATTTCTTGTCACTTAAAAAACTAGGTGGCCCCTAGCTCCTCTTGGTGGTAGTTTAGTTACCAAGTCATGTCTGACTCTTGTAGCCCAATAGGCTCCTCTGTCCACGGGATTCTCCAGGCAAGAATACTGGAGTGGGTTGCCATTTCCTCCTCCAGGGGATCTTCCCCACCCATGATCAAACCTGGGTCTCCTGCATTGCACATGGATTCTTTACCATCTGAGCCACCAGAGAAGTCCAGCTCCTCTTAGATTAACCTATAAATGTAATCTGAATCTGGGATAGGGCTCACTCTCACACTTGGACTGCTCTCTGCCCCAAGTCCAGTGTACTGGCCCAGACAGAGTCCAACCATGCCAGAACCTTGGCCACACAGAACACGCATGCATGTAGAACATCTACGGCTGGTCTGTGCTGTGGCATGATGAGAGTTCAGGGGACCACATGTGTTCTGCTACTTCTTTGTAAATCTCCTCCATACAGAAACTAACTATATCACATGGTACTAGTGATACAGGTTCATGACCCTCTTGCATGACAAACCTTGAGTATTTTACATAACCTTCCTGAACCTTTGTTCCCTCCTCTATAAAACAGGTGATACAAGAGTATTCCATCACAAGGGTTGTTAGTAAATTGATAAGTATACAGTGCCAGGCCCAGAGACATTAGCAATGCACATGGCTGTCTTCAGAGTAGGAATGGATCTTAGAAGTTATTAAGTTCAGCCCTCTCACTTTATAGTGAGGAAACATAAGCCTAAAAAATAGAAGGAAATTTGAACACGTGAACACAAATACTTAGTGTGAGGATGAAGACCCCAAATCTTTCTGTCCCAGTCCAGCACGATCCAAAATGTTTGCATGAGTAAGCAGAACTTTTTGTAACTCGAGTCCTGAAATTCTGTGAGTGTCAAGTACTTAAAAGAATCCCTAATTAGTCCTTAAGCACTGTGATAAGCACCTCTTATTTACCCTTCCCCTTCTCCCAGCCAGATCTTCCCCATCCTGAAAAGCCCAGCTCAAAACAGTAACTCCAAGAAGCCTTTCCTCTCTCTGGCCTCCTTCCCCTCCCCCTTCTCTGGATTCTTGCAGCACTTACCAACTCTGCTACACCATTTAGCACTTAATACTCTCGTGTACAAATTGCCAACATCTGATGGATCATGGAAAAAGCAAGAGAGTTCCAGAAAAACATCTACTTCTGCTTTACTGACTATGCCAAAGCCTTTGACTGTGTGGATCACAAGAAACTGTGGAAAATTCTGAAAGAGATGGGAATACCAGACCACCTGACCTGCCTCTTGAGAAACCTATATACAGGTCAGGAAGCAACAGTTAGAACTGGACATGGAACAACAGACTGGTTCCAGATAGGAAAAGGAGTACGTCAAGCCTATATATTGTCACCCTGCTTATTTAACTTCTTATGCAGAGTACATCATGGGAATCACTGGGCTGGAAGAAGCACAAGCTGGAATCAAGATTGCTGGGAGAAATATCAATAACCTCAGATATGCAGATGACCCCACCCTTATGGCAGAAAGTGAAGAAGAACTAAAGAGCCTCTTGATGCAAGTGAAAGAGGAGAATGAAAAAGTTGGCTTAAAGCTCAACATTCAGAAAACTAAGATTATAGCACCCGATCCCATCACTTCATGGCAAATAGATGGGGAAACAGTGGAAACAGTGGCTGACTTTATTTTTCTGGGCTCCAAAATCACTGCAGATGGTGATTGCAGCCCTGAAATTAAAAGACGCTTGCTCCTTGGAAGGAAAGTTACGACCAACCTAGATAGCATATTGAAAAGCAGAGATATTACTTTGCCAACAATGGTCCATCTAATCAAGGCTATTGTTTTTCCAGTGGTCATGTATGGATGTGAGAGTTGGACTATAAAGAAAACTGAGCACCAAAGAATTGACGCTTTTGAACTGTGGTGTTGGAGAAGACTCTTGAGAGTCCCTCGGACTGCAAGGAGAGCCAACCAGTCCATCTTAAAAGAGATCAGTCCTGGGTGTTCATTGGAAGGACTGATGTTGAAGCTGAAACTCCAATACTTTGGCTACCTGATGTGAAGAGCTGACTCATTTGAGAAGACGCTGATGCTGGGAAAGATTGAGGGCAGGAGGAGAAGGGGACAACAGAGGATGAGATGGCTGGATGGCATCACCAACTCGATGGACATGAGTTTGAGTGAACTCTGGGAGTCGGTGATGGACAGGGAGGCCTGGCGTGCTACGGTTCATGGGGTCGCAAAGAGTCGGACACAACTGAGTGGCTGAACTTAACTGAACTTTCTCATAATGTTTCAATGCTGTTAATCTCATCTGTACAGCCAACACTGTAGGTTCCCCAAGGACAGAGAACATTTCCTCTTCTTCATATGTATTTCCACAGGCCCTAGCATTAAGCTGAGAGTCTTGTGGTAGAGGTTCATTATTTCTTTACTAGTTTGTTCATACATTTTATCAAAGCAAAGTACACCTGGACCACAGTAAGGTGTACTTTGGTAAGTAAGCTGTGTACACACTGCCAAAAAAACAAGTGTGATTCATTCAGGTGCTCACTCAGGATGGTCCTTTGATACTGGGGCTGAGTTTCAGGCTGTGTTTATACAAATGCCCCCCACTCCCACAAAATTCCCTTCTTCTACTAATTCTGTCCATTCAATGCTTTTTAACATTACCAACATGAAACGTCAGGTTCTGTGTCAAATGCTATATATGTGTTTGTGTGTATATATATATACATATGTGAGTACATATATCCATTCATTTAATCCCTATCTCCCTACATAAAAAACAGGTACTACTATTATCTCCATTTTAAAATTGGAAAACTAAGGTTCAGAGTAGTAAATAAGTTGTACAGGATCACATAGCTAATAAATGATAGAATCAGGATTCAAATCCAAGCAAATCTGGTTCTAGACCCCACAGTTTCAATCCCTCTGCTAGAGTGCCTCTGAACCTTCATACTGATCCTCAGTGGTGTATTGCCACCTGTCTTCTCTGAAGGAGAAGACAAAACATTTTCAGTGGTAAAACAAATGAGAAAAACCAAATACTCAAAGTTACCATATGCCTATACAATGTCATGACAACAGAAAATAGGGGGAAATCAGGCCAATAATAATGAGTCTTGCCATTATGGAGCACTCCTTAAATGGCAGGTACTGAGCACTTTATGTGCATTATCTGTTTTAGTCCTTTTAACAACGCTGTGAGATTATATTGTTATCTCCATTTTTAGATGAGGAAATAGAGGTTTACAGAGACCAAGATACAGAGCTACTGTAGAGAGTGAATATTAACCCAGATATGCCTGCTCCCAAAGGTTGGGCTCTTAAGCACTATGCTGTACTTGTGATTTGAGTGTGTGCAGGCATAGATGATTTGAGCTCATGTTTGTACACTAACTGGTTTTACTGGCATCAGGCAAGGGAGTCTGAGTGTTATTGACAATTCTGGACAGCCACAAAACCAGGGTCATCAGACATGGAGCCAGAAGAAACAAAAGTTATGCAGTCACCAAAAATCAGAGCTTGCAGTACATGAGGATTCTGGAACAAACAAACTGATGGGAGTGTCAAGGCATTGCCTGAGCCAGCAGAGCACCTCAGAGCAGTGGTTCTCAAACTTGAGTGGGCCCCACAGTCCTCTGGAAGGTGTGTCACAGCACAGGTTGCTGGATCTCCATCCCAGAGTTTCTGATTGACTAGGCTTTAGGTAGCACCTGGTGAATTTGCATTTCCATCCAGTTCCCAAGTGCTGCTGATGCTGAAGGTCCTGGAACTACCCTTTGAGAACCACTGTCATAGGAGATTCAAGGTGCAAGGCAAAGCTTTGACCTATCCATGAACATGTGAGATAACTGTCAAATGCTAGTTAGAAGCGAAGAAGGCAATGGCACCCCACTCCAGTAGTCTTGCCTGGAAAATCCCATGGACTGAGGAGCCTGGTGGGCTGCAGTCCATGCAGTCACTAAGAGTCAGACACGACTGAAGCGACTTAGCAGCAGCAGCAGCTAATTAGAAGAGGTAGGGTGTGTGTGTGTGTGTGTGTGTGTGTGTGTGTGTGTGCTCAGTTATGTCCGACTCTTTGTGACTCCATGGACTGTAGCCCGCCAGGCTCCTCTGTCCATGGGATTCTACAGGCAAGAATACTGGAGTTGGTTGTTATTTCCTTCTCCAGGGGATTTTCCCAACCCAGGGATCGAACCCAGGTCTCCTGCATTGGCAGGCAGATTCTTTACCACTGCACCACCTGGAAAACCTAGTTAAAAGAAATGGAGATGGTACCAAAAAAACAAACAAACAAACAGCATGCTTTGGTTAGAAGCCCTACTTCCTGCTTCGTGGTTGGTCTCTACTTTTTACCTGCAGGTTCAGCCCCACTCCTATTTGAAGGACACACCCTTACTATAAGCAAGAAAAAATTAGAGCTTCCCTTAACCGTATCCTGGGCATTAGCACCAAGTTACACTGAAAAATCAGTTTCTGTCTCAGTCTCAATTCCCTTTCCTTGCAATGTAATATCCCAACCATCTATAAAGGAAGTCCTGTTTTGCTAATGTCAAACCCACCCAAGGTCTAGGGCTTCTTCCTCTGGTTCCCAGCTCAGTAACTGATGTGTTGCTATATGCTGTCTAGCCCAGCCAGTGCTGACTGTAGATCAAACACTTTAACTGCTAAGGGCACTTGAGTTTATATTTTCCCCCACCAAAAAGAAGAATCCCTCGTAGGATAAAGGTGTTCTCAGTAACATAAAAATCTACTTTAGCAGGATTGTCAAATGCAAAGATCTCTGGTGAGAAGAGTGAAGGGGATTATTCATCTTTTAAGTCTCATAGGATTGGTATGGGGGTTCCTGGGTGGCTCAGCTGTAAAGAATCCACCTGCAATGCAGGAGCCACAGGAGATGCCAGTTTGATCCCTGAGTCAGGAAGATCCTCTGGAGGAGGAAAGGCAACCCACTCCAATATTCTTGCCTGGAAAACCCCCTGGACAGAGGAACCTGGTGGGCTACAGTCCATAGTGTTGCAGAGAGCTGGACAAGACTGAAGCAACTTAGCATACATGCATGCATGATTGGTATAGGAAGACTGGACCTACACAGCCCTCCTGCTGGGAGGCCTTTGGAAGGCCAAGAGGAAGAGGGTAGGGTCTCAGAGACAGGAAGAAAAGCATAAGCAGCTAACATTTGCTCTGCTCTTAATCTTCAGGAAAATCTCTCTCTCATTCTCTTTCTTCCCTCCCCCTATCTTGGAATGGTAGAAACCAGAAGGTTAAATGGATGAAATGAGAAGGACATTGGAGGAAAAAGAGAGGCCACATGTAGCCTGTCTCCAATGGGGACTTCATGCTAAAGTGAGAGAAGAGACATCAAGCCTTGTGAATGGTTAAGTCCATCTCTCCTAGAGTCATACAGTACAGGAACTGGGGGAACAAAACCCCAACAACTAGTGAAGAACATACATTTGCCTGTGGTGTCCCCTCCATGTTTTATATAACTAAAGCTCTAGCAGAACAAAAGCAATAAATGACAGGGAGTGACTTGAAAACCAGCTAGATTCATGATAACATAGTAAAAGCAGCACTGACTACCTGAGTAACACCTCTGAGCTTCAGTTCCCTCACCTCTAAACTGAACACAGTAATATTCCCGACCTCACAAAATTGTTGAGAGGATTATATAATATGTGCAAAGGCTTTAGCTGAGAGGTATCCCTGGTGATCCACTGGTGAAGACTTCACACTCCCAATGCTGGGGTGCCCAGGTTTGATCCCTGGTCAGGGAACTAGATCACACACACCACAATTAAGAGTTCGCATGCCACAACTAAAGGCCCACATGCTGCAACCAGGACCAAGTGCAGTCAAAATAAATAAATAAATATCTTTAAAAATAAATTTCAAAAAGAAAAGGCTTTAGCTGAGAACAGTGTCTAGCACATAGTAAGGACTTTTAAGTATCTGTTACTAACGTTATTTATCATTATTATGTCACAGTGCTTTTGGACTGAGAAGAGACCCTAACTTTATATGTGACATTCATCTTGGGTTTCAGTTGCTTTATCTATAGGCAAGGAATACAAATATCTACATTACCCACCTCACTAGTATGTGATGAGAACAAAACTAACTGCATATGCTTCAGTGAAAAAGATAAGAGCCCAAAATGAATGTCAGGTAGTAAGGACTGTTGTTACCTGACTTCTAGAAATCATTATTCTCGTGACAAATAATTTAATAAAACACTCAACCCAGCATCAGTCAGTATTATCAACCTGTTATCTCAATCAATCATCTCAAGATGACAGATTTCTGTGTTGACTGAAAATACATCTTATAGTGCATTTTGCAGACTTCTTAATTAAAAATCTAATTGACAGATCTCCAGCCTCATTTCCTGAAAACTGGGCAGAAAATTTTGTACCAGTTCTGAGTGAGGGAGAAGTGGTATGAAACATGGCTAAAGATGTAGGCAGGGGCCAGAGCAGACCATTCAGGCCCTTGCAGACCGAGGGAATGACTGTCTTTATCCTAAAGGCAATGGGAGCTATTGCAGGGTCTTCTTAATCTGAAATGGGTGAGGTATGGTGAAGACATAGTTTGGTTTACTTTGGCTGCTCTAAGGAAAAATGGATGGAAAGAAGGCAAGAGTAGAGGTGGAGGGGTTAGTTAGCAAGTTCATCCAATCTTCCAAGTGAAGGATGCTGGTGTTTTGGTTTAGAGTGACATTAGGGAGGATGGAAAGGAAGGGAAGGGAAATATGTGAGACATCATCTAGCAGATAAAATTTGACAGAAACTGGTGAGGAGTTTAATTAAGGTGGGAGGGGAGAAAGATCAAAAATAACCCCATTAGGGGGAATTTCCCTGGCGGTCCAGAAGTTAAGACTTCACCTTCCAGTGCAAGGGTTGTGGGTTCAATCCCTGGTCTGAAAGCTAAGATCCCACATGCCTCAAGGCCAAAAAACCAAAACATAAAACAGAAGCATTATTGTAACAAATTCAGTGAAGACTTTAAAAATGGGCCCCATAAAAAAAATTTTAACAACCCCATTAAAATGTTAATTGATGCAGCCATTATGGAAAATACATGATATATGGAGGTTTCTCAAAAAACTAAAAATAGCTCACATATGACCCAGAAATTCCATTCCTGCATATATATCCAAAAAATCAAAAACACTAATTTTAAAAGACACATGCATACCTGTGGTGGATTCATTTTGATATATGGCAAAACCAATACAATATTGTAAAGTTAAAAAATAAAATAAAATAAAAATTAAAAAAAGACACATGCACACTAATGTTCATACCAGCATTATTTACAATTGCCAAAATATAGATGCAACCTAAGTGTCCACCAACAAATGAATGGATAAAGAAGATGTGGTACATATACACAATGGAATATTAGTCATAAAAAAGAATGAAACTTTGCCATTTACAGCAACATGAATGGAACTGGCAGGCATTATGCTAAATGAAATAAGTCAGAAAAAGACAAATACTATATGATATCACTTATATGTGGAACGTAAAAAACACAACAAACTAGTGAATATAACCAAAAAAAAAAAAGAAAGAAGCAGACTCAGAGATATAGAGAAGAAATTAGTGGTTACCATTGAGGAGAGGGAAGAAGGGAGAGGAAATATAGGGGTATGGGAATAAGAGGTACAAACTATTAGGTATAAAATAAACTAGAAGGATATATTGTACAACACGGGGAATATAGCCAATATTTTATAATAACTACAAATAGAGTATAACCTTTAAAAGTTGTGATTTGCTATAGTATATACCCGTAACTAATATAATATTATATATCAACTATAATTCAATAAAAACTCCCACCAGAGCCATTAGGTTTCTGGTTGGAGCAACTAGATAGATCATGAGGTCTTTCACTGATACAGAGGACACTGGAAAAGAAACTGGCCGGGGAAGATATACAATTTGTTGTTGACTTTGAGGTGACTATGGGACTCCAAGTAGATAGGTGACTATACAGCGGTGGAACTCAGAAAAGAGAAAAGCTTGAACTGAAGGTACATTTGAGAAACATTTAGTCCAAAGTTATACTTATTATCTCCACCACAAAAGAAACTTGCTCCTCTCACTCTGCTGCCTGTCTCAAGCACATACCACCACCCTAACCCAATGAATTGTGTCAGAAACCTAGGAGTCATCTTAGAATGTTCCCTCTCCTTTACTTATCATTCCCAAGCAGTCATTAAAGTCCTGTCAAGTCTGCCTTCTAATGACCAACAGGCACATGAAAAGGTGTTCATCATCACAAATCATCTGGGAAATGCAAATCAAAACCACAACAAGATACCACTTCACACCTGTCAGAATGACTATCATCGAGAAGAAAACAAGTAACAAGTGTCAGCAAGGATGTAGAGAAAAGGGAACACTTGTGCACTATTGGTTGCAATGTAAATTGGTGCAGTCAGTGTGGAAAATAGGATGGAGGTTTATCAAAAAACACCTAAAAACAGAACTACCATATGACCCAGCAATTCCACCCCTGGGTATATATATGAGGATTACAAACTATAGGGTATAAGATAGGTTCAAGGATATATTGTACAACATGGGGAAATAGCTAATATTTTGTAAAGGGAAAGGGAAAGTGAAAGTGAAGTCGCTCAGTCGTGTCCGACTCTTAGCGACCCCATGGACTGCAGCCCACCAGGCTCCTCGGTCCATGGGATTTTCCAGGCAAGAGTACTGGAGTGGGTTGCTATTTCCTTCTCCAGTGAAAAATGGAAAGTGACCTTTAAAATTGTATACAATGTAAAAATTAAATACAAATAAAAATAAACTTTAAAAAACTCTGCCTTCTAAATCTCCTCTCTCTATATATATCTCATAATCGTTCTCAAAATTAATTATGTACCAGAATCACTTGGGAGGAGATCTTATAATGGTAATGCTTAGATTCCACTCCAGTTCACTCCAGTCCTACTGACTGAGACTTTGGAGGGACAGGATCTGAAATCTATATTTTTATAAGTTCCTTAGGTGATTAGAAGGCTTATGGTCCAAGGATCAAGATTCGAAAATCACTGTCCTAATTCATCCCCTCTTCTCCAGTCCTCCTTCCATTGCTTTAGTTCAAGAATTCCTCATCTCTCCTCTACAGACTTTAAGGTTCATGATAGTAGGAATCATGGCTGTTTTGATAACTATTTTACCCCCAGTGCTGGCCTAGCATGGTACCTGGCACATTGAAAGCCCTCAAAACATTTTTGTGGAATGAACAAATGAACTAGGGTGAAGCGGTAGCACTAAAATACTCAGGAAAGAATTGTAAACACCTTGTTGCTATTCAGTTAAAAAGTTCATCTTAGCCTAGGGTACAGTTTATCTAATTATAGTCCTATAAAGCACTTTTTACCCAAGAATCTCAAAATTCCATGTATGCTAGTTAGGATAATGCTAGCTGTTGTAACAATACAGTGTAAACCTAGTGGCTTAACACAATAGAAATGGACTTCTTGTTCACCTAACAGTACAATATGGATGCTCCTGGTCAGCAGAGGACTTTTCAGGGCTTCCCTGGTGGCTCAGGCAGTAAAGGATCTGCCTGAAATGTGGGTCAGGATTTCTGCCTGAAATGTGGGTCGGATCTTCCCGACCCAGGTCAATCCCTGGGTCGGGAAGATCCCCTGGAGAAGGGAATGGCTACCCACTCCAGTATTCTTGCCTGGAGAATTCCATAGAGGAGCCTGGGAGGCTACAGTCCATGGGGTCGCAAATACTGTTAATACTATAACAGTCCAATATGCATGCTCCTGGTCAGCAGATGACTTTTCAGATGAAAACCTAGGTACCCAGGCTCCTTACATCTTATGACTCTTCTATCTTCATCACACTTAATTCCAAGGTCATTATGGTTGTCTGTATGAATAAATGATATAGAATGAACACCTGCTTCTAAAAGTGACACAAATCACTTCTTCTCACACTTAATCAGCAATTATTAGTCATATGGCACCACTTAGATGCAGACAACTCAGAATGTAATCCATAGAGGTGGGAATATTAATTCCTCAATGATTAATTAGCCATCTTTTGCTACACCATATTAGCTGGTAAGCTGACTCTGCAAATCTAATTAGCCAGTATACTTAATTGAACTTTAACCTTAAGAGATAACTTACAAAATAATTTTCATTTCAGAGACTGGCAGCAGTGTTCCACTGTACCAGAAGGAAAAGAAAGTTGTTTTGAGCACAGAACATCCCTGAGGAGTTTAGCTAGGAATGGAACCAAGAGCCAGATGAGTTAAAGGTGCCAACTGGCTCCATTTGCCTTGCTTGCTCTGCATCTCCTTGCTGACAAACTAGACGAAAATACAAAGTGCAGTTATTTCCAAATGTGGGCTTTTGACCTCAGAGCTCCAAATCTCTCCTCTGCGGGGGCGGGATTTAAAGCCCAAAAGGCAGCTCAGCTAAGACAAAGAGTTTGTATCTGAAAAATACACCCAGAAAGTCGCAATGACACAAATTCATCTCCATCAAGATTTTACTGCCTGAACACACAGGCCAAAACAAATAAATAAAAATGACTGTTTGGTATATTTGTGCCAATCTACTTAACTATCATAGAAAACCTCTTGGGGCAGAGACATTTACTCATTTTGGAATAGAATGGCTTTTGGGGACAGCATGTCTTTGGGTCTATTTCTATTCAAAGTCTTGAAGTGCCTCAAGTGCCTGGCTGGCCTGATGCATTAGGTACTACACCCTGAGGCTCTTGAAGTCAATGATTTATGGCAGCTGAAAGCTGTGAAATGTCTTTCTGCTGGGAGGACCATACAGCTTTCAGTCGATAGAATTAGCAGACACTTGAACACGTATTTTAGCACCACCTGCTAGGCCTTCTAGAGATATTCAACAAATCCAGATCTAAGCTTCCCTGGAAGGACCAGCAGAGCCTCAAAAGCAGCCAGAGCTGAGGCTAGCCTAGCTACATGTGACATATTCGAGTTGTTGCAGGAAGTAAGGCAACCAATGGACATTTTCTTATAGACCCACACCGATCCAAGTCCAGTGAATGAACAATATTTGAAGATGAGGGAAGAAATAGAAATGTATTAGCAACCCAGATTCAATAACCACACCCAAGCATCTCCAAGTCATTGAATGAAGAGCCCAGTTCCATTTCCCAACCTTCCTGGCCCAAGTGAATCTAGCTCCTCCGCACAAGCTTGAGTCAGAAATGGAAGAACCTTGCTCCTGGTATGTGTCACTGTCATCTGCCCCACATCTGTGGGAGGAATCCGGGCTAATTCACATCACCTCTTGCTGGGCTACTGTGTCCATCATACTACTGTTCCTGGTCCTTTAGCTTGGCCTTCAGATTCACCTTCCTTAGGCTCCTTCATGTAACAATCTGTTCTGAATTTACCTTTTTGTCTCAATAGCACTCCCTCTCCCTTTATTCCCTCCAGCCCCAACCACAGTTCTTCACTTGGCTTTGAGCATCACACACCACACTTTGGAGTTACTGGCCCTGATACTGTGGGATCAGCCTGCATCACTTCCTCACAAAGGGAAATAGACATCTCTCAAAGTACCTACTGAACAACATCTCATTGAGCACCTTACATCCAGGATTGTCAGTGCCTGCCCCATCTCAGCCCCATTCCAGATTTTTGGAATAAGCATTCAACCACCTGTATACTGCTCCATCCCATCTTGTCTTTTCCCCAGCACTAGGTCAAACTGCCAGATACTTTCACAGTATAATCAGGTACTGTGCTGCGTGCTCAGTAGCTCAGTAGTATCCAACTGTTTGTGACCCCCTGGACTGTAGCACACCAGGCTCCTCTGTATATGGGATTCTCCAGGCAAGAATACTGGAGTGGGCAGCCATTTGCTTCTCCAGGGCATTTCCCAACCCAGGAATCAAACCCAGATCTCCTGTATTGCAGGCATATTCTTTACCAGTTGAGCCACCAGGGAAGCCCCCTTAACTTAGCCTAAGAGTCCCCTGCTTTTACCTGATCTACAGCTATAGTTTTGCTGTATTTGCCCTGCACTTCTAAAATAGAAAGAATACGACATCCCCAAATCATAATTCCCTTCCCTCTGCCAGACTGGCTGGGGTTGGCCAGGCCTCTGTCTAGACTCCATTTCTAAGTGTGCGGCTCTGCTTGGAGCCAGTTCTGCTACCTTTGCTCTTCCCCCAGCAACTCCTGCCAAACTTCTCACTAAATTGGTCTCCTGATTCCCAGCTTGTGATGACAAGATGCAGAATTGGATCCTTTCCAGATGGAAGCCAACAGGTACTTCTGGAAAACAGAAGAACTGCAAGCCCTCATGGGAAAAAGTCAGAGGGCAGATCCACTTGTAGCCCATTCAGAGATATTCTTGAGACCCCTTCCTAAGCCCAAAGTACAAAAGGGACAATCAGGGAAGCAACTCCCTTAAACCTGAAAAAAAAATGTGTTTTCTTTGATTTATTATTTTTGATTATGATTTTAAATACTCTGTCTCAAAACCCTAATAATACTATATTTAGGGACTTCCCTGGTGGCCATCCTGTATATTATCACCCTGCTTTTTTAACTTCTATGCAGAGTACATCATGTGAAATGCCAGGCTGGATGAAGCACAAGCTGGAATCAAGATTGCCAGGAGAAATATAAATAACCTCAGATATGCAGATGACACCACTCTTATGGCAGAAAGTGAAGACGAACTAAAGAGCCTCTTAATGAGAGTGAAAGAGGAGAGTGAAAAAGCTGGCTTAAAACTCAACATTCAAAAAACGAAGATCATGGCATCTGGTCCCATCATTTCATGGCAAATAGATGGGGAAATAATGGAAACAGTGACAAACTTTATCTTCTTGGGCTCCAATATCACTTCGGATGGTAGACACTTTCTTCTTGGCAGAAAAGCTATGACAAACCTAGAGAGCATATCAAAAACCAGAGACATTACTTTGCTGACCAAGGTCTGTATAGTCAAAGCTATGGTTTTTCCATTAGTCATGTATGGAAGTGAGAGTTGGACAATAAAGAAGGATGAATGTTGAAGAATTGATGCTTTTGAACTGTGATGTTGGAGAAGACTCTTGAGTGTCCCTTGGACTGCAAGGAAATCAAATTAGTCAATCCTAAAGGAAATTAACCCTGAATATTCTTTGGAAGGACTGATGCTGAAGCTGATGCTCCGATACATTGGCCACCTGATGCAAAGATCTGACTCATTGGAAAAGACCCTGATGCTGGGAAAGATTGAAGGCAGGAGGAGAAGGGGATGACAGAGGATGAGATGGTTGGATGGCATCACCAATTCAATGGACTCTTTGAGCAAACTCCAGGAGATGGTAAAGGACAGAGAAGCCTGACATGTTGCAGTCCATGGGGTCAAAAAGAATCAGACATGAATGAGCAACTGAACAACAACTGGTGGTCCAGTGGCTAAGACTCCACACTCTGAATTCAGGGGGCCCAGGTTCGATCCCTGGTCAGGGAACTAGATCCCACATGCCACAGCTAAAGTTTGTGCATGCTGAAATGAAAAGAAAAAAAAAGATCCTGCATACCAAAACTAAAAGATCCTACATGCTGCATCTAAGACCTGGATCAGCCAAATAAATAAATAAAAATAAATAATTATTTTTTATTTTTTTAATAATTATGTTTTAAATACTACATTTAGCTACAGATATCAATCCATATTATATCCCCAATAATGTCATATGTATTCAGATATTATCACATATTTATAAGTATATACCTGTATTTTTATCTTGTATTTTTCATTTAATATTACTTCAGATACAAATGCGCATATATCAATATAGTCACCATGTTTGTCATTTTTAATAGTCCTAAGGCATTCCATATCATTGACATACATGATTTTGTTCAACCATTTACCTCTTACTAATTAATTGTTTCCAGTTTTTGATGGTTATCATAGAACTCCCATGAACAACTGTACAAATTACTTTCCTTTGTTTTAAGTTTACAAATTGATTTCTTTTGTCTTAAGATTATTTCAGTTGAGATGTTTTGAGTATACTTCAGATTTTTAAGTCTAATTTATACCTTGCTGCTGCTGCTGCTGCTAAGTTGCTTCAGTCATGTCCGACTCTATGCGACCCCATAGAGGGCAGCCCACCAGGCTCCCCTGTCCCTGGGATTCTCCAGGCAAGAACACTGGAGTGGGTTGCCATTTCCTTCTCCAATGCGTGAAAGTGAAAAGTGAAAGTGAAGTCACTCAGTCGTGCCCAACTCTTAGCGACCCCATGGACTGCAGCCCACCAGGCTCCTCCATCCATGAGATTTTCCAGGCAAGAGTACTGGAGTAGGGTGCCATTGCCTTCTCCGAATTTATACCCTACCTACATCTAAAGAGGTTCTAGACGGTTTACAATAAAAGCACATATACAATTCAAGGAAATAAGTACATGGACACTGATAGGACAATTAAAATAGAGATAAAAAGATAGTTAAACTCAAAAAGATACACACGCCCAAATGTCCCTATTATAACAGCCAGATGTAGAAGCAACCTAAATATCCATCAACAGGGGAATGGATAACTAATATGTGGTACATATATGCAATGGAATACTAGCCATAGAAAAAGAACAAAATAGTGTCATTTGCAGCCACATAGATGGACCCAGAGATCGTCCTACTGAGTGAAGTAAGTCAGACACAGAGAGAGAAATAGCATATGGTATTGCTTATATGTGGAGTCTCAAAAAAGGTGTGCAAATGAACTTATTTATAAAACAGGAGTCACAGTCATAGAAAAATGGATTTATGGTTACCAAAAGGGAAAGGAGGGGAAGGAAAAATTAGTAGTTTGGGATTAATATATACACACTGCTATGTCTAAAATATATAACGAACAAGGACCTACTCCACAGGGAATTCTGTTCAATATCTCATAATAACCTATGATAGAAATGAATCTGAAAAAGAATATACATACATATATAAGAACGTATATATTCTTGTGTGCTCAGTCATTCAGTTGTGTCCGACTCTTTGCAGCCCTGTGAACTGTAGCCTTCCAGGCTCCTCTGTCCATGCAATATTTCAGGCAAAAATACTGGAGTAGATTGCCATTTCCTTCTCCAGGGGATCTTTCTAACCCAGGGATAGAATCCAGGGCTTCTGCTGCATCTCCTGCATTGCAGGTGGATCCTTTACCATTAGTGCTACCTGGGAAGCCCCAGGATATGTTTTTATATATAATATAGGGCTTCCCTGGTGGCTCAGATGGTAAAGTGTCTGTCTGCAATGCAGGAGACCCGGGTTCGATCCGTGTTGGGAAGATCCCCTGGAAAAGGAAATGGCAGCCCACTCCAGTATTCTTGCCTGGAAAATCCCATGGACGGCGGAGCCTGGTGGGCTACTGTTCATGGGGTCGCAAAGAGTCGGAAATGACTGAGCGACTTCACTGCACTTCATATATAATATAAATAAATATATATGTATAAATGAATCACTATGCTGTATACCTGAAACTAACACAACATTGTAAATCAATTATACTTCAATTTTTAAAAAAAAATAACTAAAAGGGTTTATAGGACTTACCAGGTAGACCTAGTGGTAAAGAATCTGCCGGCTAATGCAGGAGATGCTGGCTCCATCCCTGGGTCGGGAAGATGCCCAGGAAGAGGAAATGGCACCCCACTCGAGTATCCCCACTGGGAGAATCCCATGGACAGAGAAGCCCGGTGGGCTACAGTCCATGGGGTCACAAAGAGTCAGCGTCAGTCAAGACTGAGCGTCTAAGCAAAAGGGTTTATGTGAGGGCAACAGACTCTAAACCACATGATTCATGTTTTAAGATGGAATAATGATGCCCATGACTTTAGACTTCAGTTTCTTCTTCCTTTGGTGGTATTCGTTTCTGCCCTACAGAGAACTTTCCATGCCAAAAAACAATCCTTCTCTACTCTGTCATTTAAGGTAACAGAATATGACAGTGACTTGCTACCTGTGTATCTTTGAACAAGTCACTGAACTTCTCAGTGTTCCTCAGTTTTCTCATATGTAAAATGAGGATAATAGCTTCACCTATATCATAGGGCTGTCATGAGAAATAAATGGAGTATAACCTTTAAAAATTGTGAATTGCTATATTGTACACCTGTAACCTATAAAAAAAAAGATTTTTATACATAGTCTTGGCTAGTTAGCCCCATTATTGAGAGGATTCTATTAATTGCCTAGTATAATCATATTCTCTGTACTTTCCAAGGGCCTTTTAGAGAAAACTATAATAAAAGTTTAGCACCAATTTTTTTTTTATAAAAGAAGTAAATGAGTTAATATTTTTAAACCACTTAAAGTGGTGCCTCAGTTCAGTTCAGTTCAGTCGCTCAGTTGTGTCCGACTCTTTGTGACCCCATGAATTGCAGCACACCAGGCCTCCCTGTCCATCACCAACCCCCGGAGTTCACTCAAACTCACATCCATCCAGTCGGTGATGCCATCCAACCATCTCATCCTCTGTCGTCCCCTTCTCCTCCTGCCCCCAATCCCTCCCAGCATCAGAGTCTTTTCCAATGAGTCAACTCTTCACATGAGGTGGCCAAAGTACTGGAGTTTCAGCTTTAGCATCATTCCTTCCAAAGAACACCCAGGACTGATCTCCTTTAGAATGAACTTGTTGGATCTCTTTGCAGTCCATGGGACTCTCAAGAGTCTTCTCCAACACCACAGTTCAAAAGCATCCATTTTTTGGTGCTCAGCTTTCTTCATAGTCCAGCTCTCACATTCATATATGAGTACTGAAAAAACCATAGCCTTGACTAGATGGACCTTTGTTGGCAAAGTAATGTCTCTCCTTTTTAATATGCTATCTAGGTCGGTCATAACTTTCCTTCCAAGGAGTAAGCATCTTTTAATTTCATGGCTGCAATCACCATCTGCAGTGATTTTGGAGCCCAAAAGAATAAAGTCTGACACTGTTTCCACTGTTTCCCCATCTATTGCCCATGAAGTGATGGGACCAGATGCCATGATCTTCGTTTTCTGAATGTTGAGCTTTAAGCCAACTTTTTCACTCTCCACTTTCACCTTCATCAAGAGGCTTTTTAGTTCCTCTTAACTTTCTGCCATAAGGGTGGTGTCATCTGCATATCTGAGGTTGTTGATATTTCTCCCAGCAATCTTGATTCCAGCTTGTGCTTCTTCCAGCCCAGCATTTCTCTTGATGTACTCTGCATATAAGCAGGATGACAATATACAGCCTTGACGTACTTCTTTTCCTATTTGGAACCAGTCTGTTGTTCCATGTCCAGTTCTAACTGGTGCCTGCTGCTGCTGCTGCTGCTAAGTCACTTCAGTTGTGTCCAACTCTGTATGACCCCATAGACGGCAGCCCACCAGGCTCCCCCATCCCTGGGATTCTCCAGGCAAGAACACTGGGGTGGGTTGCCATTTCCTCCTCCAATGCATGAAAGTGAAAAATGAAAGTGAAGTCACTCAGTCGTGCCCGACTCTTAGCGACCCCATGGACTGCAGCCTACCAGGCTCCTCCATCCATGGGATTTTCCAGACAAGAGTACTGGAGTGGGGTGCAATCGCCTTCTCCAAACTGGTGCCTAGTACATAGTAAATATTTTTAAGTGTTTGTGAAGTAAATAAAACAATGAGACCTCTATATTTACAAGACAAAGAATAAAGAGAAATGAGGGAGAAACATTTAAAGACAGAAACACAATTCTACTCGGAAATGCATGCCTCAAATGGATACAAGACAAAAGACCAAAAGGTGACATAAACAAAAAGTCATTTTTGTAGAGTTCCTCTTGATGTAATAATCAGGCTTGAAGCTTTGTAGTAGTAGCTGTTTCGAGGTAGAAGTGGTTTGGTAATATCAACTTTGAAATGGGGGAGTGATTTAAAAATAAACATATACAATAATTCTGTTCTTAAAATAAGTAAACTTAATTGGTTTTGGAACATCTCAAATGCTTGCAACTCATCCAAAAACGATTCTTCTTCCAGAAACAGTGTTTGGGATTTCTAGTGAAAGAATTCCCAATTTTCCTAGGAGATATTTCTTCTTCTCCTCTAAAAAGAGATTTCCTCTTTTTAAAAAAATCTGTTAAATCTCTATCTCATGCCACTACCAAAATAAATACCAGATGGATTAAAGATTAAAATATAAAGAAAACTAGTTTCAAACCAGTAAAAAATATATGTTCATGTTATATAATCTTAGTATGGAGAAAATATTTCTAAGCATAACCCCAAGGACAGAAAATCCAAAGAAAAAATCTGTTTTACTATCTAAATACTGTTCATAATATTCACGGGGTTCTCAAGGCAAGAATACTGAAGTGGTTTGCCATTCCCTTCTCCAGTGGACCACATCCTGTCAGACCTCTCCACCATGACCCGCCCACCTTGGGTGGCCCCACAGGGCATGGCTTCGTTTTACTGAGTTAGACAAGGCTGTGGTCCATGTGATCAGATTGGCTAGTTGTCTGTGACTGTGCTTTCAGTCTGTCTGCCCTCTGATGCCCTCTCTCAGTGCCTACCTCTTACTTGGTTTTCTCTTACCTTGGATGTGGGTATCTCTTCACGGCTGCTCCAGATAGGACATTGAAAGATGAACTCCCCAGGTCGGTAGGTGCCCAATATACTACTGGAGATCAGTGGAGAAATAACTCCAGAAAGAATGAAGGGATGGAGCCAAAGCAAAAACAACACCCAGTTGTGGATGGGACTGGTGATAGAAGCAAGGTTTGATGTTGTAAAGAGCAATATTGCATAGGAACCTGGAATGTTAGGCCCATGAATCAAGGCAAATTGGAAATGGTCAAACAGGAGATGGCAAGAATGAACATCAACATTCTAGGAATCAGCAAACTAAGATGGACTGGAATGGGTGAATTTAACTCAGAAGAACATTATATCTACTAGTGTGGGCAGGAATCCCTTAGAAGAAATAGAGTAGCCATCATAGTCAACAAAAGAGCCCAAAATGCAGTACTTGGATGCAATCTTAAAAACAACAGTATGATCTCTGTTCATTTCCAAGGCAAACCATTCAATATCACAGTAATCCAAGTCTATGCCCCGACCAGTAATGCTGAAGAAGCTGAAGTTGAACAGTTCTATGAAGACCTACAAGACCTTCTAGAACTAACACCCAAAAAAGATGTCCTTTTCATTACAGGAGACTAGAATGCAAAAGTAGCAAGTCAAGAAACGCCTGGAATAACGCAAATTTGGCCTTGGAGTACAAAATGAAGCAGGGCAAAGGCTAATAGAGTTCTGCTAAGAGAATGCACTGGTCATAGCAAACACTATCTTCCAACAACACAAGAGAAGACTCTACACATGGACATCACCAGATGGTCAACACTGAAATCAGATTGATTATATTCTTTGAAGCCAAAGATGGAGAAGCTCTATACAGTCAGCAAAAACAAGACTGGGATCTGACTGTGGCTCAGATCATGAACTCCTTATTGCCAAATTCAGACTTAAATTGAAGAAAGTGGGGAAAACCACTAGACCATTCAGGTATGACCTAAATCAAATCCTTTATGACTATGCAGTGGAAGTGAGAAATAGATTTAAGGGACTAGATCTGATAGAGTGCCTGATGAACTATGGGCGGAGGTTCGTGACATTGTACAGGAGGCAGTGATCAAGACCATCCCCAAGAAAAAAAAGTACAAATAAGCAAAATGGCTGTCTGAGGAGGCCTTACAAATAGCTGTGAAAAGAAGGGAAGTGAAAAGCAAAGGGGAAAAGGAAAGATATACCCATTTGAATGCAGAGTTCCAAAGAATAGCAAGGAGAGAAAAGAAAGCCTTCCTCAGCAATCAATGCAAAGAAATAGAGGAAAACAATGGAATGGGAAAGACTAGAGATCTCTTCAATAAAATTAGAGATAGCAAGGGAACATTTCATGCAAAGATGGGCTCAATAAAGGACAGAAATGGTAGGGACCTAACAGAAGCAGAAGATATTAAGAAGAGGTGGCAAGAATACACAGAAGAACTGTACAAAAAAGATCTTCATGACCCAGATAATCACGATGGTGTGATCACTCACCTAGAGCCAGACATCCTGGACTGTGAAGTCAAGTGGGCCTTAGGAAGCATCACTACAAATAAAACTAGTGGAGGTCATGGAATTCCAATTGAGCTATTTCAAATCCTAAAAGATGATGCTGTGAAAGTGCTGAACTCAATATGCCAGCAAATTTGGAAAACTCAGCAGTGGCCACAGGACTAGAAAACGTCAGTTTTCATTCCAATCCCCAAAGAAAGGCAATGCCAAAGAATGCTCAAACTACTGCACAATTGCACTCATCTCAGACACTAGTGAAGTAATGCTTAAAATTCTCCAAGCCAGCCTTCAGCAATATGTAAACCGTAAGCTTCCAGATGTTCAAGCTGGTTTTAGAAAAGGCAGAGGAACCAGAGATCAAATTGTCAACATCTGCTGGATCATCGAAAAAGCAAGAGAGTTCCAGAAAAACATCTATTTCTGCTTTATTGACTATGTGGATCATAGTCAATATGATCACAAAAGCCTTTGACTATGTGGATCACAATAAACTGTGGAAAATTCTTAAAGAGATGGGAATTCCAGACCATCTTATCTGCCTCCTGAGAAATCTGTATGCAGGTCAAGAAACAACAGTTAGAACTGGACATGGAACAATGGACTGGTTAAAAATTGAGAAAGGAGTACATCAAGGCTGTATATTGTTACCCTGCTTATTTAACTTATATGCAGAGTACATCATGTGAAATGCCAGACTGGATGAAATTCAAGCTGGAATCAAGATTGCCAGGAGAAATATCAATAACCTCAGATACACTGATGACACCACCCTTATGGAAGAAAGGGAAGAGGAAGTGAAGAGCCGCTTGATGAAAGTGAAAGAGGTAAGTGAAAAAGCTGGCTTAAAAATCAACATTCAGAAAACGAAGATCATGTCATCTGGTCCCATCACTTCATGGCAAATAGATGGGGAAACAATGGACACAGTGACAGACTTTATTTTGGGTGGGGATCCAAAATCACTGCAGATCGTGACTGCAGCCATGAAGTCAAAAGACACTTGCTCCTTGGAAGAAAAGCTATGACCAACCTAGACAGCATATTAAAAAGCAGAGACATTACCTTGCTGACCAGGTTCCATCTAGTCAAAGCTATGGTTTTTCCAGTGGTCATGTATGGATGGGAGAGTTGGACTATAAAGAAAGCTGAGCACTGAAGAATTGATGCTTTTGAACTGTGGTGTTGGAGAAGATGCTTGAGAGTCCCATGGACTGCAAGGAGATCCAACAAGTAAATCCTAAAGGAAATCAGCCCTGAATATTCATTGGAAGGACTGATGCTGAAGCTGAAGCTCCAATACCTTGACCACCTGATGTAAAGAACTGACTCATTGGGAAACACCCTCATGCTGGGAAAGATTGAAGGCAGAAGAAGGAGATGACAAAGAATGAGATGATTGGATGGCATCACCAATTTGATGGGCATGAGTATCAGCGAGCTCCAGGAGTTGGTGATGGACAGGGAAGCCTGGCGTGCTGAAGTCCATGAGTTGGTCGCCAAGAGTTGGACACAGCTGAGCAACTGAATTGAACCAAACTGAATTAAATGTTTCAGTAGAGTAGTGGAACTAGGTACTCTCACAACCTGCTGGTGATAGTAAACATCACATTTATTTTTTTTAACCACTGAATAGTACACTTTATTTTATATACTTTAGTTTTGGCCAAGCCTCGGGGCATGTGAGATCTTAGTTCCCCAACCAGGGATCCAACTCATGCCCCCTGCTTTGGAAGGGTGGAGTCAACCACTGTACCTCCAGGGAAGTCCTGTAAACATCACTTCTGGATGAACGGAAATACAGGATAAGCAAGAGTCATATAAAATGCATATATCCATTGACCTAAAAGTTCTACTTCTACAAAACTGTCATAAGGAAATTAGCAATAATATGCACAAGATGTTCACTGCTGAGTACATATAATTTCAACAGCTATATGACCACAGAAGAGTAGTGTGTGTTCAGTCGCTCAGTCCTGTCTGACTCTTTGCTTCCCCATGGACTATAGCCCACCAGGATCCTCTGTCCATGGAATTTTCCAGGAAAGAATACTAGAGTGGGTTGCTATTTCCTATGCCTGGGGATCTTCCCAACCTAGGATTGAATCTTGTAACTCCTGCACTGGCGGATGGATTCTTTACTCATAGCATCACCTGGGAAGCCCCACACAAGAGTGTTGTTCAGTCGTTCAGTCGTCCCGTTATTCTCCTTCCTTCAATCTTTCCCAGCATAAGGGTCTTTTCCAATGAGTTAGCTTTTTGCACCAGGTGGCCAGAGTATTGGAACTTCAGCATCAGTCCTTCCAAAGAATATTCAAGGTTTATTTCCTTTAGGATTTAACAGAAGAGTAAACACCTTTAAAGATTATATGATTAAAAATGGGAAAATATACAAGATTAACTGTTAAATTAAAAAGAGAAAGACTAGGAACCAGTATGAATTGGAACCATGAGCTGTTCTCAAGTCCCTGATTAAAATGATTGCTCTTTTCTGTTGTTCTTAAAATAAATTTTAAAATCCTTAGCCTCCACAGTCTGTCTAGTCCTTGCCTTAGAGTCCATCTCATTATCCACCACATTCCTCCTTTCCTGTCACCTTAGCCTTCTTTCCAGTCCCAGAACATGGGTCAGCAAACATTTTCTGTAAAGGGACAGAGAATAAATATTTTAAGCTTTACAAAGGTGCCTGCAGAACTATTCAATGGGGCAACTATTCAACTCTGCAATTGTGCACAAAAGCAACCATGGTCATTATGTATATGAAACAACTTAGCATGCATGCATTATAGCTCTGAGGCTTACAAGAGAGCCAATAAATCTTTCCTGAATGAATGAGTGGATGAATGAATGACATATACCAGATGTTTATCTTTGAGTAGTAGGATTATGGGTGATTTCTGGTTTTCTCCTTTTTGCCTAAATATGTTTTCAGTCTTCTGAATTGCATTCAAATTGCTTTCATAATTAGGAAAATAAAAACAGAAAATGCAAACTTTTGAAACATCGTAAAGCAATGCATCAATCAATGTGAAATGATCATGTAGGAATAAGAAACTGAATAAATTCATGACCAGAATGGGTGGAGTTACTTTAGAGAGTCTCCCCAGTAGTGGTTTTCAAGCCAGGTCTTCAAAGTGATTTTTGTATGTAAACTGGTAAAGGGGTAAATGAGGACACAGCAGGTGAGGTGACTAGGATGTACAAGGTCATAAAAGTAGGAATTAACACATGCTTCTATAATGTTACACGAAAATGGAAATGGAAAATCACAAAACCAAAATATTTCGATGAGACCAAAAACAAACAGCATACAGGAGGGTTAATGGTTTCCACTAAACTTTCCCCCTTTTCTGTTCTTCATCTTGCTTTTGAAAGTGTACAAAACGGCAAAACCCCAAGAGTGCCCCTGATGCACTTTCTAAAGAATCCAAGATAGTTCACATTTCCAATCAAACTTGAGTGCTCTAGCTTAGCTGGGGCTCCATGGAGACATGTGTTCCCACCTGGGTGACCCATAAAATGAAATCTCTCACTAGAGAGCACTAGTGATAATTAAGCTACTTTTATAAAGTGTACTGGAATGACATTTTCCCACAGAGTGGCTTCAGGTTCCTCTCAGCTCCTTGAATTTCAGCTCTTACTCTTTATCTATCAAAAAGAATCACTCCCAGCTAAGAATGCACCAAACATTTTGACCAACTACTTATCTGCACAACCACAAAACCAATATCATCAGTTAGGGGAAAACAATTTCCTCTGGCAAGTAGAGACAGCCTAATTGCTTAATCTGACAGGTTATTAATGGTTCAAGCCAACCAGAAGCATAATGGATATGGATAACCACTGGCAGGTTGGACATTTGATGCATACAGTATTGCTGGAAATTACTTACATCCAGGGTTGCAACTGACCATTAGAGTAAACTGTCCAATCTCCGTAGGTTTCATTAAACAGTTCTATCAACTTGATAAAGTAGGAAGTCAGAAAGTTAGCCCATTAACCATAGATCTGGGGAAAAAAAAAAAGGCTAACAAGGTGGAGGATATTTACAGTATTTATGTTTCAAATCAAAGTGAAAATAGATCTCCTCGGCAAAATTGTATTCTGGGTGTAGGGGACAGTTTTTCACCTCCTTTCTATTTGGATGGTTGGGGGAACAAGGCCTGGACTGAGCCATTATCTGGAAATGACTGTGATTTGGAGGGAGCTGACAGTGGCATTGAGTTTAGTGTTCCAGGATATTCAGGGCATAATTCATTACTCACTAGGCTCTTCTGGAGAAAAATCTGAGTCCCAGCCAAAGCAGGCATGGTTTCCTTATGCCCCATCTCCCCTTTACAGAGATGGGCTAACATGTGGCAAGAAAATGCAACTGCCCCCACCAACTCCCTAGTGGGGGCTGAAAGCAGCCCTGAGCCTCATGTGGGTGGAGAGGACTCTGAAGAGGCATAGGGATCCCAAGAGTCATGGCAGAGCTTGTTGTTGTTATTGTTGTTCAGTCACCCAGTCGTGTCTGACTCTATGCAACCCCATAGACTGCAGCACGCCAGGCCTCCCTGTACCTCACCATCTTCCAGAGTTTGCCCAAGTTCATGTCCATTAAGTTGGTGATGCCATCTAACCATCTCATCCTCTGACACCCTCTTCATGGTGGAGCTATCACAGGGGAAATAATTCACAGCACCCTGGGAGTGCCAACCTACAATCTTCCTTCTCATACATTAATAAACCTCTTCCCTGAGCAATAACAAAAGACTGGCAAGTCTTACAGATAAAGCTGGTTAAAAAAAGATAAATAGCTCTATTAAGCACAATGGAATAGCAGAAAGACTAAGAACCAAAACAGCAAGAAGAGCAACGATGAAAAGAAGCCCTCTTTTCTCTTAGGGAGGCCTAGAGAGGGGTTGAGAGCAGTGATGGCGAAACCTAGCAAGGCTAGAGAGATGATATAAACCTGAACTAGAATAGTGGCAAAGGAAGTGCAGATGGAGAAGAGGGGATGGGAATAAGAGATATTTAGGGAGCAGAATCAACAGGACTTAGTTACTCATTGAGTAGGGAGGCAGTGAGGGAAGAATCTAGGATTGTGACGCTAACACACATAACACACAATCCTTCAGATAAAATGGAGTTAATATTTATAAGGCACTTGGAACAGTGTCTGCTACATAACAAGACTTATATAGGTGCTGGCTATGATCATTGTTATCTTTGCAGCCAAGCTGGAGGTGTGAAATGCCAGACTAACTAGGATGTGGCAGAAGTTCCAGATTCAAGAAGAAACTCTACAGGTCTGTGATGTCAACAGTTTGCACTGAGCCAACCTCCTATAACTGTCCTCCCTGACAATCGGGTGACTAGCTGTGGATTGGGGTTTCCCTGATGGCTCAGTCGATAAAGAATCCACCTGCAACACAGGAGACCTGAGTTCAATCCCTTGGTTGGGAAGATCCCCTGGAGGAAGGCATGGCAACCCACTCCAGTATTCTTGCCTGGAGAATCCCCATGAACAGAGGAGCCTGGCGGGCTGCAGTCAATAGGGTCGCAAAGAGTCAGGCACAACTGAGTGATTCAGCACAGCACAGCACAGCTGTGGATTGGGCTGTTGCTGGTGTAACACCACTAACCAACATCATTACACTCTCTGCTGCTGCTGCTAAGTCACTTCAGTCATGTCCGACTCTCTGCGACCCCAGAGAAGGCAGCCCACCAGGCTCCCCAGTCCCTGGGATTCTCCAGGCAAGAACACTGGAGTGGGTTGCCATTTCCTTCTCCAATGCATGAAAGTGAAAAGTGAAAAGTGAAAGTGAAGTCGCTCAGTCGTGCCCGACTCTTAACGACCCCATGGACTGCAGCCCACCAGGCTCCTCCGTCCATGGGATTTTCCAGGCAAGAATACTGGAGTGGGGTGCCATTGCCTTCTCTGATTACACTCTCTACCTTGAACCAAAAGCTTCCCTGGTAGCTCAGCTGGTAAAGAATCCTCCTGCAATGCAGGAAACTCTGTTTGATTCCTGGGTCGGGAAGATCTTCTGGAGAAGGGATAGGCTACCCACTCCAGTATTCTTGGGCTTCCCTGGTGGCTCAGATTGTAAAGAATCTGCCTGCAATGCAGGAGACCTGGGTATGATCCCTGGGCTGGGGAGATCCCCTGGAGGAAGGCATGGCAACCCACTCTGGTATTCTTGCCTGGAGAATCCCATGGACAGAGGAGCCTGTTGGGCTACAGTCCATGGGGTCACAAAGAGTCGGACACAACTAAGTGACTAAGCACAGCACAGCACCTAGAAACAAGCGCTTTTACATGTCATTTCATCTGACCCTCAGAAGAACACCAGGAGGTTGCCAGAAGCGTGGTGCTGGCTCGTCAAATCACCATGTTTAGTGCTTTCTGCAGTTCCAACTCAGGCTCTGTAGGAAACACTATTACTTTTCCCCCTCATTATCCCCCATGGAACTTGGAAAGTTGTTTCAGGTGGTCATTATGATGTCTGTGCATGCTCAGTTGGTCAGTCGAGTTCAACTCTGCAACCCCATGGACTGTAGCCCTCCAGTCTCTCTGTCCTTGGGATTTCCCAGGCAAAAATACTAGAGCGTGTTGCCATTTCCTCCTCCAAGGGATCTTTCCAACCCAGGGATCAACCTACATCTCCTGCATTGGCAGGCAGATTCTTTACCACCGAGCCACCTGAGAAGGCTTATGGCAGCAGGGTATAAACTACTGGCTCTGGAAAATAATGACCTGAACTTGAAGCCCATTTCCACCACTGTGTGACCTTCAGAAGCTAGTTCATCTCCCAAGCCTCAGATACCTCATCTGTAAAATGGGAGTAATAACAATGCTTTCCTCAGAGGAATTCTGGGAGGATCAAGGGAAATGATGCACATAAGACCCTTAACACAAGGTCTGGCCCCACACCCAAGAAATGAGATTTATACATAGTATTGCTTGAATGTATGGAAGCATGATTAATAGAAAAAAGTTTCAAATAGCAAAGGCAAGAGTTATGGTGTAAAATCACAGAGATATTTTTCCATCAGAAAGATAGTTAGAACAGCCTGTACATGGAAAGAGATTTGCACCACTGTAGGCCTAGTTCCAGGAAAGGAGCAGAGAGCTATCTCTGAGGGTGAAGAGGAAAAGATATGAGGGAAGAACAGCCCAAAATAGATTCAGGAAGCCGTTGCTTGGCCTGGAAACCTGAAAACTCTGAAATCAGCTCCTCTGAATATTATTTCCCGATTCAAAAATGTGAGCTCGATTACGTTAGGATCAAAAAACTCTGGCATGAGCTGCAAACAGCTGGGCTCTTGCTATAAATTCCCTGCTGTGACCAAAGCATAATGAAGTCAGGGCTTTTTCATGTGCATTTATTTTTAACCCACAAGAGAAAAATATAGCTTTAGAAAGTGAAGAAATGCAACTGCCCATGTTAGACTCTGTTTAAATCTATTTCAACCAGAAATGGCACACTCTTGCCAGTCAAACCTAAATGACTTTGCAAGCATCCTGGTCATGCCAAAAGGGGGCATACAGGCTTAGCAAAAACAAGATTGCAGCCGTGAAAGGCCAGAAGTGTCCACTTCTCTCTTCCAAACCCTGAGTCCGGGTTGCTTACCACCACCTTTCTGCAGTGCTCTGGAGAGGCCCTCAAATAGCTCACCAGGGGGCAGCTGGGCTTGGCAGGCAAGGAAAGACACTAAGTATCAATAAATGCATCTTCTGCCTTACTTGGTAGAATCCCTTGGTAGCTGCCAAGATAGAATTGTTGAAGATTTGCATCTTTTAATCTGGTATCTTTCTGGATCACAAAGGATCTATCAATGAGCCATAACAGTGTTTGAGGCATGCTCTGGCTCTGGGAGGACAGGGAAGGATGAGAACAGAACCCAAAACAGCAGTGGCACAGCACTGCTTTAGACTTGAGGAAGGACTTAAACAAGTGGGCCATTTAAAACCAACTGCCTGAGATTCCCTGGTGGTCTCTGCAAGGGGCAGTGAAAGGAATCTGCCTGCCAGTGCAAGGGACACAGATTGGATCCCTGGTCCGGGAAGATCCCACATACCATGGGGCAATGAAGACTGTGTGCCACAACTACTGAGCCTGTGCTCTAGAGTTCATGCAACACAACTCCTAAGCCTGCTCGCTGCAACTGCTGAAGCCCATGTGCCTAGAGCCTGTAATCCACAACCAGAGAAGTCATGGCAATGAGAAGCCCCTGCACCTCAACTAGAGAGTAGTTCCTGCTAGCTGCAACTAGAGAGGGCCCAGGCATAGCACAGAAGACCTAGTGCAGCCAAAAATAAATGAATTAAATAAAAGAAAGCCAATGGCCTGAAGTGAGGGGCAAAATTCAAAATATTTTGCCCTGGGACTTCTCTGGTGGTCCAGTGGTTAAGATTCCATGCTTTCACTACACGGGGTATGAGTTTGATCCCTGGTCGGGGAACTAAATCCAGCATGCCACAGGGCATGGTCAAAAAGTAAAAAAAAAAAAAAGAAAATCACCCAACAAGATATTGATCATATTTTTCCTTCATCTCACAGTGATTTCAGAATATTGAGGGATGTCCCTCCCAAACAAATAGTTTATGGTGACAATTTAAACAGTTTTCTCAGCTTGATACTACTGATTAGCTGAACCACATATAAACTGGTATATAAACTGATATATAAGCTGGATCCTGTTCTAGTAGCTATTTTTTAATGGATCATACCTCACTTCTTCAATTATGCTGTAAGCTTGTAGAAGTCTGAGGTGGTGAGAGTGGGCACCCTTGTCTTGTTCCTGACTTTAGGGGAAATGCTTTCAATTTTTCACCATTGAGGATAATGTTTGCTGTGAGTTTATCATATATGGCTTTTATTATGTTGAGGTATGTTCCTTCTATGCCTGCTTTCTGGAGGGTTTTAATCATAAATGGATGCTGAATTTTGTCAAAGGCTTTCTCTGCATCTCTTGAGATAATCATATGATTTTTAATCTTTTAATTTGTTAATGTGGTGTATCACATTGATTGATTTGCAAATATTGAAGAATCCTTGCATCCCTGGGATAAAGAACACTTGGTCATGATGTATGATCTTTTTACTATGTTACTGGATTCTGTTTGCTAGAATTTTGTTTAGGATTTTTGCATCTATGTTCATCAGTGATACTGGCCTGTAGTTTTCTTTTTTTGTAGCATCTTTGTCTGGTTTTGGTACTAGAGTGATGGTGGCCTCATAGAATGAGTTTGGCAATTTACCTTCCTCTGCAATTTTATAGAAGAGTTGGAGTCGGACAGGTGTTAGCTCTTCTCTAAATTTTTGGTAGAATTCACCTGTGAAGCCACCTGGTCCCGGGCTTTTGTTTGTTGGAAGATTTTTTACTACAGTTTTGATTTCTGTGCTTGTGATGGGCCTGTTAAGATTTTCTATTTCTTCTTGGTTCAGTTTTGGAAGGTTATACTTTTTGAAGAATTCATTCATTTCTTCCAAGTTGTCCATTTTATTGGCATATAGTTGCTGATAGTAGTCTCTTATGATCTTTTGTTTTTCTCTGTTCTCTGTTGTGATTTCTCCATTTTCATTTCTAATTGTGTAAATTTGATTCTTCTCCCTTTTTTTCTTGATGAGTCTGGCTAATGGTTTGTCTATTTTATTTATCTTCTCAAAGAACCAGCTTTTAGTTTTGTTGATTTTTGCTATAGTCTCCTTTGTTTTTTGTTTTTTCATTTATTTCTGCCCTAATTTTTATGATTTCTTTCCTTCCAACCCTGGGGCTCTTCATTTCTTCTTTTCCTAGTTGCTTTAGGTGTAAAGTTAGGTTATTTATTTAATTTTTCTCTTGATTCTTGAGGTAAGCTTGTATAGCTATGAACATTCTCCTTAGCACTGCTTTTACTGAATCCCATAGGTTTTGGGTTGTCATGTTTGCATTTGTCTCTATGCATATTTTGATTTATTTTTTGATTTCTTCTGTGATTTGTTGGTTATTGAGAAGTGTGTTGTTTAGCCTCCATGTGTTTGTATTTTTAATAGTTTTTTTATCCCTGTAGTTGACATCTAATCTTACCACATTGTGATCAGAAAAGATGCTTGAGATGATTTCAATGTTTTTGAATTTACCAAGGCTAGATCTATGGCCCAGGATGTGATCTATCCTGGAGAAGGTTCCATGTGCATTTGAGAAAAAGGTGAAATTCATTGTTTTATGGTGAAATGTCCTATAGATATCAACTAGGTCTAACTGGTCCATCATATAATTTAAAGTTTGTGTCTCCTTGCTAATTTTCTGTTTGGTTGATCTATCCATAGGTGTGAGTGGGGTATTAAAGTCTCCCACTATTATTATGTTACTGTTAATTTCCCCTTTCATACTTCTTAGCATTTGCCTTACATACTGTGGTGCTCCTATGTTGTGTGCGTATATATTTATAATTGTTATATCTTCTTCTTGGATTGATCTTTTGATCATTATGTAGTGTCCTTCTTTGTCTCTTTTCACAGCCTTTATTTCAAAGTCTATTTTATCTGATATGAGTATTGCTACTCTTGCTTTCTTTTGGTCTCCATTTGCATGAAATATCTTTTTCCAGCCCTTCACTTTCAGTCTGTATGTGTCCCTTGTTTTGAGGCGGGTCTCTTGTAAACAGCATATATAGCGGTCTTGTTTTTGTATCCATTCAGCCAGTCTTTGTCTTTTGGTTGGGGCATTAAACCCATTGACATTTATGGTAATTATTGATAGGTACGATCCCATTGCCATTTACTTTGTTGTTTTGGGTTAGACTTTATAAACCTTTTCTGTGTTTCTTGTCTAGAGAACTCCTTTAGCATTTGTTGAAGAGCTGGTTTGGTGGTGCTGAATTCTCTCAGCTTTTGCTTGTCTGTAAAGGGTGCCCATTCTCACCACTACTATTCAACATAGTTTTGGAAGTTTTAGCTACAGCAATCAGAGAAGAAAAAAAATAAATAAAATGAATCCAGATTGGAAAAGAAGAACTAAAACTCTCACTGTTTGCAGATGACATGATCCTCTATATAGAAAACCCTAAAGACACCACCAGAAAATTACTAGACCTAATCAATGAACAGAGTAAAGTTGCAGGATTTAAAATTAACACAGAGAAATCCCTTGCATTCCTATACACTAACAATGAGAAAACAGAAAGAGAAATTAAAGAAACAATTCCATTCACCATTGTAATGAAAAGAATAAAATACTTAGGAATAAATCTACCTAAAGAAACAAAAGACTTATATATAGAAAACTATAAAACACTGATTAAAGAAATCAAAGAGGACACAAACAGATGGAGAAATATACCATGTTCATGGATCAAAAGATCAATATAGTGAAAATGAGTATACTACACAAAGCAGTCTATAGATTCAATGCAATCCCTATCAAGCTACCAACAGTATTTTTCACAGAGCTAGAACAAATAATTTCACAATTTGTATGGAAATACAAAAAACCTTTAATAGCCAAAGCAACCTTGAGAAAGAAGAATGAAACTGGAAGAATCAACCTGCCTGACTTCAGACTATACTACAAAGCTACAGTCATCAAGACAGTATGGTACTGGCACAAAGACAGAAGTATAGATCAATGGAACAAAATATAAAGCCCAGAGATAAATCCACGCAGGTATGGACACCTTATCTTTGACAAAGGAGGCAAAAATATACAATGGAGGAAAGACAATCTCTTTAAAAAGTGGTGCTGTGAAAACTGGTCAACCACCTGTAAAAGAATGAAACTAGAGCACTTTCTAACACCATACACAAAAATAAAAACTCAAAATGGATTAAAACTCTAAATGTAAGACCAGAAACAATAAAACTCTTAGAGGAAAACATAGGTGAAACAATCTCTGACATAAATCACAGCAGGATCCTCTATGACCCACCTCCCAGACTAATGGAAATAAAGCAAAAATAAAAAAATGGGACCTAATTAAACTTAAAGGCTTTTGCACTGAAGGAAACTATAAACAAGGTGAAAAGAGAGCCTTCAGAATGGGAGAAAATAACAGCAAATGAAGCAACTGACAAAGAATTAATCTCAAAAATATACAAGCAGCTCACGCAGCTCAATACCAGAAACATAAATGACCCAATGAAAAAATGGGCCAAAGAACTAAAGAGACATATCTCCAAAGAAGACATACAGATGGCTAACAAGCACATGAAAAGATGCTCGACATCGCTCATTATCAGAGAAATGCAAATCAAAACCACAATGAGGTACCATCTCAGGCTGGTCAGAATGGCTGCTATCAAAAAGTCTACAAACAAAAAATGCTGTAGAGGGTGTGGAGAAAAGGGAACCCTCTTACACTATTGGTGAGATTGCAAACTAGTACAGCCACTATGGAGAACAGTGTGGAGATTCCTTAAAAAAAAATGGAAATAGAACTGCCATACAACCTAGTAATCCCACTGCTGGGCATACACACTGAGGAAACCAGAATTGAAAGAGACACGTGTACCCCAATGTTCATCGCAGCACTGTTTACAATAGCTAGGACATGGAAGCAACCTAGATGTGCATTGGCAGATGAATGGATAAGAAAGCTGTGGTACATATACACAATGGAGTGTTACTCAGCTATTAAAAAGAATGCATTTGAATCAGTTCTAATGAGGTGGATGAAACTGGAGCCTATTATACAGAGTGAAGTAAGTCAGAAAGAAAAACATCAATACAGTATATTAACACATATATATGAAATTTAGAAAGATGATAACAATGACCCTATATGCAAGACAGCAAAAGAGACACAGATATAAAGAACAGACTTTGGGACTCTGTGGGAGAAGGCAAGGGTGGGATGATTAGAGAGAATAGCATTGAAACATGCATATTACCATATGTAAAATAGATCACCAGTCCAAGTTCAATGCATGAAACAGGGCACTCAAAGCCGGTGCACTGAGACAACCCTGAGGGATGGGATGGGGAGGGATGTGGGAGGGGGGTTCAGAGTCGGGGACACATGTGCACCCATGGCTAACTAATGTCAATGTACGGCAAAAGCCAGTACAATATTGTAGAGTAATTCATGTCCAATTAAAATAAATAAATAAATTTTAAAAAAAGAAATATGGAAATAGTAACAGGAAAAAAAAAATAAGTCTGAGATGGTATATTCTGCTTTCGTGATAAGTCCCCAGAACCTAAAGTCTGTGAGGCATTGAAAACAATCCTTAGGAGAGCTGAGATCAAATCTTGGTTCTGTACATAGTAGGTCTATCACTTTGACTCAGTTTCAAGGCATCTCTGGACTCCACATGGCTCAACTGTGTAAGAGACTTTTATAAGGGCAGGAAAGTGCTTCTGAACTGGAAAAAAGTGAACTTGGGATGCAAGAAGCCATAAGATGCATATGGAACCACCCAGAGCATTCATTTTACTCAAATAGGGATCTTAATTTTGTCATTTCTTCATTCATTCATTCAACAAATATTTACTAAAAGTGTGCCATGTCTTGGGCACTGTAAATATAACAGTGAGCAAGACAAACAAGTTGCCTGCCCCCACAGAGCTTATAGTCTAGGGGAAGAATACAATAAATAAGAAAAATTGATAAACAAGATACTTTTAGGTAATGAGACAGGGTGATGTGCTAGAAAATGACCAGATGGTTAACTTAAACTGAATGGCAAGTGTGATGGACTGAATGGTGGCTACCTTGCAAAAGATCTGTCCACCGTGAACCTCAGAATGCCACTTTATTTGGAATAAGATTCTTTGCAGACGTAATTTAGGTACAGATCTCAAGACAAGAGCATCCAGGATTAACATGGGCTCTAAACCCAACAATGAGCTTCCTTGTAAGAGATAGAAAAGGAGAAGACAGACACAGAGGAAGTTCCTATGTAGACCATGTGAAGACAGAGGCAGAAATTGGAGTAATGTTGCCATGAGCCAAGGAACACCTGGAACCACCAGAAACTTGAAAGAGAAAGGGAGGATTCTCTCCTAGAGACTTTAGAGGGGGTTCAGCCCGGCTGACACCTAGATTTTATACTTTGAGCCTTCAGAACTACAAGAATAATTTTCTGTTGTTTTAAAACAATTGTGATTTGCTATGGCAACCCTGTACGCAAGTCAGGAAGCAACAGTTAGAACTGGACATGGAACAACAGACTGGTTCCTAATAGGAAAAGGAGTACATCAAGGCTGTATACTGTCACCCTGCTTATTTCACTTATATGCAGAGTACATCATGAGAAACACTGAGCTGGAGGAAGCACAAGCTGGAATCAAGACTGCTGGGAGAAATATCAATAACCTCAGATATGGAGATGACACCACACTTATGATAGAAAGTGAAGAAGAACTAAAGAGCCTCTTGATGGAAGTGAAAGAGGAGAGTGAAAAAGTTGGCTTAAAACTCAACATTCAGAAGACTCAGATCATAGTATCTGGTCCCATGACTTCATGGCAAATAGATGCCATGGAAACAGTGGAAAACAGTGGCTGACTTTATTTGTGGAGGGCTCCAGAATCATGACAGATGGTGACCACAGCCACGAAATTAAAAGATGCTTACTCCTTGGAAGGAAAGTTATGACCAAACTAGCTGCTGCTGCTGCTGCTGCTAAGTCGCTTCAGTCGTGTCAGACTCTGTGCGATGCCATAGATGGCAGCCCATCAGGCTCCGCCGTCCCTGGGATTCTCCAGGCAAGAACACTGGAGTGGGTTGCCATTTCCTTCTCCAATGCATGAAAGTGAAAAGTGAAAGTGAAGTCGCTCAGTCGTGTCTGACCCTCAGCGACCCCATGGACTGCAGCCTACCAGGCTTCTCCATCCATGGGATTTCCAGGCAAGAGTATTGGAGTGGGGTGCCATTGCCTTCTCCAGACCAACCTAGACAGCGTATTAAAAAGCAGAGACGTTACTTTGTCAACAAAGGGCCATCTCGTCAAGGCTATGGTTTTTCCAGTAGTCGTGTGTGGATGTGAGAGTTGGACTATAAACAAAGCTGAGCGCCGAAGAATTGATGCTTTTGAACTGTGATGTTGGAGAAGACTCCTGAGAGTCCCTTGGACTGCAAGGAGATCCAACCAGTCCATTCTAAAGGAGATCAGCCCTGAGTGTTCATTGGAAGGACTGATGAAACTCCAATACTTTGGCTACCTGATTCGAAGAGCTGACTCATTTAAAAAGACCCTGATGCTGGGCAAGATTGAAGGCAGGAGGAGAAGGGGACGACAGAGGATAAGATTGTTGGATGGCATCACTGACTCAATGGAGATGAGTTTGAGTAGACTCTGGGAGTTGGTGATGGACAGGGAGGCCTGGTGTGCTGTAGTCGCAAAGAGTCGGACACGACTCAACGACTGAACTGAACTGATGGCAACCCTAGGAAACATACACCCAGAGATCTCTCTGAGGATATGATTTTTTAACTGAACCTTAAATGATAAGTAGCGCTTCCCTGATGGTCCAGTGGTTAACAATCTGCCTTGCAATGCAGGGACACAGATTTGATCCCCAATACAGGAAGATCCCACATGCCACAGGGCAACTAAGCCCAAGCACCACAACAACTGAGCCTGTGTGCCACAGAGCCCATGCTCTGCAACAAAAGAGGCCACTGGTCTCTGCAACTAGAGAAAGCCCATGTGCAGCAATGAAGACCCAGTGCAGCCAAAAATAAATAAATAATTTTTTTAAAAAATGATAAGTAGTCAGCAGAGGATGAGATGGTTAGATGGCATCACCAACTCAATGGACATGAGTTTGGGTGGACCTCGGGAGTTGGTGAGGGACAGGGAGGCCTGGCGTGCTGTGTTTCATGGGGTCGAAAAGAGTCGGACACGACTGAGTAACTTAACTGAACTGAGGTCAGCTATAGCAAGATATGGAGAAAGTGTGCTCCAGACAGAGTAACAGAACAAAGTCCTGAGGCAGGGAGAAGCTTTGACATGTTCAAGGAACAGATAAGATCATTATGGTTGGACATAGAGTAGGAGGAAAAGAAATTGATGAAAAGGAAGGTCATGCAGGGGTGGGAGGTCATAGCAGAGATTTTGGGTTTTCTTCTACATGTGATGGGATGGTTTCTAGCTTTCCATCACATTTAAAATAAAATCCAAATTCTTTAACTAAAAGAGCCTCCAAGATTTGGCCTATTCTTACCACTATCCTTGGTGCTTACTTTGTTCCATCCTCAAAGCTATTCATTTCCTTCAAAGTATTTTTATTTTCTGTTTCCTCTGTTCTGCAATGTTCTCCCAGATCTTTGCTTGCCTGGCTCCTTGAAATTATTTAGGTGTCAGCTCACATGTTATGTCTTAGCAAAGTTTACTGCACAGCCAATGACTCTTGATTAACTCTATTTTTTTTTTATCATTTCACATAACTTTTGAAATGATCTTATTAATCTCTTTAGTTGTTTGATGTCTATCATTCTTATGTGATTGAAAGTTCCATGAAGGCAAGAGTATTTGAACTGTACTTTTAGGATTCAAAGGAGTTTGCCCAGTGTGTACATGAGAAAAGGGAGATGTGGCAAGAACTGGAAAACTTCTGGAGTAAAGAGAAAGAGGGTAAGGTGAGAGAGATGAAGAATGGTGGGAGGCGAAACAATTGCATTTTTTAAAATATCACTTTCACTATCGAATTGTAGTGAATGTAAGACAAGAGACCATTTCTTTGCTCAAGAATATGTACTGACCACCCACTATGTGGGAGGTACAATTTGAGACCTCCTTGAACAAAATATAAACATTTTTTTTCGTTTTAGAGTTTGTAGTCAAGTAGGGACCAGCTATGTAGGTAGATGATGATGTTGTCTCACTAGAAGTGAGACAGGGGAGATGGAAAGGTGGTTGGATTTGGGATGTACTTAGGGGGAAGGTGGAGCAGATAGAACTTAATGGTGGATAGGATAGTTTGGCATCACTCCCTTCACAGACTTTTCCCTGGACCCCCAATATTAGATTAGGTATCACAGCACCCCAACTTTATTCTGTTGATACATATTCTGTACTGTAAATATTCCTTCACTTATCTGCCTTATCTTGACCTTATTATGTTATGTATCAGAACCCATGGCACCATGAATGCCACAAACAAGTACTCAATAAATGTAATAAATAAAAAACTTTAATAACAATAGTACTTATTACTATTAAATGAATTTACTAAATACATAAGCCAGGTCCTTTACCAGGATATTCAATGTCCATCCAGTGGAAATCCCTTTTAGTCTGCTGTTGTTTTATTCTGGTCTTTGTTTCATACAAAAAATTCCTTTCTAGATTGATATGATAACAGCTTCTATTTAAACTATGAAAACATTTGTGAAAAGACTGGAAAATTATATTGCCTCATTATGACAGTCACCGCTGATTAAACATAACACAACATCACAAAATTAAAAGTTCAAGATTATAAATGTTGTGCCAGGGAGCACATTCATAAGAAATCAAATATTCAATCAGGCTATTATGACAGTGAAAAGGTCAGTGGCCAAGAACACACCACATCTTTAGGTAATGGTCAATACATTTGTATAGCACTCGTCATAGCTCAGAAAAATACTTTAGAAATAAGTTGCAATGTAATTCAAACTTTCAGAATCCCAAACAGCCACAAAATTCAACAAGAGACAAAGGAAAAATCGTCATATGAATTCACACACTGGAGCCTAGAAAGTAATGGCTGCTACTGTTATTTTTAAAATCATCTCTCTACATTCCTAATTATAAATATGCAGTACTATAGAACTCCTCAAGTTACCCAGTGGAAGATTAAAGCTCAGTGATCAGTGACTGATATTCAGTGATTGGTTTCTTCCTTTTTTTTTTTTTTTTTTTTGGCCACACCATGTGAGCACATGGGATCTTAATTCCCCAACCAGGGATCGAACCTGCACCCCCTGCATTGGAAGGCAGAGTCTTAACCACTGGACTTCAGGGGGAGAAGTCCACGTCAGTTGGTTTCAAATCTACCTTTCCATTACAAATGACTATATATAAATGGCTTTAGGTTCTTTAGTACTTGTGAGTCCTCCTTCCAAAATCAAGAACTGTATGGAAACATGTTAAGTCTGATTGCAGTTGCCAAAACAACACTAGAGAAACAAGGAGTTCAGTTATATGCCACTCGAATCATCTACCCTTTTCTCCAGCTAAAGCTTCCAAAGCACTCTCCTCCCTTGTGAGCAACCATTATTTTACAGGTTGGGCATCCAGGTAAGGGATCACTTGGCTTTTCCCCAGTGTCACATAGCAACTAACCTACAGCTGAAACTAAGCCAAGTAGTCCTGTTCTGATTACGAGAAAGGATTAGGCAAAAAAAAAAAAAAAAAAAAAAAAAACCTAAGCTTTCAATAATCAAGATTCTCACATATCAAAATATTCCCCTGAAAAATACCAACTTGTTCCAGCCCAAAGTTCCTGAAATCCCACACCTTCTATAACAGATTCCTAGATTGATCAGAGAAAAGGGGATTGTTTCTCCAAGTTCCTTGTTTTTTGTCTCACCCCACAAGTGAAAGTCCCATGAGCCAATAGGAAACTTGACATTATCTTAATGTGTGCTTTTCAACATTAATTATTCTGACATCTATGTATGAAAACCTGTGGTCAAAACAAAGGGACACCATGCTCATTGAGAAGGACATAACAATTTTTCTGATATTTCCACCCTAAACACATAACCTGAATCTTACAATGAATAAACATCAGACAAATCCAAATTCAGTGATATACTATAAAATAATTAGCCTGAACTCCTTAAAACATCAAAGTTGTAAGAAAAACAGAGCTGGAGAAATCAGGCTCCCTGACTTCAGACTATAAAGCAAAGCTACAGTCATCAAAACTGTATGGTATCAGCACAAAAATAGAAATATAGATCAATGGAACAGGATAGAAAACCCAGAAATAAGCCCATGCTCTTGTGGACAAAGGAGGCAGGACAACACAATGTTGGAAAGACAGTCTCTTCAACAAATGGTGCTGGGAAAACTGGACAGCCATATGTTAAAAAAAATGAAATTAGGTCATTCCTTAACTCTATATACAAAAATAAGCTTAAAACGGATTAAAGACCTAAATGTGAGACTGGACACTATAAAATACCTACAGGAAAACACAGGCATAATACTCTGACATAAATCACAGCAACATCTTTTTGATCCATCTCACAGAATAATGTAAATAAAAGCAAAAATAAACAAATGGGACCTACTTAAATTCAAAAGCTTTTGCATAGTAATAGGAACAATAAACAAAATGAAAAGACAATTCACAGTTTGGGAGAAAATATTTACAAAAGATATGACTAATAAGGGATTAGTTTCCAAAATTTGCAAATAGCTTATGATTCTTAATAGCATCAAAGTAAAAAAAAACAGCCCACTCAAAAAATGAACAGAATATCTGAACAGACATTTATCCAAAGAGCACATACAAATGGCCAATAGGCAGAGGAAAAGATGTTCAACATTGCTAGTTATTAGAGAAATACAAATCAAAACGACAATGAGACATCACCTCACACCAATCAGAATGGCTATCATCAAAAAATTTCACAATAGGGAACAAAAGCCAGTGCTCTGTGACAACCTAGAGGGATGGGGGGAGGGAGGTGGGAAGGGGGTACAAAATGGAAGGGACACATGTATACCTATAGCCGTTTCATGTTGATGTATGGCAAAAAAAAATCACAGTATTGTAAAGTAATTATCCTACAATTTAAAATGAAATATAAAAAATTCCACAAACTACAAATGCTGGAGAAGGTGTAAAGAGAAGGGAACCCTATTGTACTATTGGTGGGAGTGTAAATTGGTACAGCCACTATGAAGAACAGTATGCAGGTTCCTTAAAAATCTAGAAATAGAGCTACATATGACCCTTCAATCCCATTCCTGGGCATATACCTGGAGAAAAACATGATCCAAAAGGATACACACACCTCAGTGTTCATTGCAGCACTGCTAACAATAGCCAAGACATGTAAGCAACCTAAATGTCCATTAACAGAGGAATGGATAAAGAAGATGTGGTGCATGTATACAATGGAATATTACTCAGCCATTAAAAAGAATGAAACACTGTCATTTGCAGCAACACAGTATAACCTAGAAAGTGTTATACTGAGCGAAGTAAGTCAGACAGAGGAGAAATAGCATATGACAAATATCATCCCTTATATGTGGAATCTCGGAGAAGGCGATGGCACCCCACTCCAGTACTCTTGCCTGGAAAATCCCATGGACGGAGGAGCCTGGTGGGCTGCAGTCCATGGGGTCAAGAAGAGTTGGACACGACTGAGCGACTTCACTTTCACTTTTCACTTTCATTCATTGGAGAAGGAAATGGCAACCCACTCCAGTGTTCTTGCCTGGAGAATCCCAGGGATGGTGGAGCCTGGTGGGCGGCCGTCTATGGGATCGCACAGAGTTGGACACGACTGAAGTGACTTAGCAGTAGCAGTAGCATATGTGGAATCTAAAAAGACATGATACAAATGAACTTACTTACAAAACAGAAAGAGACCCAGACTTAGAAGATGAACTTATGGTTGCCGGGAGGAAAGGATAGTTAGGGATTTTGGGAAGCTCATGTACACACTGCTGTATTTAAAATGGATAGCCAGCAAGGAGCTATTATTGTATAGCTCGTGGAACTCTGCTCAATGTTAAGTGCCAGCCTGGATGGGAGGGGGCAAATGGATACATATATGTATGGCTGAGTTCCTTGCTGTTCACCTGAAACTACCATAACATTGTTAATTGGCTATACCCCAATACAAAACAAAAAGTTTAAAGTTTGAAAATAAAAATAAAATATCAAAGTTATAAAAAAAATCAAAGTTGTGAAAGACAAAGACTGAGGAACTATTTCAGATTAAAGAAGACTAAAGAGACACAACAACTAACTGTAATGCAATGAATGATTTTGGATTGGATCCTGTATTTAAACTGGATTGGCCAAAAAGTTCATTTCAGTTTTTCCATAAGATTTTACATAAAACCTGAAAGAAATTTTTGGCCAACCCAATATTTTCTATAAAGGACATTGTGGAACAATTTGAAAATTTAAATCAAATCTGAATATTAGAAAATCATATTGTAGTAATGCTAATTTCCTGGTTTTGATAACTGTAATATGGTTATATATGTGAAATTTTGTTTAGAAAATACACACCTATTTAAGGATAAAAAAGCATTGTGTCTGTAACTTATTCTCAAACAGATCAGAAAAAATACATATTATAATTAAAGAGAATTGTGGAAAGGGAAAGTTGTCTGCCATTCCAGTAAACAACAAATGTTGCCAACAATCAAGCCAATAGCCACTATGGCAGCAAGAAAACCCTAACCCTCACCCCACCCATGAGGGGGATTCAAGACGTCAGGATGGAGAAAAATAGGAAATATTCTGTGTTCTAGACATTGGCCCTAGATAGTTAAGATGCATATCTAAGAAACAATTTCAATGAGCCCAGATTCTTGCATCTTCCCATGCATAGGAAAGCACTAAACTGATTAACTTGAGATGTCTGTTAATGGATGATTGGCAGGCAGTAATCCTTTAATGTTCAACTACATGTTCTTTTTCTTTATTTCTTTCAGCAAAAAACTCCTATATATCCTGGCTCCTCCTTTACATCTAAGCAATTCCTCAGAGCTATCTGAGAGGCTGTGTTATCTTCCTCAGTAAGGTCCCTAAACAAACTTTAACTTATTTAGATTGTGCATTTTTGGTCACAAATGGACCCGGAGCCGACTTCTCCTCTTATCCTAAACTTTACAAGGATCCAAAGCCTTGGTACCGGCAGAGGCCCCTTGTGCTCATCCACCTCCTCAGAGAGTCCAGAAGAATTTGGGCAACTCTCTCCTGATTCCTAGATCTCCCATTTATTGGCTGATGACCCTGAGTTTTATTTGGTAGTATATAACAGGTACCTGTCCCCACTCCCAGTTGAAAGATACTGGGAAGATTTTGCTCAGTTGAAAGACAGAGTGGGCTACCCCAGCTGAAAGACACTGGGCAGGTTTTATTTTGTAAATACAGAATTAATACTTACAAGTACTTCCTTAAATGGAAATTAAAGGAAATCTAGTCCTAACCCTAAAAATGACCAAACTGGGATTCTTTTGACATTCCAAAATTAATATATTTTGTGGGCACAACTAGAAAAAACTGACTTAATAAAACATCTTTTCAGAATTCTGTGCTTAAAGGAACAAAAGCCCTTCTAGGAGAAGCTTACATTTCTCTCCTGGTGTCTTTGAGACGCAAATATTCTACCTGTTCTCAGGCATTTGCTTTCTGTGTTTTGTGAGCCTGGTCTCTGCCCTCTGGAAGGTACATATACGGTGTACATTTGGCAGCTAGTCGAAGAGACTGAGATTCTGAGCAGTCTTTTTTGTCTGGCTGTGCCAACTCCCAGGGAAATTTGTCGTAAGAGGTCCCAGCTCCTAAGTGGCCTTGATCAACCTAACCTTCATTGCATCTACCTGTACAACAAAGCCCCTATATTTTCTTAGACTACTTCTGGGGGTAAACTTTCTATATCTTGGGGAGGCTACCGCCTTTGCACTCTCTTGTGGGGATGGGATGCCTATTACACAGTACTGGTTTGAGTCACTATTAAGATACTACTTATCAATGGCCAGACGATGGATCCTTTCAGTTGAAGAAACTTCTAAATTGGTAAATATTGAGAGCTCTCATTATAAACACCTGTTCTACTGGTACCTATGGAAAAAAACAAATTAGAAAGTAGATACAAAAACAACATAATCACTAACCTAAGAACTCCATTAGTTGAAAACAAGCAAAAATCATTTGGGAAGACTTATTTGTGGTCTTAGCTTCCCATTAATGACTCTTTTAGATGATAATAAAAAATATTAGATTGCTAATTAGACTGATTAACAGGGGAGTAAGAAGAAACTGTCGGGAAAGTCTAAAGACTTGTTCCCAACAAGGTGGAAATTTTAAAGGGACTCATCTCAAAAGCACAAAAATATTTAAATGGTTATTAAGAAATGGGATAGGCTTTCCCCATGGCTCAGTGATAAAGAGCCTGCCTGCCAATGCAGGAGATGCAGGTTCAATCTCTAGGCCAGGAAGATCATCTGGAGGAGGGCATGGCAACCCACTCCAATATTCTTTCCTGGAGAATTCCATGGACAGAGGAGTCTGGCAGGCTGCAGTTTATAGGATCACAAAGAGTGGCACATGACTGAAGCAATTTAGCACACACACATGCAAGAAATGGGATAAATAAAATAGACAATAATGTGATTAAAACAAGGTTTTGATACAACACTACCTAAGGTTTGATGGACCAAAGGGTCCCCCTGTTTGTCACCGACATTAAAGGGTCCCAAACAAGTCTGCTCTATTTACCTCAGATAATTTTCAAATCTAAGAAATAACTTAGATTTACTTTAATAGACTATTTATTCTATGCCATGAAGCACTGTGAGAAGGAGGTGATGCAGAGTTCAAAATAAACCTGGAAAGATTATTCCAGGGATTCTATGTCAATCAGCTGGAGAATTGGCACCCTGGAGGGAACAGTGCCATCTCTACACAAGTGGCCCTGCCGGGTGCCTACCAACTTGCCAAGCACCAATGTCTATCCTGAGATGTCTACAGCGCCAACATCTATCCGAAGCCATTGCCGCAATATTACATTTGGCCACCTGAGGGCGTGCTAAAATTACTTTCTCTAACTCAGGGATTTCTAGGCAGCGAGGAGGGAGGTATGGGGGAGGTAGGTGTATGTCCCAGGCTTCTTCAGGTTCCTTTGCAGACTTCGGATGGGACAGAGGGACTTCCCTGATGGCTCAATGGTAAAGAATCTGCCTGCAATGGCAGGAGACCCAGGTTTGATCCCTGGGTTGGGAAGATCCCCTGGAGAAGGGAATGGCTACTCTCTTCAGTATTCTTGTCTGGGAAATCCTGAGGGCAGAGAAGACTGGTGGGCCCCAGATGGGACAGAAAAGTGAAGGAGTGGTAGTTCTTACCTTATCAAAACCGTGTTGTCTTCAGAGTTCAGCTTCAGTGACTTTTGCCGTATTGTCAGGGTGCTTTCTAAACCCCTACACCACTTTCTCTTTTCTAGATATCTAGAGCCCTCTTGATCTCTTACACCTTCCTCCAAAGGTTCTACCCAAGACACTCATTCCCACTCAGGGGTAAGACTGATAATGATGACAATCACCATAGCAGAATGTCACTACTATAGAAAGCTGATAAGGATGATAACCATGATAACAGAACAACCTAGAGAGGTGAGATAGGTAGGGAGGTGGGAGGGAGGTTCAAGAGGGAGGGGACATAGGCTATATGTCCCCCTATATACCTATGGCTGATTCGTGTTGATGTATGGCAGAAACCAACACAATATTGTAAACCAACTATCCTTCAATTAAAATAAATAAATTATATATATATATATATATATATATATATATATATATATATTTAAAGAGAGAGAGATCTGAATGTTGACAGGAATCCTTGTCTCAAACTATAGAATTTGGCTCAGATTAGAAATATAGACCTCAAAACTGGTAGAGGAGAATACGGTGGCCCATAGGAGCCTGTATTCCTCTCCTAGAATCAGACTTTGAGTGCTGAAAGGAAGAGCCTGGTTATCACCCAGCTAGGCAAGGAAACAGGGTGCCTGGGATTTGTGAGGCTTGGGGAGGGATATTTGAGCTTCAGGGCTGAAAAATCAGATTCTAGAAGGGTGCTGGCTGGATGGTAGAAAGGCAGGTGCGCTGAAGAACAGTCACCAATAGCCAACTTAGCAAATCCCCAGGGTTATCACAATCGTATTAAAAAAAAAAAAAAGGGCTGACTAATACAACTGTAAAGCAAAAATTGGTGACTCTTTTTGTAGTTTCCATTCTTCTACCCGCTAAAAGCAGAGTTCTCCTTTATTTTAAAGCAGAGAGGAAAGCTGGGTGTGACAGTTAAGACTTCTGGGAGAATTGGTGGAGACTGAAGTCAATCAAAAGGAAATCTCAGTCCCTAGAATAACATTCTTTTGAAACATCTAGTGCCAACCACCTATTTTAAGAGGACTCGATTACCGATACCTCTGAAATCACAAATTTAAAAGCTTGTAGACTTATCTGTTTATTCATTCAATAATTATAGACCTAGGTTTTAGATGTCTTTTAAGAACTCCTATACAGACCAGTTTTAACTTGTCTCTGTGAATGAACTTTAGAAATTACCCATCAAATTCTGAGCCCCAGGCCAGTCTGTCTCTGCCCCAATTCCCACTTTCCAGCCCAAATTAAGTTGCCATCCTTCTGCAGTTTGTCACTTTGCCTCCAGTAAGACAAACCAATGTCTTTATTCACCCAAAATAGTGAAGTTATGTGTGTGCCTGTTTCATTAAGGAATCTGTACTTTGTTGTCATTGGGTTCCCTGTGCTCCACACATATCTGGCACTGTTATTTTTGAATAAGTAAATGAGTAAATACATTTTTGTGTGAGTTTGTAGTATTTTTAAAGGGAATTGTGAAATAACGCACCAACTGAAGCTGGCAAATATCTTTCACACACTCAAATCTGCAACATCAAATAATTATTTCGGTCACTTAATTTAAAATCACTTTTCTAAAAATATAGCAACTCAAATAGCTAAAATACTGCCAAAGTCAACCATTAGAAATGCACTTGCTTCTATACTAAAATTTCCCAATATTATACACATCATACCTTCCAATCAATTTACAATTAATTTGAAATAAGTATACCGTTAAAAGCTACAGCATGAATATTCCTTTATGCCTAAAAGCAGTGAGTGTCCTGTTAACAAACAAAATCACCTACAACTTGCCTCAAGAGTGAAAGTGAAAGTCACTCAGTCAGGTAGGTCCGACTCTTTACGACTGTATAGTCCATGGAATTCTTCAGGCCAGAATACTGGAGTGGGTACCCTTTCCCTTCTCCAAGGGATCTTCCCAACCCAGTGATTGAACTCAGGTCTCCCACATTGCAGGCAGATTCTTTAACAGCTGAGCCACCAGGGAAGCCCAAGAATACTGGAGTGGGTAGCCTATCCCTTCTCCAGGGGATATTCCGGACCCAGAAATCGAAGTGGGGTCTCCTGCATTGCAGGCAGATTCTTTACCAACTGAGCTATTAGGGAATCCATTGATATAAATTGTCACAGCATCTATGTGTAAGCCAAACTGTGAGGTCCCTGTGCCTTTTCTTGTCCTCTGCCTCCTGTCTACCAAGGGAACACTGCTTATCTTTCAGGACTCAGCTCAAGGGTCACAGCCCTCTATGAAGCCTTTCTTTTTTATAGACATTTTCCCTCTGCCAATAAATTTGGCCAGTACTGCCCTCTGCTCATTCCCCTGAGGTGCCACTGCAGACTTCACCCCATCACATTTGTCTGTGCATGCATCTGTCCCCACTGCCCAAGATCCAGCTGTATTTGTCTTTGTAATTCCTCTTCCTTGTTCAGTACCTGGCAACCTACAAGCTCTCAGTACATGCTCATATATTTGTGTGTTTTCATAATTAGATGGTTTTCTACTTGTCTGCTCCTTAATTCTAGCCGTGTAATTGATGCTACACTGAAAACGTGAGCCATTAGGACAAAAACGTGATTGTCCAGCAGAGGGAGCCCCACAGCCCTGATCAGCAGTGAGTAGCCTGGCCGACTGGGACCTGCAGTCTCAGCTTCAATCTTTCCCAGTGCCCTCTTTCCCCTCCTCAGGAAAACTTGCCTAATGGCAAGCCCAGACAATGTCGGAACATAGCTGGAAGTTGGAAGTACGGTGCCAGTCACGGGGGTCCTTCCAAAAAGAGATGTGTAAGGGAGGCACCAACATCTCCAAAAGAATAAAAATTACTGTTGTTCTTGTTATTACAGATAACATGATGCAAGCACAGATTACGTGTCAGTCACTCTGCTAAGTGTTTTGCCTATGATGTACTCGTCAAATTAACCTTATAAGGTAAACCTCCACTTTTTCACAGATAAGGAATCTGAAGCTCAGAGAGGTTCATGGAAATTGTTCATTCATCTTGATAGTAAATGATGGAGCCAGGATTCAAAATCCAGTTTGTTTCAGGCAGAGCCCAGACACATATCTATTGTGCTCTGCTGCCTTCTGTAGGGAGATACTGAAAACCTTAATTCAGGGAAGAAACTGAGACAAGGAAATGTGGTTAAATAGGAAAAAAGAACATGGGTTGGTCTCTGGACAGTTGATGTTTTTAGATATTTAGTCAATGCACCACCCAAAATTATGTCTCATACCACTCTTTGTGAAACACTGACTTTATTTTTAAACGGGGGGGGGGGGTTGTTTCCAGAAAGTTCCTCATTCAATTGCAAATATATTAATGTAAACTTAGCACCACCATTAAAGATGCTACTGCTGAGTGTTTATTGGACTAATGGGTTTCCATGAATACACCTTTGAGAGGCTCCCATCTCCTGATACCTGATTCTGCTCAGAGGTCCCCATGCCCAGCTGGTCCAGAATGAAAGATGTTGGAAGGAAAAGTGTCGCTTGTAATTGACTCTGGGTAAGAATTAGAATATAATATAAAACTCGGATGGTAAAGAATCTGTCTGCAATGCAGGAGACCTAAGTTCTACCCCTGGGTCAGGAAAATCCCCTGGAGAAGGGAATGGCAACCCACTCCAGTATTCTTGCCTGGAGAATTCCATGGACAGAGGAGCCTGGTGAGCTACAGTCCGTGGGATCAAAAAGAGTTGAACATGACTGAGTGACTTAGCACATAAGAGAAAATAATCCGAAAAAAACACTGAGATATATATGCATGTATAACTGAATCACTGTCCTATATACCTGAAACTAACACAACATGATAAATCAACTATTCTCCAGTATAAAATAAATAAATTTTTAAAATAAGAATTAGGGCATGAAGCTGGTATTCCATTATTGTATTATGATATTGGGCATCTGTTTCATCTGTAAGGGTAGCCATATTGCAGTGTGCCTCATCCCAAGGAGGTCTGATTCCCATTCAGAAATTATTTCCTCATGGAAGAAAAAGGCAACAAGGAGGACCCCATATGTGCCCAAGCAGAGCCTCCATGGAGGTGACTTGCGAGATTAGTGCACCCATTCTAGCAGACATGTGGCAACTCAGCAGAGTAGAAGGTTGCCAGTTGAAATATTTGCCAACCCAACTGGGGTCACCAATGTTTATGCAGATGGTATAACCTTCTGTCTCAGAGTGATTGGAGATGTGTCACAGGGACACAAATTCCTGCCAAATGCACTCTTCCCAAAAGGAGCCTGAGATAAATGCTCCACAGCAAACCTTACCTAGCAATGCATATTCCGGGGGCCCCTCAGTCTTTCACTGTGAAAAAGAAGGGAACCTGATTTGTGGATCTTCAGATCAAGCCCACTGCTGCTGCTTGAAAGGCCAGTCTTAACAAGGGTATAACTGGCACATCAAATGGGTGATCATATGGATATTATGGGTTAGCACAAGGCTATAGTTAAAAGGTAATTCCCTTTGAAACTGATTAAAAAAAAAAAAAAACATTTAGGACACAGTACGAGCACCTGGTATGGGGCACGGAGGAGGCTGTGGCAGCTGGGAGCCTGGCCAGGAGCTAGCAGAGCAGAGCACAAGGCCTTCCCACTGCCGGCCACTAGGGGGCGAGGGAGGGAAACATTTAGTAAATGATAGTGTTGATCCGAGAAGGCAATGGCACCCCACTCCAGTACTCTTGCCTGGAAAATCCCATGGGCGGAGGAGCCTGGTAGGCTGCAGTCCATGGGGTCGCTAAGAGTCGGACACGACTGACTGACTTCACTTTCACTTTTCACTTTCATGCATTGGAGAAGGAAATGGCACCCCACTCCAGTATTCTTGCCTGGAGAATCCCAGGGATGGGGGAGCCTGGTGGGCTGCCATGTATGGGGTCGCAGAGTCGGAGACGACTGAAGCCACTTAGCAGCAGCAGCAGCAGATGGCATTTGAAATGGCAAAAGCCCATGAAGGAAGCCCTCCTGTAATCCATATTGAGGAATGCTGCACTCCCAGTGGAAATCCCAGCCACGAGAAGGCGATGGCACCCCCACTCCAGTACTCTTGCCTGGAAAATCCCATGGATGGAGGAGCCTGGTGGGCTGCAGTCCATGGGGTCGCGAAGAGTCGGACGCGACTGAGCGACTGCCCTTTCACTTTTCACTTTCATGCATTGGAGAAGGAAATGGCAACCCACTCCAGTGTTCTTGCCTGGAGAATCCCAGGGACAGGGGAGCCTGGTGGGCTGCCATCTATGGGGTCACACAGAGTTGGACACGACTGAAGTGACTTAGCAGCAGGGCAGCCCAGTAGGAGAGGGACGTGTCTCTGGGAACAGACATCTGTTCCCACACCCTGGACTTCCCAGGAGTTGGCCTGGCTTGTCAGTAATGAAGGACACACACTGCAAAGCCAGGAAGAGGATGGCTCCTGCTTACAGGAAAGCCAAATTCTCCCTACTCCATAGAAACCTGAGCAGGGTTTGGGGCTGGGTCTCCCACCAGCCAAGAGACAAAGTGATAGGTTTCACTAAAGTGTTGAAGCAAGCCTTTACCTTTTTTTTTTCTTTTCCATTTCCCCCCCCCCCATTTTATCCATCCTATAAAAAATCTCCAACCTTGTTAAGCTAACCAGATAATTAATCTGAATTAGCACTAGGGGATTCCTGAATCACAGAACACAAATGCTTAAAATAAGTGAATTGCCTCATTAGCTTAGGAAACGTTTTCTTTAATGGGATGGATAAAACAGGGTGAATGGTAAGAGGAGATGCTTCTAGCTCAGCTCCCAAAAAGACTACTATATTTTACAGACTTGAAGTGGAAAACGAAGACACTAACTAGAGGAATTACAGCCAAAAGATGGAGGTTAACAGCTTCAACTGGGGCTGACATGTACAAAGAACATGCTCAGGGAACCCTGCCAGAGCACAGGAAGCTTCTATCTTATTCTAGTACAGTAAGACCCCTACATAAGAACAAGTTCTATTCTGAGAGTGCATTCATAAGTCCAATTGGTTTGTAAGTCCAACAGAGTTATCCTAGGCACCCAGCTAACACAATCGGCTATATATTAAGGTACTGTAATACGTTTATAATATTTTTCACACAAATAATACATAAAAAACAAACACAAAAAATGTCAAGCTGTTATGCTTGGTTCTGGACATCCTGGGCTCGAAACAAACATATTGTGCTACTGGACTCTATACAGTACTGTGAAGTACACAACCACTAATGCCAAAGAAGCTGAAGTTGAATGGTTCTATGAAGAAGAACTAACACCAAAAAATGATGTCCTTTTCATAATAGGGGACTAGAATGCAAAAGTAGGAAGTTAAGAGCTATCTGGAGTAACAGGCAAGTTTGGCCTTAGAGTACAAAATGAAGCAGGGCAAAGGCTAATAGAGTGTTGCCAAAAGAACTCACTGGTCATAGCAAACACCCTCTTATAACAACACGAGACAACTCTACACATGGACTTCACCAGATGGTCAATACCGAAATAAGATTGATTATATTCTTTGCGGCCAAAGATGGAGAAGGTCTATACAGTCAGCCAAAACAGGACCAGAAGCTGACTGAGGCTCAGATCTTTAGCACCTTACTGAAAATTCTGGCTTAAATTGAAGAAAACAGGGAAAGCCACTAGGCCATTCAGGTATGATCTTAATCAAATCCCTTATGATTATACAGTGGAAGTGAGAAATAGATTCAAGGGGTTAGATCTGATAGACAGAGTGCCTGATGAACTATGGATGGAAGTTCATAACACTGTACAGGAGGCAGTGATCAAAACCATCCCCAAGAAAAACAAATGCAAGAAGAAAAAATGTTTGTCTGAGGAGGCCTTATAAATAACTGAGAAAAAAAAGAGAAGTGAAAGGCAAAGGAGAAAGGGAAATATATACCCATCTGAATGCAGAGTTCCAAAGAATAGCAAGGAGGGATAAGAAAGCCTTCTGAAGTGAACAATGCAAAGAAATAGAGGAAAACAACACAATGGGAAAGACTAAAGATCTCTTCAAGAAACTTAGAGATACCAAGGGAACATTTCATGCAAAGATGGGCACAATAAAGGACAGAAGCAGAAAATATTAAGAAGAGGTGGCAAGAATACACAGAAGAACTATACCAAAAAAGTCCTAATGACCCAGACAACCATGATGGTATGGTCACTCATCAAGAGCCAGAAATCCTGGAGTGTGAAGTCAAGGGGGCCTTAGAAAGTATTGCTATGAACAAAGCTAGTGGAAGTGATAGATTTCCAGCTGAGCTATTTCAAATCCTAAAAGATGATGCTGTGAAAGTGCTGCACTCAATATGCCAGCAAATTTAAAAAACTCAGCAGTGGCCACAGGATTGGAAAAAGTCAGTTTTCATTCCAATCCCAAAGAAGGACAATGCCAAACAATCTTCAAACTACTGAACAATTGTACTCATTTCACATGTTAGCAAGGTAATGCTCAAAATCCTTCAAGTGAGGGTTCAACAGTACATGAACCTAGAACTTCCAGATGTAAAAGCTGAATTAGAAAAAACAGAGGAACCAGAGATCAAATTGCTACTATCCACTGGATCACAGGAAAAGCAAGAGAATTCCAGAAAAACATCTACTTCTGCTTCACTGACTATGCTAAAAACATCTGCTTCTGCTTTATTGACTATACCATTGACTGTGTGGATCACAACAAACTGTGGAAAATTCTTAAATACATGGGAATCCCAGACCACCATACCTGCCTCCTGAGAAACCTGTATGCAGGTCAAGAAGCAACAGTTAGAACTGGACATGGAACAACAGACTGATTCAAAACTGGGAAAGGAGTACATCGAGGCTGTATATTGTCACCCTGCCTATTTAACTTCTATGCAGACTACATCATGTGAAATGCCAGGCTGGATGAATCTCAAGCTGGAATCAAGATTGCCAGGGGAATATCAATAGCCTCAGGTATGCAGATGACACCACACTCATGGCAGAAAGTGAAGAGGAACTAAAGAGCCTCTTGATGAAGGTGGAAGAGGAGAGTGAAAAAGGTGGCTTAAAAGTCAACATTCAAAAAACTAAGATCATGGCATCTGGTCCCATCACTTCATGGCAAGTAGATGGGGGAACAATGGAAACAGTGACAGACTTTATTTTCTTGGGCTCCAAAATCACTGCGGGTGGTGACTGCGGCCGTGAAATTAAAAGATGCTTGCTTCTTGGAAGAAAACCATTGACAAATGTACACAGCAAATTCAAAAGCAGAGACATTACTTTGATGACAAAAGTCCGTAGAGCCAAAGCTATGATTTTTCTGGTGGTCATGTACAGATGTGAGAGTTGGACCATAAAGAAGTCTGAGCATGAAATAATTGACGCTTTCGAACTGTAGTGCTGGAGAAAACTCTTGAGAGCCCCTTGGACTGTAAGGAGACCAAACCAGCTAATCCTAAAAGAAATTAACCTTGAATATTCTTTGGAAGGACTGATGCTGAAGCTCCAATACTTTGGCCACCTGATGCAAAGAGCTGACTCATTGGAAAAGACCCTGATGCTGGGAAAGAGTGAAGGCAGGAGGAGAAGGGGATGACAGAGGATGAGATGGTTGGATGGCATCATTGACTCAGTGGACACGAGTTTTAGCAAACTCCGGGAGATAGTGAAGGACAGGGAAGCCTGGCCTGCCACAGTCCATGGGGTCACAAAGAGTCAGGCACAACTGTGCAACTGAAAAAAATAAAAACACAACCACTAGTAGAGGATGGACACACATCACAATGTACACCAGATATGTGGTGTAATTGGACATGTGAACACACATTCACATCTTTGAAAGTTCGCAACTTAAAGGTTTGTAGGTAGGGGACTTGCTGTATTTCTTAGCCCATGACAGGTCCCCTCCCATCACTACAGAAATCCCCCAATGTTGACAGCATTCTAAAATGTTTCCTGGACTTCCCTGGTGGCACAGTGAATAAGTCTGGACTTCTCTGGTGGCACAGTGAATAAGTGTCCACCTGCCCCTTCCAATCTAGGGGACATGGGTTTGATCCCTGGTCCAGGAAGATTCCACGTACTACAGAACAACTAAGCCGGTGTGCCACAACTACTGAGCCAGCACACTCTAGGGCCCATAAGCTGCAACTACCGAGCCTGTGTGGCCCAAATCCCGAGGCCCACACACCTGGAGCCTGTGCTCCACAACAAGAGAAGCCACTGCAGTGAGAAGCCCATGCACCACAAGGAAGACTGTGTTCCACTCACCCCCAACTAGAGAAAGCCCACACAAAGCAGTGAAGAGCCAGGGCCGCCAAAAATGAATGAACGAATGAGTAAATAAATAGATTTTCAAAAGTCAGTCCCTTTTAAAAAATAAAATAAAATGGTTCTAGACAAACAAATGTGCACCTGGGAAATACGAAAGAGAACCTATTTTTAAAGTCCCACACCTGTTATTCACCCTGCTTGCAACAAACCATCTACAAACCTCAGTTCATGACTCTGGCTCCTCCTTAGCAGGAGCCTCTACTCAACTCATTGCAATAAGAGAAAAAGATCCCAAATCTGTTTCACTGGGGTGAATAAGAGCACAGCTAAAATGAGTTACAGTTCCCATTTTCACCTGCCTCCCTCCAAAACACCACCATCTCCAAAAGTAAAAATAGAACTGCCCTTTCAGTGATCCCATCAAAAATAAAAAAATACTTTTGTCTGTCCAGCAAGCATATACAATGTTAATACTTCAATAATGGACTTTTTCAGTTCAGTTAAGTTCAATGGTTCAGTCATGTCCACCTCTTTGTGAGCCCATGACTCACAGCACACCAGGCCTCCCTGTTCATCACCAACTCCCAGAGTTCACCCAAACTCATGTCCGTAGAGTCAGTGATGCCATTCAGCCATCTCATCCTCTGTCGTCCCCTTCTCCTCCTGCACCCAATCCCTCCCAGCATCAAGGTCTTTTCCAATGAGTCAACTCTTCGCATGAGGTGGCCACAGTATTGGAGTTTAAGCTTCAGCATCAGTCCCTCCAATGAACACCCGGGGCTGATCTCCTTTAGGATGGACTGGTGGGCTCTCCTTGCAGTCCAAGGGACTCTCAAGAGTCTTCTCCAACACCACAGTTCAAAAGCATCAATTCTTTGGCGCTCAGCTTTCTTCACAGTCCAACTCTCACGTCCATACATGACCACAGGAAAAATCATAGCCTTGACTAGACGGACCTTTGTTGGCAAAGTAATGTCTCTGCTTTTTAATATGATATCTAGGTTGGTCATAGGAGAAGGCAATGGCATCCCACTGCAGTGTTCTTGCCTGGAGAATTCCAGGGACGGGGGAGCCTGGTGGGCTGCTGTCTACAGGGTTGCACAGAGTTGGACACGACTGAAGCGACTTAGCAGCACCAGAAGGTTGGTCATAACTTTCCTTCCAAGGAGTAAGCATCTTTTAATTTCATGGCTGCAATCACCATCTGCAGTGATTTTCAAGCCCCAAAAAATAAAGTCTGACATTGTTTCCACTGTTTTCCCATCTATTTCCCATGAAGTGATGGGACCAGATGCCATGATCTTAGTTTTCTGAATGTTGAGCTTTAAGTCAACTTTTTCACTCTCCTCTTTCACTTTCATCAAGAGGCTTTTGAGTTCCTCTTCACTTTCTGCCATAAGGGTGGTGTTATCTGCATATCTGAGGTTATTGATATTTCTCCCAGCAATATTGATTCTAGCTTGTGCTTCTTCCAGCCCAGCATTTCTCATGATGTACTCTGCAAATAAGTTAAATAAGCAAGGTGACAATATACAGCCTTGACGAACTCCTTTTCCTATTTGGAACCAGCCTGTTGTTCCATGTCCAGTTCTAACTGTTGCTTCCTGACCTGCACACAGGTTTCTCAAGAGGCAGGTCAGGTGGTCTGGTATTCCCATCTCTTTCAGAATTTTGCAGTTTGTTGTTCTATAGACTTTTTAAAGGGTGTATATCCAAAATCACTGCAGATGGTGACTGTAGCCATGAAATTAAAAGACGCTTACTCCTGGAAGGAAAGTTATGACCAACCTAGATGGCATATTAAAAAGCAGAGACATTACTTTGCCAACAAAGGTCCGTCTAGTCAAGGCTATGGTTTTTCTCATGGTCATGTATGGATGTGAGAGTTGGACTGTGAAGAAAGCTGAGCAGCGAAGAATTGATGCTTTTGAACTATGGTATTGGAGAAGACTCTTGAGACTCCCTTGGCCTGCAAGGAGGTCCAACCAGTCCATCCTAAAGGAGATCAGTCCTGGGTGTTCATTGGAAGGACTGACACTAAAGCTGAAACTCCAATACTCTGGCCACCTCATGCGAAGAGTTGACTCACTGGAAAAGACCTTGATGCTGGGAGGGATTGGGGGCAGGAGGGAAAGGGGACGACAGAGGATGAGATGACTGGATGGCATCACCGACTTGATGGACATGAGTTTGGGTAAACTCCAGGAGCTGGTGAAGGACAGGGAGGCCTGCCATGTTGCGATTCATGGGGTCGAAAAGAGGTGGCCAGCGTGTTGCGATTCATGGGGTCGCAAAGAGGTGGACAGGGCTGAGCAACTGAACTGAACTGAACTGATACATTTTGAGTTCATCATCTGTGTACCTTCAGGGAGAGTAAACCTTTGCAAATTTCTGGGGTCCTGGAGGTTACCCTTGCGGGCCAAGGTTATCCATTTTTATCAATTCAAATGATACAAGGGCAAGTTTAAATACAGATATAAATATCTGGAGTACTCATTTTTCCCTTAGCTTTTTACTCTCTATTCAACTGCCTTTGTTGTTTTTGTTCAGTGACTAAGACATGTTGACTCATTTGCGACCCCATGGACTGTAACCTGCCAGCCTCTTCTGTCCATGGGATTTTCTAGGCAAGAATACTGCAGTGGGTTGCCATTTCTTTCTCCAGGGGATCTTCCTGACCCAGGGATCAAACCTGTGTCTCCTGTACTGGCAGGCAGATTCTCTACCACTGAGTCACCAGGGAAGCCCCATTCAACTGCCTACTAGATACAATAGACATCTGGAAAGCCCACAAACACCCTAAACGCACAACATCCACAATCAAATTCATCCTCTTTCCCCAAAACTTTGGTCCTTGTGATACTCCCCTCTGTGAGAGGTGTCATCTTCTGGCTCAAGCGAGAAACCCAGAAATCATCCTTAACACCTTCCTCTTAATTTCTATATTTAGTCTATTACTTCCACTTCAAAAACAAACCTCAAAGCTAGTTTCTTCTCTCCACCTCCATCACCCGGTTCAAACCATCACCCTCTCTCACCTAAATGACTGTACATCTCCTCATTGATCTGCCTGCCTGAACAGGTTCTCCATGCATCCAGTGTGATTTTCAGAAAACACATATCAAATCACATTACCACCCTATTTCAAATCCCCCAATGAGAGACATATAGTGTTCATACATTGAAAGATTCAACATAGTAAAGGGGCTAATTCTTCCCAATTTGGTATAGAGTTTGAAAGCAATTCCTAGTGAGATCCCTGCAAGAGTTTTACTTTAAACATATAAAGTCTTAGTTGCTCAGTTGTGTCTGGCTATTTGTGACCCCTGTATCCAGCCAGGCTCCTCTGTCCATGAAATTTTCCAGGCAAGAATACTAGAGTGGGTAGCCATTTTCTTCTCCAGGGGATCTTCCTGACCCAGGGATCAAACCCATGTCTCCTGCATTGCAGGCAGATTCTTTACCATTTGAGCCACCAGAGAAGCCCCAAACATAAAAAGGCTTGTTCTAAAATTTATATGGAAAGGCAAAGGAACTAGACTAGGTCAAACAATTTTTTAAAAGAATAAAGTGAGAGGAATCAATCCACTTGATTTTCAGACATAATTAGAACAATCAAGACTGTGTGGTATTAGCAGGGAGAAAAACACATATCAATAAATAAGAAAAGCAGAATAGAGATGCCAGAAATAAATGCACACAAGTATGTCCATGGGATTTCTCTGGTAGCTCAGACAGTAAAGAAATTCCCTGCGATGCAGGAGACACAGGCTCGATCCCTGGGTTGGGAAGATGCCCTAGAGTAGGAAATGACAATCCACTACAGTATTCTTGCCTGGAGTATTCCATAGACAGAGGAGCCTGGTGGGCTACAGTCCATAGAGGTCGCAAAGAGTCAGACATGACTGAGCATAGCACAGCAAATATACCCAACTGATTTTTGACAAGCATGCAAAAGAACTCAAATGGTGATGGAACAATTGGATATTCATAGGCAAAAAGATAAACCTCAGCTTCAACCTCACATCTTATACAAAAATGTACTCAAATGGATGACAAATTTAAAAGTATATCATAAAAGTGTAAAGCTTTTAGGACGAAAATAGGAGAATGCCTTCAGGATCTGGGGCTAGGCAAAGAATTCTTAGACATAGCATGATCCCTAAAGGGGAAAACTGAACAATCAGATCTCATCAAAATTAAAAACTTTTAATGGATGAAGGTGGTCAAAAGGTACATACTTCCAGTTGTAAGAAGAATAAATACTGGAAATGTAATGTACAACATGATGGCTACACTTTACAGTGATGTATGGTAACCTTTAAAAATCATGAATCACTGTACTGTACTACATCTGTAACATATAATATTGTACATTAACTATAATTCAATTTTTTTTAAAAAAAAAGAGTGCTACATGATAAATTTGAAAGTTGCTAACAGATTAGATCCTAAAAGTTCTCATTACCAGGAAAAATTTTTTGTAACTATATGAGGAAATATGTGCTAATTAAATATATTGTGGTAATCATTTCATAATACATGTACATCGAGTCATTATGAAGTATAACTTAAACTTATACAGGGCTATATATCTATTACATCAGATGGGGAAAGATATACCAATCTGAATGCAGAGTTCCAAAGAATAACAAGGAGAGATAAGAAAGCCTTTCTAAGCAAACAATGCAAAGAAATAGAGGAAAACAATAGAATGGGAAAAACTAGAAATCTTTTCAAGAAAATTAGATACCAAGGGAACATTTCACACAAAGATGGGCACAATAAAGGACAGAAACAGTATGGACCTAACAGAAGCAGAAGATATTAAGAAGAGGTGGCAAGAATACAAAAAAGATCTTAATATCCCAGCTAACCACGATGGTGTGTTCACTCACCTAATGCCAGACGTTCTAGAGTGTGAAGTTAAGTTGGCCTTAGGAAGCATTACTACAAACAAAGCTAGTAGAGGTAGTGAAATCCCAGCTGAGTTATCTTAAATCCTAAAAGATGATGCTGTGAAAGTGCTGCACTCAGTATGCCAGTAAATTTGTAGAATTCAGCAGTGGCCACAGGACTGGAAAAGGTCGGTTTTTGTTCCAATTTCAAAGAAGGGCAATGCCAAAGAACATTCAAATTACTGCACAGTTGCACTCATCTCACACGCAAGCAAGGTGAAGCTCAAAATTCTTTAAGTTAGTCTACAACAGTACATGAACTGAGAACTTCCATATATACAAGCTGGATTTAGAAAAGGCAGAGGAAACCAGAAATCAAATTGCCAATATCCATTGGATTACATGAAAAGCAAGAGAATTTTAAAAAAAATCCACTTCTGCTTCATTGACTACACTAAAGCCTTTGATTATGTGGATCACAACAAACTATGGAAAATTCTTAAAGAGATGGGAATCCCAGACCATCATACTTGCCTCCTGAGAAACCTGTATGCAGGTCAAGAAGCAACAGCTAGAACTTGACATGGAACAACAGACTGATTCAAAACTGGGAAAGGAGTACATCAAGGCTGTTTATTGTCACCCTGCCTATTTAACTTCTATGCAGACTACATCATGTGAAATGCCAGGCTGGATGAATCACAAGCTGGAATTAAGATTGCCAGGGGGAATATCAATAGCCTCAGGTATGCAGATGACACCACCCTCATGGCAGAAAGTGAAGAGGAACTAAGATCCTCTTGATGAAGGTGGAAGAGGAGAGAGAAAAAGCTAGCTTAAAAGTCAACATTCAAAAAACCAAAATCATGGCATCTGGTCCCATCACTTCATGGCAAGTAGATGGGGGAACAATGGAAACAGTGACAGACTTTATTTTCTTGGGCTCCAAAATCACTGCAGGTGGTGACTGCAGCCATGAAATTAGAAGACACTTGCTCCTTGGAAGAAAAGCTACGACAAATATAGACAGCATATTAAAAAGCAGAGACATCACTTTGCTGACAAAGGTGTGTATAGTCAAAGCTATGGTTTTTCCAGTAGTCACGTATGGATGTGAGAGTTGGACCATAAAGAAGGCTGGGCTCCAAAGAACTGATGCTTTTGAACTGTGGTGCTGCTGAAGTCTCTTGAGAGCCCCTTGGACAGCAACAAGATTAACCCAGTCAGTCCTAAAGGAATTCAATCCGGAATATTCATTGGAAGGATTGACGCTGAAGCTGAAGCTCCAATACTTTGGCCACCTGATGTGAATAGCCAACTCATTGGAAAAGACCCTGATGCTGGAAAAGATTGAAGGCAGGAGGAGAAGGGGATGACAGAGGATGAGATGGTTGGATGGCATCACCGACTCAATGGACATGAGTTTGAGCAAACTCCAGGAGATGGTGAAGGACAAGGAAGCCTGGCATGCTACAGTTCAGGAAGTCACAGAGTCAGACGCGACTGATTTACTGAACAACAACAAGTCATTATGCAGTATTCCTTAAACTTATATAGGGCTATATGTCAATTACATCTCAATAAACCTGGAGAAAATAAATTTTAAAGAACTTTTACTCTTCTGAGACTTCCCTGGTGATCCACTGACTAAGACTCCATGCTCCCAGTGCAGGGGCGCTAGGTTTGATCCCTGGTCAAGGGACTAGGTCTCACAGGCTGCAACTAAGCTCAAAGATCCTCCATGCCACAACTAAGATTCAGCACAGCCAAATAAATAATTTTTTTTTAATTTGCAACAGACAAACAACTAATCTCAAAAATATACAAGCAACTCCTACAGCTCAATTCCAGAAAAATAATTGACCCAATCAAAAAATGGGCCAAAGAACTAAATAGACATTTCTTCAAAGAAGACATACAGATGGCTAACAAACACATGAAAAGATGCTCAACATCACTCATTATCAGAGAAATGCAAATCAGAACCACAATGAGGTACCATTTCACGCCAGTCAGAATGGCTGAGATCCAAAAGTCTACAAGCAATAAATGCTGGAGAGGGTGTGGAGAAAAGGGAACCCTCTTACACTGTTGGTGGGAATGCAAACTAGTACAGCCACTATGGAGAACAGTGTGGAGATTCCTTTAAAAATTGGAAATAGAACTGCCATACGACCCAGCAATCCCACTGCTGGGCATACACACTGAGGAAACCAGAATTGAAAGAAACACGTGTACCCCAATGTTCATCGAAGCACTGTTTATAATAGCCAGGACATGGAAGCAACCTAGATGTCCATCAGCAGATGAATGGATAAGAAAGCGGTGGTACATATACACAATGGAGTATTACTCAGCCATTAAAAAGAATTCATTTGAATCAGTTCTAATGAGGTGGATGAAACTGGAGCCTATTATACAGAGTGAAGTAAACCAGAAAGAAAAACACCAATACAGTATACTAACGCATATATATGGAATTTAGAAAGATGGTAACAATAACCCTGTATACGAGACAGCAAAAGAGACACTGATGTATAGAACAGTCTATTGGACTCTGTGGGAGAGGGAGAGGGTGGGATGATTTGGGAGAATGGCATTGAAATATGTATAATATCATATAGGAAACGAGTTGTCAGTCCAGGTTAGATGCACGATACTGGATGCTTGGGGCTGGTGCACTGGGAAGACCCAGAGGGATGGTATGGGGAGGGAGGAGGGAGGAGGGTTCAGGATGGGGAACACATGTATACCTGTGGCAGATTCATTTTGATATATGGCAAAACCAATACAATATTGTAAAGTTAAATAAAATAAAATTTTTAAAAAAAGAAAAAAAAAAAAACTTTCAATCTCCCAAAGACCCTGCTGAGAGCATAAAAAGACAAGCTACAAACTAATAGAAAATACTTGCAAATGACATAACTAGTAAAAAAAAAAAAATCTAGAATATATCGATATATAAAGAAATCTCAAAACTCAACAGTGAAAAACAATACACCTAGAAAATATGCAAAAGGCATGCACAGACCTGCAGAGGATACAGAGATGTCAAATAAGTACATGAAAAGCTGTTCAATATCATCACCCATAAGAAAAAAAAGCAAATTTTCTTAATGAGATATCCACAATGAGGTATCACTGCATACCTATCAGCATGGCTAAGAAAAAAATGTTGGTGAGGATACTAAGACCCTCTATTAAAGATATTGGTAGGGATATAAACTTGTATAGCCACTCCAGAAAATTGTTTGGCAGTTTATTAAAAAAAAAAAACAAAAAACTAAATATACAACTAGCAGAAGATCCAGATATCGAACACTTGGGGATTTCTAGCAATGAAATAAAACTGATGCTCACACAAAAACCTGTACATGAATGTTCATAGCATAAATATATGGAACTTAGAAAGATGGTAATAATGACCGTATATGCGAGACAGCAAAAGAGACACAGATGTAAAAAAACAGACTTTTGAACTCTGGAAGAAGGCGAGGGTAGGATGATTTGAGAGAATAACATTGAAACATGTATATTACCATATGTGAAATAGATTGCCAGTCCAGGTTGATGCATGAGACAGGGCGCTCAGGGCCGAGGCATTGGGATGACACTGAGGGATGGGATGGGGAAGGAGGTGGGAGGGGGGTTTAGGATGGGGGACACATGTACACCCATGGCTGATTCATGTGCATGGATGGCAAAAACTACTACGATACGTAAAGTAATTAGCCTCCAATTAAAATAAATAAATTAACTTACAAAAAAAAAAAAAAAAAACCTTTCCAACCCCCCACTACTCTCAAGATGAAACCCAAACTCCTAAATATATATTTCAAAGCCCAAGTCTACCTCTGTCTCTTACTAGCTGTGCAAACTTGAGCAGGTCAAACTCTCTCACCCTCAGTTTTCTCATTTATTATAAAATGGAAATAATAATGCCATGCTGCTACTGCTAAGTTGCTTCAGTCATGTCTGACTCTGTGCGACCCCATAGACGGCAGCCCACCAGGCTCCCCTGTCCCTGGGATTCTCCAGGCAAGAACACTGGAGTGGGTTGCCATTTCCTTCTCCAATGCATGAAAGTGAAATAATAAAGTGAAGTCTCTCAGTCGTGTCTGACTCCTAGCAACCCCATGGACTGCAGCCTACCAGGCTCCTCCGTCCATGGGATTTTCCAGGCAAGAGTACTGGAGTTGGGTGCCATAAGAATATGTAAACTAATGCTCATGAAAGCATTCTTTAAATTAGGAACTTCTAGACACACGCGAGGAACTATTACCACATTTCAATCCTGACTCCCATGTCTCCCCTAGTTCATCTCCAGCCAAACTGAACTATTTCCTGGCCCATAAATATGCTCTTTTTGTGTCATCTTCATTTTGAGCTATCTGCCTAGACTCTCTCTCCAATCTCTGAACTCTACCCACTGAAATTCTTCCCACAACTAATTCATGCCCAAAAATGTACTTTTTATAAAATAGGGGGAAAAAAGAGGAAAAAAATTTACCACTGGGGAAAACAATTAAGAAAACTGGTAATTCAGAATAGTGCTTGAAATCTATTCATTCACTCAATAAATATTTATTGACCATCCAAAACACGTCAGGCAGTTTCCTTGACACTGAAATATAAAAGTGTGTATGGTTGGCAATAAATATTGGTAGAATGACTGAATGAGAGAACACATGAATGAATAATAAACTATCATACTCTACAATTTAAAAACTTTAAAGTATAAGAAATAATTATTATATAATGGTAGATAACTAAGATAAAATATCATATAGTTAACTGTAATAAAGAACTTGTAAAAAAATACATAAAAAAAGAAAGTTGTTGTTACCACATATGGATGATAGACAAGGTTATGGGTGAGTTTATATAATTTGATGTCATTTGTGGCTTCTTTATACTTTCCAAATTTATTACAGCAATCAACCATTACTTTTGCAGTTTGAAGGAAAATGGTATTTATTTTTAAAAAGTAAGAAAAGGACTCCCAATCACAGTTCAAGATTCATCTCCAATTTCACATCTTCCGTGCATTTCTGGATTTGTACTGGGTGTGAACTCTCCCTCTTTTGAACTTCCATAAGATTGCTTTGCTCCTCTCTTGTGTCACATGTCTTGTTCTGCTTTATATTAAAATCTCATATATTTTCTTTCTCTCCAGGCCTTGCTCACTTCTGTGGCCCCTGTATACATTATTTGACACTGAGTCAGAATACACGACTTGAAATAGCTGAAAGCCAATGGTAATTACCAGACTGCATTTTTCTTTCACTGTAAACTGAGGTACTTACCTCAGTGGTAAGGAATCCACCTGCCAATGCAGGAGACACAGGAGATACAGGTTCAAAGCCTGCCTCAGAAAGATCCCCTGGAGTAAGAAATGGCAGCCCACTCCAGTATTCTTGCCTGGAAAATCCCATGGACAGAGAAGCCTGGGTACAGTCCATGGCATCACAAAGAGTTAGACACGACTGAGCATGGACACACACAAGGTAGACTGAAAAGTACTTTCCTAGATCATAGGAAGGATCAAGACGGTCATGAAAAGTTTCCCTCTGAAGGACCCCTATGCAGCAGTAGGGAGCAGACCCTTAGAAGCTTGAGCCCAGGATGCCCCAGGTAGTGTAAAGATTCATGCATCAATGCTTGTAGCCATTACCAGCAGTCATTCTGCAAACTTTCTGGGAACACTGACCAAAGAAATTGGGCAGAATTTTTAAGTTAATTTTTATTGGAGTAAAATTGGGCAGAATTTAAAGAAACATCATAGAATTTTATTCTTGACTCTTGGTTATAGCAAAAAAGGCCCAGCGTCTGGACTGGAATTTCATGTGCAAAAGATTCAGTTCCATAGAACAAACCTGAAGGGTATGTGGTGTTCCAAGACAGGATAGGAAATGCAAATATCAATCACTTTTACTGCCACATAAAATTGCAAGTAGTAACAGATATCTATCTCCAGGCTGTCTTTCCTTTCCTCTCGTCCTCTCTAAAGGCTAGGACTACATATGCAAATAGCCTCAGAGAGCTTTCCTCTCACTTAGTCAGTATACAGACAGTCTTAAGAGTCTGAAGGAATTACAGAAAACTATGATTCTCACAAGGGAGGTATGAAAAACCTCCATATGCCCCTTATATCTATGCTTATTCTTTTTTTTAAGAAGCCAAAGTTTTGGCTTTTGACATGAATGAATAATCTATGTACGATAATTAATAAAAACTGACATCACATCACTGGTGTTTCATCAGAAGCCACCCCACTCTTCCTGTCAGTCTTTTTTGTGGTGGATTATCAGGGATGCTATATAGAAAATTTTGGTTAAGGACTGAAAATATTTCAAATGCTTAGCTAGAGTCCCCTGTAGGGAGAACTAAGAATTAGAAACCACACAGTGCTATGAATGGGCTCCTGTAGGCCTTAAGAAACCAAAAATCCTTCTACCCCACCCTCACTGCTGGCCACAGCTGGGATAGGTGACCCCCACTTGCAGCAGAAATGTAATCTATGAGTACAAAATGTCCATAATGGTACAGCTTTCTTGACTGCTAGAGTCCCTAAAACCCATCTAGAGATTGATTCAGTTTACAGACAGAATCAAGATTCCTGGTCTTCATTCAAGGATCATTAGCTCCTTCACAAAGGGAGTGTTGCCTGGCAGGACTCCTCATGGATAGAGTGGTTTAACTAGAAATTTGGTTTTCAAGAGTGCATCCCTGTGTAAAACCTACTGAGGCCACATCAGCAAGTCTGCCTTCAGCAAGGAGATGGCAGGCAAGTGTGCCATCTTGATGTGGTAGTGCCAAAGCCACACCTAGGTCACCTCAAGCTGCTATATGGGGATGTCAGATCCATTTTATCCTAGCATTGAGCTTCTGAAGGCTGATGCCTGATGCCTCCTAGTAAGAGAAATAAAATACTGATTCATGCTACAACATGGATGAACTCAACATAATGCTAAGTTAAAGACACAAAAGGCCAATATTATGATTCCATTTATATGAAATGTCCAGTGTAGGTAAATCTATAAAGACAGAAAGTAGATTCATGGTTGCCAAGGGATGGGGAAGGTGGAAATGGGAAGTGAGTGCTTAATGGGTACAAATTACCTTCTAGAGTGACGAAAATGTTCTGTAACTAGATAGTCATAATGATTGCACAAGATTATGAATGTACTAAATGCCACTGAATTGCACACTTTAAAATGGTTAATACAGTAAATTTTACATGATGTCTATTTTACCACATAAGTAAAAACATTCATCTTTTAGTTCCATTTCTAGAAATTCTATTTGGTTCTTTCTGATATTTATTTATTTATATATCTTCCTTGTCTTTTTTATATCCTCTCATTTATTTAAACATGTTTCTAAGTTGTTTGCATCTGATAGTAACTTTGGAGATCTACATCTTTAGTTTATTATTTGGGCTGATAGTGGCTTTTTTAAAAACTGTGTGTATGTTTGGCTAGCTTTATCTGTGAGGGTCTTGTTAAAGTCTGAGAAGTAGACTCCTCCAGAAAGGACCAGATTTGCTCCTGCCATATGTCTGGATTTGCCACTAAAAATGAACTGGGCTATGCCGATAGTATTTATTTGAACTCCAAAACCACATGAGGGCAGGCTTGTGGTTGCAAACATCAAAGGCCCCTAATAAGAAAGTGAAAAGAAAATTTACACTTTTGGGAAATGGTAGAAAATATTTGCAAATCATAAAGAGTCTAGCATTCAACTATATAAAGAACTCTTCAACTCTACAACAAAATGACAAACACCCAGTTAATACACAGGCAAAAGGCGCAAATAGAAATTTCTCCAAGGAAGATATACAATGGCCAGTTAAGCACATGAAAATATACTCAACATCATTAATCATTAGGAAAATGTAAATCAAAACCATAAGTGATACCACTTCACACCTACTAGGATGGCTGTAATTTTTAAAAACCCTGAAAATAACAAAGGTTGGAGAGGATATGGATAAATTGGAACCCTACCTTGTTGGTAGGAATGTAAAATAGTGCAGCTGCTGTGGAAAACAGCTTAGTGTTCCCTCAAAAAATTAAACATATAACCCAGTTACTCCAGTCCTAAATTTATACCCTCAAAATTGAAATCAGATATTCCAACAAAACTTGTACACGACTGCTCATAACAATCAAAGCACTGTTATTCATAATCACCAAAAGGTGGAAACAACTCAAATGTCCACCAGATGCAAATGCATAAAGAAAATGTGGTCCATCTGTACAATGGAATACAATTCAATCATAAAAATTGAGGTACTGATACATGGCACAACAGAGATAACTTCAGGTGAAAAAAGTCAGGCACAAATGTTCACAAATTGTATGACTGCATTTGAGTGAAATACACAGAATAGGGAAATCCATAGAAATAGAAAATACATTAGTGTTTAACAGGGGCTCCAGGGAGGGGGACTGGGAAATGACTGTTAACAGGTATGGAGTCTCTTTATGGGATGATGAAAATGTTTTTGAATTTGACAATAGCAATGGTTACACAACACAGTGAATATACTATGACTGAAATGACCAGAGAAGGCGATGGCACCCCACGCCAGTACTCTTGCCTGGAAAATCCTATGGACGGAGGAGCCTGGTAGGCTGCAGTCCATGGGGTCGCTAAGAGTCGGACACGACTGAGCGACTTCACTTTCACTTTTCACTTTCATGCATTGGAGAAGGAAATGGCAACCCACTCCAGTGTTCTTGCCTGGAGAATCCCAGGGACGGGGGAGACTGGTGAGCTGCTGTCTATGGGGTCACACAGAGTCGGACACGACTGAAGCAACTTAGCAGCAGCAGCAGTAGCAGCAGCGGGGGCTGCTAGTTGCAGGGGCAAGAGGCTTGAGCCAGAGCAGGAGGAGGTAGAGACCCCTGGCACTCAAGATTTTTAAAGACTGCCCGATAGCCTGCTTCTGCAAAATACCTTTCACCCTCCTCCACTCCTCCTGGAATCGCACCATTATTTACTCCTTTGAAATAAGACAGCAAGAACATGTTGAAAAGTACACAAACTCGCTGTAAGCCTGCGGTCAAGTTGCCGGGCTTCCCTGGGGCTCACTTTTCTTTGTAAAAAAAAAAAAAAAAAAAAAGGCGGGGGGGGGGGGGGAATAATAATGGTGGTTGTAAAAAAAAAAAAAAGTAAAAGTATGCACAGTGTTGACCACTGGACTCGTTTTTTAAAGAAGTGATTTTTTTTTTTTTTTGCCACGCTAAGCGGCTTGTGGGAATCTTCCCGATCTTACTTCCCCGACCAGGGGTGGAACCTGTGCCCGCTACAGTGGCAGCACGGAGTCAACCACTGGACGGCCAGGGAAGTCCCAAAGAAGTGATTCTTATAACATGAAGGACGTTAAAACGTCCTGGGACACCTGCAAATACTTCTTGGCCGAAGAACCAGAGTCTTCATTCGTGGCTTGGCCCCTTTTAATTTATTTGACACATCCGTAGGGAAAACAGATCAGTAGTATAATTCTAGATAAATGGAGGGAGAGAAGAGGAGCGGAAATGGTAGTGGGGAATGCCTGCACTTCTGCCAGGTATACAGTACCGCCCCGGAATTAGGCGCGCTTTAGGCGCCTGCAAAGCGGGGTTCCTTAAGATGCGCAGCAACCTAACACAGCAAATGTTGCCTGCGCCAGGAGCTGGTGGAAGGGGCCCGTGCAGCACAGGCATTCTTGGATACACTAAGCACTCGGCAGGCTTTTACACTTGAACTCTGTCGTGGGTTCATTACTAAAAATCTGAAGTCATTGGAGCTTTCATAAGAGGCGTGTGGGACATCCTGCAGCTTGCATCTGAGCACCTGGACTATGTTGCAAACTCAAACAGTAAACTCCAGCTCCCGAAATGCACGGTGGGATCTGATTTCAAAAACCCCGTGCAAAAAAAAAAAAAAAAAAAAAAAACCCACGGGCAAACAGCCTCCAAGCTTATCATTTCGTCCTAACCACTAGCCAGATTCTTGGACTTTGCGGATTTTGCGCGCGAATGGAGCAGAATCATATAGTCCGATCCATTCCTCCAACTTCTGCTCAGAGCCCAATGCAAGAATAACTTCACCCTACTTTGCTTGGTTTGCTGGGGGTTCCGCGTCGTCCCTACCCCTACCTCTCCACCTTTTCCTCTGGGAAAACAAACCGAGTGGCATTGGTGAATTGCGCGAGGGTTGGGCGGACGAAGCCAAAGTTTTATCCACCCCACCCCTGACCCCAAATGGCTCTCGCAATCCAGCACAGCCCCTTCCTCCAACCAGACATTTCGTCCAAGTTGGAAGCAGTCGATGAAACTACAAGTTGGAGTCATGGTTCCCGGAACAAGAGTATCCACTACCAGCACCACTCTCACGTGCACTCGCCCTAGTTTACTTCCACGCCCTGGTCCCAACCGCAGACCCGTGGGGCCACACCTACCCCCACGAGAGGCAACGTGAAACCTACTAGGGGGCGTCTGACTCCGGCGGGTACATTTTGAACTCGCGGAAGGCAACAAAACCGCTATATAAGGCGCGCAAGCCCCAGCATCTGCGCCAGAAGAGGTCCCGGCGCCAGAAGAGCACAGCTCGAGACCGCTGGTCCCAACTCGAGCCCAGATCCTCGGATCGCCTCACCCCCAGCGCAGAGTCTGCAGAAGCGCAGTCTTTCATCGACAGCAAAGCATGGACAGCAGCCACTTTGACATAGGATTCCACAACTTGGGAATCGGCGAGGACGAACTGCATGGTTAGTGCCTAGACGGCGATGGCAGGTGCTTCAGCAAATCCCAGAAAAGGAAGTTTCCCTGGGAAGGGCGGGTGGACGGGATACTGCATAGCAGCTCCTCCTCCAACACGGCCCCGACCCCCTCCAGCCCGCGCACCGTGGGCTCCAAGCCCGCCTGCCCCAGTCTCTCCCTTTTGCTTTCCTCTTTTTCCAGATGTGGAGCCTACCCTGATCTCAGAGGTTTTAAACGGAGTGGAAGATGAAACTCGGTCCTCACCTGAGCCCGGGGAAGCAGCTGCAGCCGCAGCCGCAAACTACTTTGGCGAGGCCGACTCCAACCTCCTGGACGACGAAAACCGCGAGGGCAACGAAAACCGTGCGGGCGACGAAAACCGTGCGGGCGACGAAAACCGTGCGGGCGACGAAAACCGTGAGGGCAACGGCGGCGATATTGAGCCCCCGCCGCAGCAGGAGGAGCCGGGCCCCCAGGCCGTCCAGGGGCCCCAGAATGCGGCAGTAAAGCCGCGCCGCTGCCGTACCGTTTTCACCCAGTTGCAGCTGCTGGAGCTGGAACGAGTTTTCCGCCGCGTTCAGTACCCCGACGTGTTTGCACGGTAAGTGGCTGGCTCCGGAGACGCCCAGTTCTTCGCTGGCCCGCGCGCCTTCCAGGACGCCTTAGGTTCTTTCCCAGTACCCTTCCCCCTCCTCTCCCGGGCCAAAAGCCACTTTGGAGGCTCGAGGGCGCCGGGTCTGCCTAGCTCGTGGAGGTTGGGCCAAACCCTGCAGAGCTTGCAGGGGTGCAAGAGAGGGGCGGGACTAGGGTGGAACAAGTAAAGCAGGGCAGATTAATATTTATTTAATTTAAAATCTTGGTAATTTGCTCATCGTGGGGTTTTGCATGCATTTTTATATTTTAAATATTGCAGTAAAACTTTATCGTGATTACTCCGCTTTTTCCACGCCGTTTAAATTTTGTGCACGAGGAGAGCGCCTCCTAGCGCTCACCCTGGTCTCTCGGCCCTGCCACGTGGAGCGCTGTTTCCAGGCTTTGACCGTTAAAAAGCCCGGGCCGGAGCCCCCTAGAGTACGAAGTGGTTGTTGCTCAGTCGTGTTGGACTCAGCGACCCCGTGGGGTGTAGCCCGCCAGGCTCCTCTGTCAGTGGGATTCTCCAGGCAAGAATGCTGGAGTGGGTTACCATTTCCTTCTCCATAGAGTACGAAGGGGAAGGCCTATTCTGTCCCCATAGGAATGGGGCATCAGGACGAATCGGTGTGAGGTTTATGGGCGCCCTTAATGGTTCCATTGTATACGTCCTTCACCCTTGATTGCTTGGCTGATATGGCTTGAAGTTTCTCCATGAGAGTTCACCGCTCCCTTTTACAGTAAACAGAAATACTTGGGTTTAAAATGCCAATTTTTTGCGGGGGAAGGAGGGGATTGTCATTTTAGTTATTTTTACGGAGGGATCTCCGTAAAAGTGAAAAGATTTTCAAGTTAGTTCTCTGCTGTTGCACAAATGGAAAAATTAATTGAATCATTTTGAAGTAACAGGCACATTACCAGGAATTTTAATATGTATTCCCTTTTTATATTTTAATTAATGGGTGAGTTGTCCACGGGAAGACCCTAAGAAAACCATAAACCGTATTACAGAAAATTTTAATTTACAGAAATGTAAATGATATATTTTATCCAAAATTCCAAATACTGAATTTGCACTTTTCCCCCATCAGAGAGGACATTGCAAGACGTCTGAATTTGGCTGAAAGAAGAGTGCAGGTTAGTAAATCTTAATTTTAAGATTGGCCGGGCAGCCATTCTAAAACATGCTTTACATTTTGTCCTGAAAACTCTCAATTTGGTGTGCTTTGTTGTTTTTTCCATACAAACACACACAGGGAAAAAAGTAGAACACAGACCTCTCTCCTCTCTAAACACACACACACACAGAGGTTTTTTTTTCCAGTAAATAAAGTTCATCTTCTAACACTGGCATCCTTTAGGGAGGCTGTTAGTATTCCCTAAAGGAATATTTCTATGTGACTCTACTGGGGCTCAGTCTCACCTGGGAAGCATTCACTTTAGTACTCTGAAAAGCTAGGTTATAAGAAAGATCAACTGTACTCAGTTATTTAAAATACTTAAAACCTGGGCATAAGGTCTTAGCTAAAGGAGTGAATTACAAATATTAGACATTGGTGTGAGGGAATAATTCAAACACAGAGCATAGTACATGAGTAACTAACATATGTTTAGTTAAACTGAAACTGTCAAGGGGGTGGCTTAAAGTTCCAAATCCCAGTGCCTAATCCTCTTGCTGCTGTTTTTTAAGTGTTTTTGCGAAGTAGTGTAGAGGTGGCAGGTGGCAGTCTTAAATTCTAGTGGTTTTTTTTTTGGAGGACTTTGATGTCAGCCTGAAAACATTGCTAAAATATTGCAGTTATGGTAGTAATGGGGAAAAGTTTGCAAGCTTTGGAAAATCATCCTTAAAAATGAAGGAGTAGAAGCTCAGCTAGATTTATTACTGTGCATGAGAGTAAGTACCTATCTCAATTATTCTTTTTCTTTTCCAATATAAAGTTTGCTGAATGTACAAGAAGAGTTTATCACTCAGGGTATAGAATTTTTTAGGGGGTGGGAGGGGGGCTCTGTCAGGCAATTACCTAGAAACAAAGATTGTCTTGGTTTGATCTGAAATGTAAAACTTGAAGCTATTCTTGAACTAACATGGAAAAATAAAATGGCTATTGTTTCAAAAAAATGATAGAACTATATTGTTAACAAGATATGAATTAAGTTTATTTTCTACAAACTGTTATTGATGAAGACATGGATAATACGTTCATGTTTCTGAAAAGTAATCTGTACATGGTGGGAGGGAATAATAAATATTATTTCTAACCAGGAAAAAAAATGAATCCAAAAAAGAGAAAGAATAATTTTGAATAAAGTTTCCCTGACCTAAGAAGGGGTGAAAGGTTAGAGAAGAGTCAAATTCAACTTTATGAAACTAATAATGCATAAGTGAATATTCCCTTGAATTTTTAACATCTAAGATTTTGTTGATCCTTTTTGCTGATATTGTTTTAAAAAGGTGGATTTTATGAGGGTGATCTCATTTCAGGCCAAATTCTCACCTGTGTTAATTTAAAGTACTTTTTTCATTTATTCAGGCAGTGATTACAAATCTGTAGATGATGAAGTCAAAAGGTGACTATTTCAGTCACTTTTAGTAAAGTATAGATCACCATAGTTATATCAAAGAAATATTTGTTTGCCCCCCTCAAAAATATATATGGATATATATATACATATGGATGCTGTTGCTGCTGCTACTGCTAAGTCGCTTCAGTCATGTCCAACTCTGTACAACCCCATAAACGGCAGCCCACCAGGCTCCCCCGACCCTGGGATTCTCCAGGCAAGAACACTGGAGTGGGTTGCCATTTCCTTCTCCAATGCATGAAAGTGAAAAGTGAAAGTGAAGTCACTCAGTCGTGTCGGACACTTAGCGACCCCATGGACTGCAGCCCACCAGGCTCCTCCACCTGTGGATTTTCCAGGCAAGAGTACTGGAGTGGGTTGCCATTGCCTTCTCCTATATGTATGGATATAGACATATATATATGGATTAGATATATATGTATGAATATATGTATAAATATGTATGAATATATATGTATGGATATATATGTATATCTATATATACACATATATCAGATGGCTTAGTTGTTTTGCCCTATAGCACGAGTGTGAGTTCAGGGCTTCCCTGGTGGCTCAGCCATAAAAAGCCGATAGTTGGGTTCGATCCCTGGATTGGGAAGATCCCTGGCAAAGGAAATGGCAACACACTCCAGTATTCTTGCCAGGAAAATCCCATGGACAGAGGAGCTTGGTGGGCTATAGTCCATGGAATCACAAAAGAGTCAGACATGCTGCTGCTGCTGCTAAGTCGCTTCAGTCGTGTCCGAGTCTGTGCGACCCCAGAGACAGCAGCCCACCAGGCTCCCCCGTCCCTGGGATTCTCCAGGCAAGAACACTGGAGTGGGTTGCCATTTTCTTCTCCAGTGCATGAAAGTGAAAAGTGAAAGTGAAGTCACTCAGTCGTGTCAGACACTTAGCGACCCCATGGACTGCAGCCCACCAGGCTCCTCCATCCATGGGACTCTCCAGGCGAGAGTACTGGAGTGGGGTGCCATTGCCTTCTCCGAATGAGACATGACTTAGCCATTAAACAACAACATATGTGAGCACAGTGATGGAAATACACTGTGCATCTGTCAGTGGTGTGCAGAAAAGCAGACCACCGGATGCTGGCATCCTAATGCCACGGGCTGGACCAACTTCAGGCCTGGTCTCAAAACGAATCTGACAGACAAGGTAAGCCCAGATGAAAAGTTTGCTGAATTGTTTTTCCTCATCCTTCGGTTTACATAGTCCTCTCAATGGATTTCTGAAGGGAACATGAGCCAGAAAACACAAGTAAGGAAAAATATAATGTTCTTGTATATTTCCAAATACTGCAGCATGATTTCCCCCAAGAAACTTAATAGATGCTTCCCCTACCCATCTTGTGCAAGTATGACAGATCTGCTTAATGAAACCAGTATTGAGAATATGGACCTAATATTGGCCCATACTAAAATTTGCCATCCATGAGATTTTGGCTATGTTTAGGGAGATTAGACCCCAGGTACATTTGAATCCCTCAAGAATGAGCTTTATTACAGTGGCCTTCTTCAGACTATATTTGCATGTAGTAGAAGGACACCTAATCCTAAAATGGGAGAGAGAAAAGACAGCTTAAAACTTGCAGTTTGGGAAGGTCCAAAATAATTAAATACAGGGTAAACCCCATCACTTGCTATGCTAATAGAAAAGTAAAGTCTAATTGATAACTTGTTTGTTTGTTAATGATTGGTAAGCATTTAGAGAGGAGCCTCTTTTGTGACCCTTGTCCCCACAGGACTGGACATGATTAGACCTTCCTGCCTTAGGGATGAGTGATAGGATTGGGGTCTCCTGGTTAAGGAGTAGAGCTGGCAGGACCTCGGGTACCCTAACACTGTGGGTAAACAGTGGCTCTTGTCTGGCATCCTGAAACTGAAGCTAGAACCAAATAAGCTGCCCTTGTCCTGAACCCAGGAAGGTTTGGAGGGTAGGGCAGATTGGAGCATGCAAAATTGACAGTGATGACAACAGAGTACTTAGTATCTTATCTGCAGAAAAGGATTTGGGGTTTAGTGAATTTTGGTTTAGTTAAGCTAAAATTTCCTTAACACTAACAGCTAAAATATCAAGTCAGTGACCAGGACTTAAGCAACTCTCGTGTTGCTGAAGCAACAAGCAAGACAAGCCACACAAAGTCCCTGGGCCTCCCATGATCGAGCCTCCATTGACATAGCATCTGCTCCCAGGCATGGACATTAACAGCAGGGACCCGGTGCAATTCATCAATTAGGCCTGCATCTAAGACTTGAAAAAAATTCATTAAGGAATGTTAAAAATGACAGACAATTCAATGTGCCAAAGTCTGGACTAGGCTTGGCTCACTAAGGATTAACTGAGGGACGTGAGCTGTTTACTTTCCTAACAGAGTTTAGCAATAAGGAAATAGCTTCTGCTGCGGCAGTGTAAAATCTCAATGGCAGATTTGCATGGTGGGTGTTTTCTAGTATGACATTAACTGTTCAGTATACTAAAGCCATCTCTTTTTTTCCCTCTGATTGAAGGTTTGGTTTCAAAACCGAAGGGCCAAATGGAGAAGATACCAGAGGGCATTGATGTTTAGAAATGTGCACCCTGCTGCCTTGGGCCACCCTATGGGGGTATTCTTTAATGGGCCCTATCATGTATTCCAGCCTGGATGGAGATATGTTCCTGCAGTGCCACGTCCAGGCCTGCCCCCTGGGGTACCCCCACCACCTGTGCTGCCCGCACCTCTGCCACCCAGGCCATGGAGGATGCCTTTCCCACAGCCGGTGCCTGTGCCTCACTATGCTATGGCCCCTGTAGGTTTGGCATGGGCCCCTATTGGTCATTTTGTAGGCCCCCGTTTCTGAATATGTTATTCATGCAGTTTTCCAAAGGGTGTTTCTGCTACATATAAGTTGTGCACAAAAAATAAGAAACCTGTTAAATGTGTAAAATGAGTGCCAGTTGTTTCGGGAGGGCACATGACGTTTCCAATAAAGATAAAATAAGGAATATATCGATTGTGTCAAATGGGCTAAGTGGGTGTGTGTATGGGAATTGCTGCTGCTGCTGCTAAGTCGCTTCAGTCGTGTCCGAGTCTGTGCGACCCCATAGATGGCAGCCCACCAGGCTCCCCCGTCCCTGGGATTCTCCAGGCAAGAACACTGGAGTGGGTTGCCATTGCCTTCTCCAATGCATGAAAGTGAAAAGTGAAAGTGAAGTTGCTCAGTTGTGTCCGACTCTTGACAATGCAATTCAAACAGAAGGTCAAAGATGCTTCCTTCCATAATGTAATGGGTCTAAGTCACTATAATAGGTTATGCACATCAGAGTCCTCCCAGTGCCTGTAGCGGGTTTACACTGACCACATGTTCTCCCCCCAACTCCATCCGTACCCTTCCCCTTTGGGAGTGTGTACATATGCAGGATGGGAAGGTATGAGCCGTTAGTGAGGTACAGTGTGTTTTCAGATGGGAACATCTTCTATTAAAGGAGCTCAATAGCCATGGACAGAGAAGCCTGGCAGGCTACAGTGCATGGAGTCACAGAGTAAGACATTCTGTGTATTCTTGCTATTCTTGTGCCTTATATAGCGGTTTTGTTGCCTTCCGCGAGTTCAAAATGTACCCGCCGGAGTCAGACGCCCCCTAGTAGGTTTCACGTTGCCTCTCGTGGGGGTAGGTGTGGCCCCACGGGTCTGCGGTTGGGACCAGGGCGTGGAAGTAAACTAGGGCGAGTGCACGTGAGAGTGGTGCTGGTAGTGGATACTCTTGTTCCGGGAACCATGACTCCAACTTGTAGTTTCATCGACTGCTTCCAACTTGGACGAAATGTCTGGTTGGAGGAAGGGGCTGTGCTGGATTGCGAGAGCCATTTGGGGTCAGGGGTGGGGTGGATAAAACTTTGGCTTCGTCCGCCCAACCCTCGCGCAATTCACCAATGCCACTCGGTTTGTTTTCCCAGAGGAAAAGGTGGAGAGGTAGGGGTAGGGACGACGCGGAACCCCCAGCAAACCAAGCAAAGTAGGGTGAAGTTATTCTTGCATTGGGCTCTGAGCAGAAGTTGGAGGAATGGATCGGACTATATGATTCTGCTCCATTCGCGCGCAAAATCCGCAAAGTCCAAGAATCTGGCTAGTGGTTAGGACGAAATGATAAGCTTGGAGGCTGTTTGCCCGTGGGTTTTTTTTTTTTTTTTTTGCACGGGGTTTTTGAAATCAGATCCCACCGTGCATTTCGGGAGCTGGAGTTTACTGTTTGAGTTTGCAACATAGTCCAGGTGCTCAGATGCAAGCTGCAGGATGTCCCACACGCCTCTTATGAAAGCTCCAATGACTTCAGATTTTTAGTAATGAACCCACGACAGAGTTCAAGTGTAAAAGCCTGCCGAGTGCTTAGTGTATCCAAGAATGCCTGTGCTGCACGGGCCCCTTCCACCAGCTCCTGGCGCAGGCAACATTTGCTGTGTTAGGTTGCTGCGCATCTTAAGGAACCCCGCTTTGCAGGCGCCTAAAGCGCGCCTAATTCCGGGGCGGTACTGTATACCTGGCAGAAGTGCAGGCATTCCCCACTACCATTTCCGCTCCTCTTCTCTCCCTCCATTTATCTAGAATTATACTACTGATCTGTTTTCCCTACGGATGTGTCAAATAAATTAAAAGGGGCCAAGCCACGAATGAAGACTCTGGTTCTTCGGCCAAGAAGTATTTGCAGGTGTCCCAGGACGTTTTAACGTCCTTCATGTTATAAGAATCACTTCTTTGGGACTTCCCTGGCCGTCCGGTGGTTGACTCCGTGCTGCCACTGTAGCGGGCACAGGTTCCACCCCTGGTCGGGGAAGTAAGATCAGAAGATTCCCACAAGCCGCTTAGCGTGGCAAAAAAAAAAAAAAAAAAAATCACTTCTTTAAAAAACGAGTCCCGTGATAATCAGAGCATGGAGATTATCTGGATCGTGAAGATCTTTTTTGTACAGTTCTTCTGTGTATTCTTGCCATCTCTTCTTAATATCTTCTGCTTCTGTTAGGTCCATACCATTTCTGTCCTTTATCGAGCCCATCTTTGCATGAAATGTTACTTTGGTATCTCTGATTTTCTTGAAGAGATCCCTAGTCTTTCCCATTCTGTTGTTTTCCTCTATTTCTTTGCATTGATCACTGAAGAAGGCTTTCTTATCTCTCCTTGCTATTCTTTGGAACTCTGCATTCAGATGTTTATATCTTTCCTTTTCTCCTTTCCTTTTCGCTTCTCTTCTTTTCACAGATATTTGTAAGGCCTCCCCAAACAGCCATTTTGCTTTTTTGCATTTCTTTTCCATGGGGATGGTCTTGATCCCTGTCTCCTGTACAATATCAGGAACCTCATTCCATAGTTCATCAGGCACTCTACCTATCAGATCTAGGCCCTTAAATCTGTTTCTCACTTCCACTGTATAATCATAAGGGATTTGATTTAGGTCATACCTGAATGGTCTAGTGGTTTTCCCTACTTTCTTCAATTTAAGTCTGAATTTGGCAATAAGGAGTTCATGGTCTGAGCCCCAGTCAGCTCCTGGTCTTGTTTTTGTTGACTGTATGGAGCTTCTCCATCTTTGGCTGCAAAGAATATAATCAGTCTGATTTCGGTGTTGACCATCTGGTGATGTCCATGTATAGAGTCTTCTCTTGTGTTGTTGGAAGAGGGTGTTTGTTATGACCAGTGCATTTTCTTGGCAAAACTCTATTAGTCTTTGCCCTGCTTCATTCCATAGTCCAAGGCCAAATTTGCCTGTTACTCCAGGTGTTTCTTGACTTGTCCAATACTTTTCATTCCTTTCTTCCTTCCCTTCACACATACAGATACCAAACATCAGTAAAGGGGTTGTATCAAATGTGAGACTCCTGCAGCAAGGAGGTCATCGCTACTGTAGAGGCCCCAGCCCCTGTTCGGAGTGAGGGACATCCAGGATGTGACAGTGCATGCCCATTGCCATCTTCACCCAATGATTTTGAAACAACCATCTTCATTTCTCATTTTTGCCCCCTTTTCTTCTTGTTAAACAACAGGTTCCTCAATGCTTTAAGTCCTCTTGGAACTACAGGGTCTGTAAAAATCAAAGCTCCAGGACCCCATAGAGCCTTGCCATCCCAAGACTCAAATAGTACCCAGGGTACAAATCCTACAGTTCACTCTCAGATCCAGTCTGACAAACAGACAGGACATTTTTTCATCTCAGTCTGCCTGGAAGAAGCAAAAAAGTAAATACCTATTCCCATAAGCAGAGGTCTTCAAAAGACAAATATACTATTTTAAAAAACATATATATTTCTTCCAGGTGCCAGATGATTTAAAGAAGAATGGTGGGATGGGGGCAGAGGAATATGCAAAATGTTTCTGGGTATGATAGGTTCCCCTCAGTCTAGGTTTTAAAAAGGAGAGGTCTTTTAAAATAATCTCACAAAGAACATCCTCTTAAGTGCATTTCAAAAATCTCCAAAGCATAGATCAGAAATTACTTATCCTAATATAAGAAAGGGGCTTCCCTGGTAGCTCAGACTGTAAAGAATCCACTTGTAATGAAATTATTTTGATGTATTAAAAATTATTAGAAATTGACTATGGGCTAATCATTTCATTTACCTGAGACAGATGGTATGTAAAGACCTATAAAGGTGGCAGCTTTGGCTGACAGGTTTTTTAAAATAATTTTATTTCTTTATTTTTAGCTGTGCTGGTTTTTCATTGCTGCACAGGCTTTTCTCTAGTTGCAGAGAGCAGGGGGCTACTCTTTTGTGGTGCACGGGCTTCTCATTGTGGTGGCTTCTGTTGTGCAGAGTATGGGATCTAGGGCAGGCGGGTTTCAGTAGTTGCAGCACAGGGGCTCAGTAGTTAAGGCTCCTGGGCTCTAGAGAACAAGCCCAATAGTTGTGGCACAGGGCTTAATTTCTCTGTAGCATGGGGGATCCTCCCAATTCAAGGATCGAACCTGTGTCTCCCACATTGGCAGGCAGATTCTTTACCACTGAGTCACCAGGGAAGCCCCGGGCTGACAAGTTTTAAAAACATAATCTGAAAAGATGTGTAAGAGTTTCAGCATTTTACAGTAATAATTCTGGATGTGCTCTTTCTAAAGTTATTTCACACTGATAAACACATGACAACTTCCACAATAGTCATTTTCATGGTCAAATTAAGCAGGGAGAAGGTATGAGATATTTGTGGGAAAAGAAAGTTTGTGTTTTTTTTAAAATTAGAATTAGATTTATGTAAACTGGATCTTGTTTCAAACAAATCTAGTCAAAACCTTGGAGGTCCAACTTGGTAGAGCCTAAGAATCAAAATCTCAGCCATCCTTCAGACTACAAGTACTTAGGGAAAGTGGGCACAGTAGGGAAAGACTAGGAATAATTATTTGGTTGAGAATACAAGGATCTTCCTTGAGATTGGTGTGAAAACTGCCTTTTTCAACAAAGAGTTAACATTGCTGTGAGTGCATTTTTTTAAAGGAGAACAGAGTTTAATCTAAATTGTTTTCAAAAGAACAATTGGGCCTTAGCTTGAATTCCTAACATAGGGTAATATGCCTAAAGTGGGCATGCTCTGAGCACATATGTATACTCTGTTTTCCCACTCAGACATTTAGTGCCAGTATGACTCTCAGAATTGATGAAAACCTGAAAGTAAAATGATCATGTAAAATACAAGAATTCTTCCCTGTATTTTCTGATTGGTAGATCCTACTTTGTCTAATTTGAGTCCTGTAACCCAGAGCCTTCTATTGATGGAAGTGGAGAAATTGGTATAAAGTGGTACATATGTATACTACCATGTATAAAATAGATAGCTAGCGGGAAGCTGCTATATAACACAGGGAGCCCAGCTTGGCACTCTGTGATAACCTAGAGGGACGGGATAGGAGAGGGCAGGGAGACTCAAGAGGGAGGGGATATACAGATATATATATATATATGCATGCTGTGCTGTGCTTAGTCACTCAGTTGTGTCTGACTCTTTGGGACCCCATGGACTGTAGCCCGAAGGGTTCCTCTGACCATGGGGATTCTCCAGGCAAGAATACTGGAGTGGGTGGCCATGCCTTCCTCCAGGAGATCTTCCCAACCCAGGGATCAAACCCAGGTCTCTTGCAATGCAGGCAGATTCTTTACCAGCTGGGCCACCTGGGAATCTCCAGATACATATGTGTGTGTGTGTGTGTGTGTGTGTGTGTGTGTGTATGGCTGATTCACGCTGTTGTACAGCAGAAACCAACACTGCATTGTAAAGCAATTTTCCTCCAATTAAAAAACAAATTTAAAAAATGTCTAATAAAATACAGAAAAAATGAACTGGTACATAGACAGGGATTCTCAAACCTTGAGTGGACGGACACTTGCTGGAGGCAAATCATGTCACAATGTAACCCTCATCACATACCTCCTTCCTAAGAATGCTGCACAAAATTATCATTTGGGGATTCATTTGAGGTTTTCCTCATGCTCCTTCCCAACTAGTCAAGGGAAGAGAACATCCCAAAGAGAATGAACCCTTACCTCAGATAGTTCCTCTTCTTAGCGGATACTTTCTCATTTTCTTTTAATATACATCCACACAAGGTCACATTAATTTGGCAAATGAGACAAACATTCACAAGTCCTGCAGTCAAAAGACAGTGATGTTTATAGTTTCCTTCACTGTGCCAAAGCTTTTAGTTTAATTGGACCCATTTGTTTATTTTTGTTTTTATTTCCATTACTCTGGGAGGTGGGTCATGGAGGATCTTGTTGTGATTTATGTCAAAGAGTGTTCTGCCTATGTTTTCCTCTAAGAGGTTTATACTTTCCAGTCTTACATTAGGTCTTTAATTCATTTTGAATTTATTTTTGTGTACAGTGTTAGGAAGTGTTCTAATTTCATTTGTTTGCACATAGCTGTCCAATTTTCCCAGCACCACTTGTTGAAGAGACTATCTTTTCTCCATTGTATATCCTTGCTTCCTTTGTCAAAGATAAGCTACCCATAGGTGTGCAGGTTTATCTCTGGGCTTTCTATCTTGTTCCATTGGTCTGTATTTCTGTTTTTGTGCCACTACCGTATTTTGTCTTGATGACTATAGCTTTGTAGTATAGTTTGAAGTCAGGAAGGTTGATTCCTCCAGCTCCATTCTTCTTTCTCAAGATTACTTTGACTATTCAGGGTCTTTTGTGTTTCCATACAAATTGTGAAATTTTTTGTTCCAGTTCTGTGAAAAATATCATTGGTAGTTTTTTATAAATAAGGTGAAAAGACAATCCTCAGAATGGGAGAAAATAACAGCAAAGAAACAACTGACAAAGGATTAATCTCCAAAGTATGCAAGCAGCTTATGAAGCTCAATACCAGAGAAACAACCCAATCAAAAATTGGGCAGAATACCTAAACAGACATTTCTCCAAAGAAGACATACAGATGGCTGGCTAATAAACATATGAAAAGATGCTCAACATCACTCATTATCAGAGAAATGCAAATCAAAACTACAACGAGTTATCACCTTCACCAGTCAGAATGGCCATCATCAATAAATCTACAAACAATAAATGCTGGAAAGGGTGTGGAAAAAAGGGAACCCTCTTGCACTCTTGGTGGAAATGCAGATTGATTCAGCCACTACAGAGAATAATATAGAGATTTCTTTAAAAACTAAGAATAAAACTACCATATAACCCAGCTATGCCACAACTGGGCATATACCCTGAGAAAACCGTAATTGAAACATGTACCCCAATGTTCATTACAGCACTATTTACGATAGATAGGACATGGAAGCAACCTAGATGTCCATCAACAGTTGAATGGATAAAGATGTTGTGGTATATATACACAATAGAATAGTACTCAGCCATTAAAAGGAATGCATTTGACTCATTTCTAATAAGGTGGATAAATCTAGAGCCTATTATACAAAGTGAAGTAAGTCAGAAAGAGAAAGACAAGCAATGTATATTAATGTATATCTAGCATACATATCGGAGAAGGCAATGGCACCCAACTCCAGTACTCTTGCCTGGAAAATCCCATGGACAGAAGAGCCTGGTAGGCTGCAGTCCATGGAGTCGATGAGGGTCGGACATGACTGAGCGACTTCACTTTCACTTTTCACTTTCATGCATTGAAGAAGGAAATGGCAACCCACAACAGTGTTCTTGCCTGGAGAAACCCAGGGACGGGGGAGCCTGGTGGGCTGCCGTCTATGGGGCCACACAGAGTCGGACACGACTGAAGCAACTTAGCAGCAGCAGCAGCATACATATGGAAGCTAGAAAGATGGTACTGATGAACCTATTTGCAGGACAGCAATGCAGACACAGATAGAGAGAACAGACTTTGGAGACGGTAGTGGGGGTGAGGCAAGGTGAGGGTGGGACAAACTGAGATAGTAGCATTGAAAGACAGAGAAGGCAATGGCATCCCACTCCAGTACTCTTGCCTGGAAAATCCCATGGACCGAGGAGTCTGGTAGGCTGCAGTCCATGGGGTCAAGAAGAGTTAGACACATCTGAGCGACTTCACTTTCACTTTTCACTGTCATGCATTGGAGAAGGAACTGGCAACCTACAACAGTGTTCTTGCCTGGAGAATCCTGTAGACAGAGGAGCCTGGTGGGCTGCTGTCTATGGGGTCGCACAGAGTCAGACATGACTGAAGCGACTTAGCATGCATCCATGCATTGGAGAAGGAAGTGGCAACCCATTCCAGTGTTCTTGCCTGGAGAGTCCCAGGGATGGAGGAGCCTGGTGGGCTGCTGTCTATGGGGTTGCACAGAGTCGGACACAACTGAAGTGACTTAGCAGCAGCAGCATTGAAAGACGTATATTAATATATGTAAAATTAGTCAGTGGAAATTTGCTGTATGATGCAGAGAGCTCAAATCTCGTGTTCTGTGACAACCTAGAGGGATGGAATGGGGTGGGAAGTGGGAGGGAGATTTAGGAAGGAGAGGACATATGTATACCTATGGCTGATTCATTTTGATATATGGCAGAAACCAACACAATATTGTAAAGCAATTATACTCCAACTAAAAATACATATACATTTTTAAAAAGACAGTGATGACAGTCATTCCATGCCCCTCTTCCCAACTGAGCACTTTTCTTCTGAAGGACATTCAGCTAAGAGGAAGGGACCCTGGTATTCTCTCTGAACTGGAGGGAGTTTCACTGTCATCTAGTCCACTCCCTTCATTTTGCATATGAGGAAACACAGGCCCCCAGAGCAGTGGAGTGGCCCACCTTGGGTAGCATGCACAGTTCATGCTGGAGAAGGTCAGCCTCTGGGTGGCCACAGCCTGCCCCGGGCCCAGGATTTCCTGGCCAAGGGCAGCACACGCAAGTCCAGGTTCACCTCCTCCATGCTCATCACCTCTTTCTGCACAGAACTCTTTTCCTTCAAGGGACTATGAACTCAAGTCTCCTTCCCAAGCTTTGGCACTGGGCCATTTTACCTCTAGGAAAAGTAAGCAACCTCCCCTGAAAGTATGCAGTATCCTGATGTCCACTCTTGAACACGGAACAGTAGGACCTTGAGAGAGTGATGCAGTTTGTACCCTCCTCACAAAAGGCCAAGTGTGCTTCCACTACAATAACCTTCATTTCCCCCAATCCCCTGGCGAAACTGTGCCTGCCAACTGGCAGCACAACACGTAAGCCACAGCCAGTTCTGGGCTTGTGTTGAATTAACTTTTTTTGTAAAGTAGGCTAATAGTTTGGAAACTGTCATTATGCAATTAGTATTCATTTTGAAATGTGGTTATTTGTGCTTTGCCTTGATCCATGTCACACTCTCTCCTTCTCAGATGTCACCCCAATGCTCTGGGGCAGGGATCCAAAGTGCAACAGTATAAATTTAATTTTCAAATGCACCCCAATGGTTTGTATGCCTCCCCGTGCAAAGCGTAGATCTTAAGGAGACTGTCTGGATTCCCAACATTTACATGCAAATATTTTTAGACTCTAGGAATACAAAAGACTCCCTCTGAAAGCATGCTAAGTTGTGCTTCACACACAAGGGGACAGAAATGATTGCAGAGGTGGCATCCAGGCATGGGCAGGATAATTGATACACCTGGAACCTTCTGAAGCACAGCCCCCAGAAAAAAACTAATGCTTCTCTGAGAAGTGCAGAGCTGGAACCCGATTTTCTATTCTTGGCCCAAGAATCTTGGTTTAGGGAAAAAAAAAAAAAAAACAGGGGGCAGAGTAGAGATTAAGGAATAGTCTGAACAGTTCCCCTTGAAAGAGAGAGACAGAGATGAAGCAAAAGATGCTTTGAAGTCGGGAGTGGAAAAAGAGGCCTTGGTGATGTGTGTCCATGGCTGAGCTCTGAGCTATTGCTGGGGGGCAGGGAGCTGGGGAGTCAGTGGGCACTGGAAGCTGGGTAGTGTCTCTGGGAGGTAGCCAGTGGGCACAAGGAGGTGGCCCTGGCCAGCTGGGCTTTATAAAAAAAAAAAAAGAAAGAAAGAAAGGAAAAACAGAACTCAGGTCAATATGCAGATCAGTCCTTAATAACTCCTTTCATACTCATCACAAAGTAAAATAAGGGAGCCCCTCTTTCTCCTTTCCTCTCATCTCCACATTCCTTTAACTCAAATGATCACCTCAAGGGATCTCACCAGGATGGAAATATTCACGAGGAAAGAAGGAAGGTCAGCACAGAGAGGGAGCCCTACTACCCTGTGATTGCCCTAGCCCAGGTCCCCAGCCGCAGCACCTCGGGGAAAAAAAAAACACCCAAGGTGGTTCTATATCTTCATTTTATCCTGAAGAACTTTCCAGGGATGTCCAATGAATTCCATAGGTCCACCTACCATGTCAAAATCGCAACTCCAACAGGGAGTTAGATAGAAATATTGCAGGGTGCTAAGTTGGTTTTTCTATTGTTTATTTAACACAAAGGCTTAGACTTCAGGCATCTGCATGGACAGATCTGTTCTTGCATTAAGTGAAACTATTCTATATCCTCATAACTCTCTCGGCTTAACACTCTGTTTAAGAGTTTAATTAGGTCCCATTTATCTTTGTTTTTATTTTCATTAATCTAGGCAGCAGATTGGAAAAGACCTTGCTGCAATTTACATCAGAGAGTGTTCTCCCTATGTTTTTCTCAAAGAGTTTTCTAGTATCTGGCCTTCCATTTAGGTCTTTTATCCATTTTGAGTTTATATTTGAGTATGGTGTTAGGGAGTGTTCTGATTTCTTTCTTTTACATGTAGCTGTCCAGTTTTCCCAGTACCACTTATTGATAAGACTGTCTTTTCTTCATTGTATATTCGTGCTTCCTTTGTCATAGATTAGGTGACATAGGTGTGTGGGTTTATCTCTGGATTTTCTATCCTAATTAAACTTAAAATCTTTTGCACAGCAAGGAAACCATAAACAAGACAAAAAGACAACCCACAGAATGGGAGAAAATATTTGCAAATGAAGCAATTGACAAGGAATTAATCTAAAAAATACACGAACAGTACATACAGCTCAATATAAAAAAAATCAAAATATGGATGTAAGATCTAGACATTTCTACAAAGAAGACATACAGATGTCCAAAACTCACATGGAAAGATGTTCAACATCACTAATTATTAGAGAAATGCAAATCAAAACTGCAATGAGGTATCACCTCACACGGATCAAAATGGCCATCATCAAAAAATTTACAAACAATAAATGCTGGAGAGGGTGTGGAGAAAAGGAAACCCTCTAGCACTGCTGTTAGGAATGTAAATTCGTAAGCCACTATGGAGAACAGTATGGAGGTTCCTTAAAAAAAATTAAAATATGATCCAACAATCCCTTTCCTGGGCATATATCTGGAAAAAATAATAATTCAAAAAGATACATGCACCCCAATATTCACTGCAGCAGTATTTACAATAGCTAGGACATGGAAGTTATCTAAATCTCCATTGACAAAAGAACGGGTAACAAATATGTGGTACATATATACAGTGGAATATTACTCAGCCATAAAAAGGAACAAAATAGTGTCATTTGCAGCAACATGGATGGACCTAGAGATCATCATAATAAGTGAAGTAACTCAGGCAGAGAAAAACAAATATCATATGATAACGATTATATGTGGAATCTTATAAAAACAATAAAAGTGAACTTATTTACAAAACAGAAATAGAGTCACAGATGTAGAAAACAAACTTATGGTTACCAAGGGGAAAGTTGTAGGGAGTGATAAATTGGGAGATTGGGATTGGCATATACACATTATGATACATAAAATGGAGCTCCCCAGGTGACACTAGTGGTAAAGAATCTGCCTGCCAATGCAGGAGACATAAGAGACACTGGTTCCATCCCTTGGTCAGGAAGATGCCCTGGAGGAGAGCATGGCAACCCACTCCAATATTCTTGCTTGGAGAATCCCATGGACTGAGGCGCCTAGCAGGCTAGTCCATAGGGTTGCACAGGGTCAGACATGATTGAAGAGACTTGGCATACACATACATAAAAAAGATAAGTGACAAGGACCTACTATCAATATATGGCACAGGAAATTCTACTCAATACTCTATAATGACCTACATATATGGGAAAAGAATAAAAAGAGTGGATACATGCATATGTATAACTGATTCACTTTGCTGTACACCTGAAAATAATACAGCACAGTAAATCAACTATACTTCAATAAAAATTAATTTTAAAAAAGGAAGAATGATCAATCCATTCATTCCAAACAGAAAGTAATGAAGCTGGTTACTAGCTGTGATCTTAGTAAACATGTGGGACATGAAGAGATGAGGAAGTCATCTTCACAAGTCATGAGGTTGCTATCCTGGCAACAAGTAAAGTCAAGGTCAGAAACCAAAGTCCACCCTACTCCTCCTTATCATTTTGTCCCCTGTGAACCATAAGGAACCATTTTTGCCTCTATTTACTGGCAAAAATCAAACAATATTTTTAATAACTCTGTTAATACCTCCCCTGCTACATTTCAGGAACCTCTGCACAAGTATAGTGTGTTCTCCCAAATAACAGCTTTATAATATTATACACCATGTGTGTGTTAGTCACTCAGTCATATCTGACTCTTTGTGAGCCCAGGGACTGTAGCCCACTAGGCTCCTCTGTGCGTGGAATTCTCCAGACAAGAATACTGGAGTGGGTAGCAATTTCCTTCTCCAGGGGATCTTCCCCACCCAGGGATCAAATCTAGGTCTCCAGCATTGCAGGGAAATTCTTTACCATCTGAGCTACTAGGGAAGCCCTATTATACTCCATCCTCTCAATTGAATAACATGACATTTCCAGGGAACTTCAGTTTATCAGGACTGAAATAAATTTTTATTTATTGAAATAAATAATAAATATAAATATAAATAATAATATATATAAAAATATATATATAAATATATATATAAAAATATATATTAAAAAATATATATAAAATATATATATAAAAAATAAATATAAATACTGAAATAAAAATTTATTTATTACAGGAAAAAACAAATTGCCAGGGAAGTCTTTTTTCCCTCTTCTCTTTAAAAGTTTTTTTTTTTTTTAATTTAATTTTCCTGTTTTATTTTTCCTGTGGGTTTCATTGTGCTCTGCTTTTTATAATCATTTAGGGAAAGTCTCAGGGGTCAGCATGTGCATGCTCAGTCGCTTCAGTCATGTCCGACTGTTTGTGACCCCATGGACGCCAGGCTCCTCTGTCCATGGAATTCTCCAGGCAAAAATACAGGAGTGGGTAGCCATTCCCATCTCCAGGGAATTTTCCTGACCCAAGGATTGAATCTGAGTTTCCTTCATTGCTGGCAGGTTCTTTACCATCTGAGCCACCAGGGAAGCCCTTATATTCCTTATTTGCACAGTAAGCTTCCCAGGTGGTGCTAGTGGTAAAGAACCCACCTGGCAATGTAGGAGTATTAAATGCAGGTTCGATCCCTGGGTCTGGAAGATCCCCTGGAGGAGTTCTTGCCTGGAAGTATTCTTGCCTGGAGAATCCCATGGACAGAGAAGCCTGGTGGGCTACAGTCCATGGGATCACAGTCAGACACAACTGAGGGGACTTAGCTTGCCCACACAAAGAGCACCTGAAATTTCTGTCCACTGAGTACCCTATTTTCTTATTCCTCCATTGCACCAACGATGTTGTTTTACATCTAACAACAACAACAGTGAAAAGTGGTGTGCGTGCTAAGTCACTTCCACTCCCTTTTCTTTGTATTAAACTGTCTCTCTCTCTCTCTCTTTTTTTTTTTTTTTTTTTGACCACGCAGCCTGTGGGATTTCAGTTCAAGGACTAGACCAGGGATTGAACCCAGGCCCTCAGCAGTGAAAGCTCAGAGTCCTAACTACTAGTGCGAGCAGTGTGTACTTAGTCGCTTAGTCCTGTCTGGCCCTCTGTGACCCCATGGTCTGTAGCCCGTCAGGCTCTTCCCTCCATGGAATTCTCCAGACAAGAATACTGGAGTGGGTTGCCATGCTTTCTCCAGGGGATCTTCCCGACCCAGGGATTGAACTTGTGGCTCCTGCCTTGCAGGTGAATTCTTTACTGCTGAGCCACCAAGGAAGCCCCCAAAACAGGTTAGTGGTTAAAAACTTTTTTTAGTCTTGCAATCGCTTAAACAGTTAATGGCATAATTGGAAAGGACCCACATATTCAAATGGACAAAGGTCCCCCTCCTCCCTCCCCCTGGCCTCCCCACCCTTCTCCTTCCCCACTCCCCAATCCCATTCCCAACCCACTCCCATCCCCATCCCACACCTTTAGTCCCACTCTCAGACCTCTGCCTGGGGGCTCTGAGTGCCAGCCATGACCTCTAAAGAGTCTCAAATTGCAAGGTGAGTAATGAATGGAAGCCAAGTGCCCCACTCCCATAGCCCATGACACACAGTGGTTTAACTTCAGTGAAAAAAGAATCTATATAGTGACTGTGTAAAAAAGATGATTCCATCCTCTGGGCTGAGCTGAGATTCCACTGGAAAACCCACTCCACCCCTTCGCCAATCCCCACTCCCCTGCCCCCCACCCCCAAACCCCAGCAAGCAAGCCTCCACTGGTCACCTGAGCCTGCCTGCCTACATGCTCTGGCCACCCCTCGCTTCCCATTGAAGAAGCACAGTCTGCTTCCAGGAAACCAGGTAAGCACCTTGCTACTCAGAGGGGGTGTTTTTCCTGGGACTAAAGTTCTTACCCACCAACCTTATGGCACGTGGACCAACCATTTTTGCAAAGTTGGCTTTTATACACAATCAACACGAAAACAGACTGGTTTCATGAAGGTCAACTGACAAGTTTCCCCACTGAAAACATTCTTATTAGAAATTTCCCACAATTGCCCTCCCACGTCACAAAACTTTTCTGATTCAACTTAGCTCTTGAATCTCACCCTGTTGTTTCTGCATAGAGGATATCCAATAGTGTGGTCAATTGTTTTTTTCCTTTAACATCATTTCATAAATATTTTTCCATGCTTGCATTCATGTATTGGAATTTGCTTATAGTTTTTCCCCTTGGTAGATAATGAGAAATCAATAGGTATTTGTTGAATTAATACACATCTTTTGGGGATCACAAAGAGTCGGACACAACTGAGCGACTGAACTGACTGACTGACTTGTGGGCATAGGTAGATGTAGACAGAAAGTTTTTTTTTTTCCAACATTATTTTCTCAGGCTTAATTTATGGGCTTGGAATATGTCAATCAGAGACTAAGAATTTTTTCATTGCTCTAGTTACATATTGCTGTAGAAGGAGTTTTAGTTAAAAACGCAAGGTTTGGACTTCAACAAAGTTCGATTAAGCTGCTTCTGCCTATGCTGGCCATCTGAGGGTTGACTGGTTACCTCATCTCTCTGATTCACAGATTCCTCCATTATTAAATGAGAGAAACAAAGTCTCCCTGCACAGAAGTGTTATGTGGAAGGTGAGTTGGCTACTGTGGTTATTATGATCACCACTTCCAACAATATGGTTTCCCCTAGCCTTACGAATATTGAATTTTATCTTTCATAACAATTAAATAGGTATAAATTAGTACATTTTTTGTATTTTTACTTCCTTGTCCCATGAAAGTGAAAGTTGCTCAGTCGTGTCTGACTTTGTGACCCCATGGTCTATACAGTCCATGGAATTCTCCAGGCCAGAATACTGGAGTGGGTAGCTTTTCCCTTCTCCAGGGGATCTTCCCAACCCAAGGATTGAACCCAGGTTTCCAGCATTGCAGGAAGATCCTTTATCAGCTGAGCCAAGAGGGTTTAACTATTTTTTTCAAGTATTGATTTATGCTAGGCACTTTTTGTTCTGCAAATTGTCTATCCTCTTCCCCACAGTTGGAATTGTACATTATCAAATAATTGTGCTAATGAAGAGCTGTCTAGGGGACTTCCCTGGCAGTTCAGTGGTTAAGACTGTACCCCTACGGCAGAGGGGGTGCAGGTTCAATCCCATCAGGGATCCTGTATGCTGCCTGGCATGGCCAAAAAAAAAAGAGTTGTCTCTTCTAGCCTTTAGATTTGATTTTAGCTGATTTTAACTCACTGAAAATCCCAGCTGAGATCAGTTGTGCCCTATAGTAGATGTATGCTGCTGCTGCTGCTAAGTCGCATCAGTCGTGTCCGACACTGTGTGACCCCATAGATAGCAGCCCAACAGGCTCCTCTGTCCCTGGTATTCAGAATACTGGAGTGGGTTGCCATTTCCTTCTCCAGTGCATGAAAGAGAAAAGTGAAAGTGAAGTCCCTCAGTCATGTCCGACTCTTAGCGACCCCATGGACTGTAGCCTACCAGGCTCCTCCGTCCATGGGATTCTCTAGGCAAGAGTACTGGAGTGGGTTGCCATTGCCTTCTCCGAGGAGATGTATAGTTCTAAGTTTATTTTTTTCTGCATTGCTATCCAGTTGTTCCAAACTCCTTGCTTACTAAAAATATTTTGCTCACTGTTTTAGGGTGCATATTTGACATCTATTAATGTTATATATGCTAAAAGCTATTTCCAACCTCTCTCGTCTGTTCCATTGACAAATATTTCACCTTTAAGCAGCACCACAGTCTTAAAGATTATTGCTTTGTAGCCTGCTCTAATTCATGGTGAGATGAATCTTACTTATTACGGCTAAGACTATTTTTTGGTTTTCTTGCTTATTTTCCTCTTTTAATCAAAACCATGTTAAAAAGTTAGAAAATCATTGGGAACAAATTGTCTTCTTTACAATTATGCTGTTTTTCCATTCAAGAGTAGGTGTATAGCAGGCCATTTTCCATTTTACAAATCACACCTGAAACTTAAATAGTCTGCAAGTATTGCTGAAGTCCCACAACTATTCCCTAATTTAGTCTCTCTTTAGAAAGAGGAGCCAGTTCTCTTTCTAACATTCAGCAGCTGGGTAAGCACAATAATACCTCCTCCCAAAGATGTCCATAATCCTTGGAACTTGTCCTATTCCCTGGAATTTGTGAATATGCTATGTTACATGCCAAAGGAGAATTGAGGCAGAAGATAGAATTAAGGTTGTTAATCAGTTCAGTTAAGTTCAGTCGCTCAGTCGTGTCTGGCTGTTTGCGATCCCATGGACTGCAGCACACCAGGCTTGCCTGTGCTTCACCAACTCCTGGAGCTTACTCAAACTCATGTCCATTGAATCAGTGATTCCATCCAACCATCTCATCCTCTGTCGTCCCCTTCTCCTCCTGCCTTCAATCTTGCCCAGCATCAGGGTCTTTTCAAATGAGTCAGCTCTTCGCAACAGGTGGCAAAAGTATTAGAGTTTCAGCTTCAGCATCAGTCCTTCCAATGAATATTCAGGACTGATTTCCTTTAGGATGAACTGGTTGGATCTCCTTGCAGTCCAAGGGACTCTCTAGAATCTTCTTCAGAAGCATCAATTCTTTGGTGCTCAGCTTTCCTTATAGTCCAACTCTCACATCCATACATGACTACTGGAAAAACCATAGGTTTGACTAGATGGACCTTTGTTGGCAAAGTAACATCTCTGCTTTTTAATATGCTGTCTAGGTTGGTCATAGCTTTTCCTCCAAGGAGCAAGCACCTTTTAATTTCATGGTTGCAGTCACCATCTGCAGTGATTTTGGAGCCCAAAAAAATGAAGTCTGACACTGTTCCAATGTTTCCATTGTTTCCCCATCTATTTGCCATGAAGTGATGGGACCAGATGCCATGATCTTAGTTTTCTGAATGTTGAGTTTTAACCCAACTTTTTCACTGTCTTCTTTCACTTTCATCAAGAGGCTCTTTAGTTCTTCACTTTATGCCATATGGGTGGTGTCATCTGTTTATCTGATGTTATTGATATTTCTCTTGGCCATCTTGATTCCAGCTTGTGTTTATGCAGCCTGGCATTTCACATGATGTACTCTGCATAGAAGTTAAATAAGTAGGGTAACAATATACAGCCTTGACATACTCCCTTCCCGATTTGGATCCAATCTGTTGTTCCATGTCCAGTTCTAACTATTGCTTCTTGACCTGCATACAGATTTCACAGGAGGCAGGTCAGGTGGTCTGGTATTCCCATCTCTTGAAGAATTTTCCAGTTTGTTGTGATCCACACAGTCAAAGGCTTTGGCATAGTCAATAAAGCAGAAATAGACATTTTTCTGGAACTTTCTTGCTTTTTTAGTGATCCAATGGATGTTGGCAATTTGATCTCTGGTTCCTCTGACTTTTCTAAATCCAGCTTGAACATCTGGAAGTCCACAGTTCACGTACTGTTGAAGCCTGGCTTGGAGAATTTTGAGCATTGCTTTGCTAGCGTGTGAGATGAGTCCAATTGTGCAGTAGTCTGAACATTCTTTGGCATTGCCTTTCTTTGGGATTGGAATGAAAACTGACCTTTTCCAGTCCTGTGGCCACTGCTGAGTTTTCCAAGTTTGCTGGCATATTGAGTGCAGCACTTTCACAGCATCATCTTTTAGGATTTGAAATAGCTCAACTGGAATTCCATCACCTCCACTAGCTTTGTTTGTAATGATGTTTCCTAAGGCCCACTTGACTTCGAATCCCAGAATGTCTGGCTTTAGGTGAGTGATCACACCATCGTGGTTATCTGGGTCATGAAGATCTTTTTTATATAGTTCTGTGTGTTCTTGTCACCTCTTCTTAATATCTTCTGCTTCTGTTAGGTTAATCAGCTGACTTTAAAGTAAGGAGATGATCTGGATTATCTGGGTGGGTCCAATGTAAGCACAAGGGCCCTTAAAATTAGAAAGAGGAAGGCAGAAGGGTAGGTGAGAATGATGAGATGTGAAAAGAACTCTGAATGGCCTTGCTGGCTTTGAAAATGAAGGTGGGGGCTGCTGCTGCTATTAGTTGCTAAGTCATGTCCAGGTCTTTGCCAGCCCATGGACTGTAGCCCACCAGGCTCCTCTGTCCATGGATTTCCCAGGCAAGAATACTGAAGTGGGTTGCCATTTCCATCTACAGGGGATCTTCGCAATTCAGGGATCAAACCCGAGTCTCTTGCTTAGCACACAGATTCTTCACCACTGAGCCACCAGGGAAGCCTTGTAAACTACTGAGTTGGTATTAATTATTTTTAGCAACTTTAGCAAGCTAGTATATTAGCTAAGTGAAAGCTGTGCAAGTATTGTCCTTATACGGACCCTTGTGCTCTCGGCCCTTAACCTTCTACCCCTGAGGCCAGTAAAAATTAGCAGGCCTGTCCTTGGCCCCTACCTTTTTGGCTCCCAGAACATAGGAGATATCTTTCCAGAAATTAGTTGCTTCTGTTCAGGATATTCTATAACCACTTTGTTTAGCCCACCCACTTTTGTTCTTCACCCATCATCCCTAAGACACTTGGGAATCTGTAGGTGCTAATAACTGGTGGGAAATGAATAGGAGAGCTTGAAAGTACCCTCCCATTATACCATCTCCCCGGGGTATGGTGGGGTAGTTGGTGAGTGATCAAATTTATAAAATGTTTACACCATCCCACGACTTTCTCAAACATACATCTTGGCCCTGCATGTCTGGTTCATGGAGCGACCGCCTGCTTTCTCTTATGCAGATGGGTTCTGTGGCCTAGCACCCCAGTCCCCACCATCAGTGATCCCGAGCAGAGGCCCACGAGGGGTCAACGCTGAGGTCACCACCAGGGCGCATGCAAGAACATGATAGCCATCCTCTCCAGTGGCTCGCTCATGGCCACTCATGACTACAACCATCACTTGTGCTCGACTTCCAGTAACAGCTCATGTGGAAGTGCCAAATACCCTGGGGAACCACCCCCACCACTCGGATCTCCCCAAAGCAGACCCAGGACACTAGTGGACCAGCTGTTTCTTCGGGAAGTCCACTCTCCCATTCATGGCCACAGTGTTGGAGTTCCCAGAGCACTCAGAGTCTGCCCAGGTTTCCACCGGCATGATCACCTGTGACCTGGCTCAGGAAGCCATGGGGAAGCAGCAGCCCAGTGGCCAGCCTGGCAAAACCAACTGCAGGCCCATGTCCTGAGTGATCACCACCAACTGCTAGGCTTCCTTCCAAGGTGCTAGGCTCATCAGAACCCTTCCCTTCTTGTCCCCTCCCCAAGACTAAGCAGGTTGCAGCCAATGGAAGCAGTTCGGTTTTTAATATCAAAACAGCAAAACATCAAAAAGGAAGTTGAGAGAACCCCACTCTCTACTTTTCAAGCCACAGGAGAGCCTTCCTTACAACTCAGAACCCTGTGCCTTGCACCAAGTAAACAATAAACTCCAGGCAGTCAGCACACACACACACAAATACGTCTTCACTTTCAACTCCAGAAAAGATTTCCCAGAATCACCCGGCTCTAGTTTTCAAGTGTCTGAGAAGTTAGTTCTTAGGATGAAAAATCAAGAAGCTTTATGGATGAGTGGATTTGAAATTTCCACATCAAACCTGTTGTGCCTTTGACAATTAAAATGTTTAGAATTAGAAGGAAAAATGCCTTCATCTCAAAGTAAAAAGTATACTTTCATTTTACTTCCCATGTAAAGATGTATAGAAGCACCAAGTCATGAACCAGATATTGCTGGGTAGCATAAGATGGAACCAAGCCTTTTGCTGAAGCACATTGATAGATGTAATATATTATAAACCATCCCCCTTTTGGTGGCTTTTATTTATTGAGTCTTTATTCTGTACCAAGTAATATGCTAAATAACTTAAATGGATGATCTTATTTGATCATCCCGTTAATCCTAGGAATTGGTTACTATTATTTCCATTTAAAGATGAAGAAAATAAATATATAAATAAAGATAAGACAGCTGTTGCCCATGGTCAAAAAATGAATACTAACGCATATATATGGAATTTAGAAAGATGGTAACAATAACCCTGTGTACGAGACAGCAAAAGAGACACTAATGTATAGATCAGTCTTATGGACTCTGTGGGAGAGGGAGAGGGTGGGGAGATTTGGGAGAATGGCATTGAAACATGTATAATATCATGTATGAAACGATTCACCAGTCCAGGTTTGATGCACGATACTGGACACTTGGGGCTGGTGCACTGGGACAACCCAGAGGGAGGGTATGGGGAGGGAGGAGGGAGGAGGGTTCAGGATGGGGAACACAGGTGTACCTGTGGCGGATTCATTTCAATATTTGGCAAAACTAATACAATATTGTAAAGTTTAAAAATAAAATAAAATTTAAAAAAATAACAAAATAAAATAAAATAATGAAAAAAAAAAAAAGTTAGGATACGAAGTCTGTCTGACTCTAAAGCCCTTGTTCTGGCAAGATTAATACAATGGTGAAGCGCTTGGATGCTAGTGTTAGAGCAATCTGGCTTCCAATCCTAGCTCTGCCAGTTGTTTATTCCATCTGTTTGTTCCTGGGAAAGTTACATAACTTTTATGTCTTCTGCATTCTTCTCTCTAAGGTTGGAATAATAGAGAACTGATGAGAGGAATAAATAATTTATGTACCTAGCATAGCCTTTAGCCACAGAGTAAGAACTCAGGAAAGACTCACTACCGTATTTCCCAGGTGGCTCAGCAGTAAAGAATCTGCCTGCAATGCAAAGCAGGAGATGTGGGTTCGATCCCTCAGTAGGGAAGATCCCCTGAGAAGGAAATGGCAACCTACTCCAGTATTCTTGCCTGGAGAAGTCCATGGATGGAGGAGCCTGGTGGGCTACAGACCATAAGGTTGCAAAGAGTCAGACACAACTTAGCAACTAAACAACAACAACAAATTAGTCTATACTGTCTCCTATCATCATATATGCCTTCCATATCACCACCTTTCATATGCGGCACAACAGAAAGAGGCAGGTAGTCTGGGTTCTTGTGACAGCTCTGTTACTATCTCTGTAATTTGAAGAATTCACTTATCTATGTTATAGATAACCCTCTGTGTCTATGTTGTTTCATACAAATTGTTAGAGAAAAACTCAGTCCCATCTACACAAAGCTGTTCTAGGGAGCAAGTGAAATCAGACATATTTTTTTTAAAAATCAGAAAAGTATAAAGGGATAAAGATATAATGCAGATATAAGTAATCATTCCATCTATTACTTTACAGAGAATGTAATATCCTATTCATATTTCTACTCCCATTCCCCTTTCTTAGTCTAGCCCTTCTTAGTCTTATTTCTCCTCAAAGAAAGAGAAAGAATAAGATGGATAACATGGAGAATTAAAAAGTTAGAGTGGATGTTTGATGATAATAAAGAATTGGTCATGTTTTGGCTGTGATAGTAATACAGTAGATCTGTTTATTAAAAAGGTTTTGTAGAGACACATATTGAAATATTTGCTGATAAGATGATACTGTGTCTGGATTTGTTTCAAAATAAATCCAGGGATAGGGTAGCAGTATTGGAGAATAGGTGAGGGCACTGATGTATCAAGATTGGCCTTGAATGACAGTCATTAAAACTGGATGGTGTGTGCATGGCGGCTCATCTTATTATTCTCTCTACCTCTGTATATGTTGGATTTTTTTTCCATAATAAAACGTGAAAAAAAATCCAGGGTTTCAAAGTCACATGCCTACAGAGTCAGGCAGGTAACATAAATGAGTGAAGCAAACTGGATGGAAACTGTGGAAACTGGGAAAGAGTATGTCTCATCCAAAGGGGGCGGTGGTCCTCAGCTCCAGCTGACTGTTACTGGATAGGGCTGGGCTGCCACATTTTCCAAATTTTTCAAGAGAAGGCAAAAATAAAAAGTTTTATATGAAATCTTCCAATCCTTAAGTGTTGATAACTCATTCAAATATGTTGTATAGATGCTATGCTGGCCAACTAAAATCCGAGAACCAGACTCAGCCTGCAATCGCCATTTGTAACCTCTACCTACAAGGCCAACTTCAGGCAATTTTCACAACTCGGAAGCAGTAGAAAAGTGATAAAAAGCTCTTCCAAATCAACAAAATTAGAATGCCATCGTTCTGCCCTGATCTTCCTCATTACAAGTTCTGCTCCTATATATGCTTTGTTCTCCATCCTCTGTTCCTACCTGTGAGTTTGTCTAACTTTATCTTTTACTCTTTTTACCTAGTTCTGATCTCAAGTCCCTAACCACTGAGAACCAGGACACCTTGAAGTTCCAAAACAAGAGGCCTCCTGATAACAAACGAAGCTTTAGGCCCCACCTGACCTGACTCTTCTTTCTGACACATTTTGCTGCTCTTCTTCATGATAAGCAGGTAACTTGGGAGAGTCTTAAGGAACACTGTGCCCTAAGGGGCAAGAGAATGGACTGGTAATGGCAAGGTATCCTAGCAGAGGAGCAGGTCTTGTGTTGTCCATGAAACCCAAAGTATTCATTCCTGACTGACAACCCACAGGGTAGGCATTTGGTGTGTGTTTCTTAGTCATGGTGATGAGGGAGAGGGTGGATCTATTCTGAGACCTCCACTCTCCCTCCCTCACTCCTTCTCCCATAACTACAAGCTTATGAGATGTCTGGGGGGATGATAAGTATACAGTTGATCTAAGAGATGAGGGCAGGCTTTCTGAAAAGCAATGTTTAAGTTGACATGAGAAGGATGAGTAGGAGTTAACCAGATGGTGAATGGATGGAAAATATTTCAGGCAGTGAATGAGGAAAGTGTACACAAGAGCCCCAAGGTATGAGAGCAGTTGGCACTTTTGAAAAATTGACAGAAAGCCGGTGTAGCTGCAGAAAGGAGAAGAGTGGCTAGAGACTGAGCTAAGGTAGCAGGAAAGGGCCAGATGATGTAAAGCCTTGTCAGGTCCAAACTGAAGAGCCCAGTGAGTCCAGGACACTGTGCTGGACACAGTGGAGGCTATAGACACAGTGCAGACCTGGTCCCTGCCTTCCAGGAGCAGACAGTAGCCAGCAGGATATTAGGCAAGGGCCATCAGGGTTGCTAAAGAATGTTATTTGGAGGTATTGAGGAGGAAGTGATCACTGTGTGTGTGTGTGGCCGTGCCATGTAGCATGTGGATCTTAGTTCCCCAGCCAGGGATCGACCCTGTGCCGCCTGCATTGGAAGCCCAGAGTCTTAACCACTGGACCACCAGAGAAGTCCTAGAAGCGGTTACTTCTGAATGGAGGAAGAGAAGAGGCAACAGTTACTTGAACCCTGAAGGATAAATGGAATTTCAACAGACAGAGAACATGGTCAGAGAATGTCTGGCAGTGGGTGCAACCGCACAAAGGAGCAGAGGCAAGGCTGTTCAGAGCTTACTGGGGAGGAAAGGAGAGCAAAGCTGAGGGTGGGAACAGACTTTGAGAAATGATGCTATCGTGCAGTACAGCTTTGGGGGGGCCTTGAATGCCAAGCTATTTTGTCTTCATTCTGTTGATAATGGAGAGTTACTGAAGGCTTTTGACTAGAGAATCCAGTATTGGAGGTAACAGTAATTTACTGGGAAGTCATTCCTTTTAATGGCACCCCACTCCAGTACTCTTGCTTGGAGAATCCCATGGATGGAGGAGCCTGGTCGGCTGCAGTCCATGGGGTCACAAAGAGTCGGATACGACTGAGCGACTTCACTTTCGCTTTTCATTTTCATGCATTGGAGAAGGAAATGGCAACCCACTCCAGTATTCTTGCCTGGAGACTGCCAGGGACAGAGGAGCCTGTTGGGCTGCCGTCTTTGGCGTCGCACAGAGTCGGACACGACTGATGCGACTTAGCAGCAGAAGCAGCAGCAGCAGCAATAACAACAGAAAATGAGTGTGATAATATCACTTTTTAAATAGTGTTAACAAAATAGAAATACAATGAGACATATACAAGATATATAGCAAACAGTTCCCAAAAGCATCCACATTTTTATACTACCTCAAATCATGTTAGCTTTTCAATTTCTACTAATACAAGGAACATTATTCTTTTAAAAAAAATAGGGACAACAACAAAAAAACCCTTAACTTTTGCAATGATCTCAGCAACTAAGTTAGGAAGAAAGCCAGGCTACTTACTATCTCCAGTTAAAAATATTTAGTGCAAATTTTTGGAACCTTCCATGAACTGCTGAAACACACAGTTTAAGCATTCAAAAATCAGTTTAATTACCATATTAGCAAACTGAAAAAGAAAAACTATTTCAATAGATGCAGAAAAACCATTTGGCAAAATATAACCTCCATTCCTGAGTAAAAAAAAAAAAAAAAAACACTTAGCAATCCAGGGATAGATGGTAATTTCCTTAATCTGTAAAAGACAACTATGAAAAATACCCAATTAACATCATGATGGTAATAGACTGAATGCTTTCTGCTTAAGGACATAAACAAGGCAAGGAAGTTGAGGGAGTTGAAGGTATAGTCTCAATTTTCTCTGTGAAGGAGACATTATTCTCTGCCTATGCCCAATTTTCTAACTCTATCAGTTTATTATTGTTCACAGATATTGAAAGACTAACAAAGAAGAAAAAGAAAACTTGGCTTTGGGTAAGTAATGTAAAGCCCAATTCATCCATTAGAATCACTTGCTCTGCAGTAATTCACGAAGCATCACCATGCCAAGCACTACACATAATGGGATATGCACTTCGAGGACTTCAGCTGTAATGAAGCAATAGTTCTCAAACTTTGGTATGCATCTGAATCATCTAGGAATACTAAAGTGCATATTTCTAGGCCCTAACTCCAGAATATCTAATTCAGTAGGTCTGGAGTGGAGCCTGGGAGTCAGAGAATCTATTTTTTTAAAAGCTTCTCTCAATTCTTGGTACTGATGCAGGTGGCTCCTAGACTCCATTGGATATATACTGTAGTAAAGACATCACAAATATTTTGCTATTTGCTATTTAGGTTGCTATATTTTGCAACCTAATTTTGCTATAAGGACATTGGATGATGACACTACTGAAACATTCCAGCTTCAGGGTTATCTGTTTATAGCATCCTAAGCCACAAAGATTATACTCTTCAAAATTTCTCTACCCCTGCCTCCCAAGACCCCACTCTCTTCTAGGCTTCCTCCCTGTTCTCTGGCTGCCCACTTGACAGTTTGATAAAGACCAGCTATGTATTGAGATATGTGAAATTCCCAGAGGAAGAGGCATTTTGGGGACCCCACCCTGCTGAAATCATATTTGTTTCTGCTTCTCTGCCCTCTTGGCCATTCATCCCTTCTCTTCTTAGCCTCTGGGATCATCTCTCTTTATCATCAGGGCTGTCTATGTACAAAACAATGGATCACATTGTAAGTGTAATTAAGGCCATTAAGGTCAAAAATAATTCCATACAGTGAAAAGATAACACTGATAAGCTAACCCAAATTACATTTGTTTCCTGTCCACATTAATTTGTTTTGCACGTGCAGAATGCAGGTGAAAGAACAACATGCTGTCTGACAGGCCCTGAAAAGCAGCACTTGCTATGAGTAATTTAAATTGAGCACTATTACCATTTACAGATTGATTCTGCTTAAAATCAATAAGAAGGGAAGGTCTCAAAGCTTTAAGCTGGTACTAATCACTTTGGTTCAGTAACTCCTTGTAGTTAAGTTGTATATTTTTTCCTTCATCTCTTAGTCATTGTAGCCTCTTGAGCACCAAAATGATCTTTAAATATTTTGCAAGTTCTCCTTTCTTTCCCATCCCTGTCATCATATTTAGCATCTAGAAATTTTTGTGATAGAAAACTTTACTTGGAGAGAGTTGATCACAAATTCAAGGCAGGGGTGGAGGAGGAAGAAGCAGCTAATAGAAATACTTCTTAAGAACAATGTCTGGTGCCTAAAGTAACTTTTTAAGTCCCCATTGTATTTTATTTATTTTATTTTTTGCTGTGCTGGATCTTCGTTGCTGCACAGGCTTTCTCTAGTTGAGGCCAGTGGGGGCTGCTCTTCATTGCGGTGCCTGTGCTTTTCATTGCAGTAGCTTCTCTTGTTGAAGAGCACGGGCTCTAAGGCACATGGGCTTAGTTGCCCTGAGTCATGTGGGATCTTACCGGACCAGGGATTGAACCCATGTTCCCTGCATTAGTAGGCAGATTCTTAACCACTGGACCACCAGGGAAGTCCCTAAGGTAATTTTATTATGCCATATTGACAACTTCTGGAGAAGGAAATGGCAACCTACTCCATTATTCTTGTCTGGGAAATCCCATGGACTGAGGAGCTTGGTGGGCTACATGCACTCCAAGGGGTAGCAAAGAGTCAGACACAACTTAGTGACTAAACAACAACAACATCGACATCTTCTACTATCAACACAAGTCTTAGAATGAATATTGGTCTTGGAAGAACATTGGTTCAATCTCCCCTTTTCAGACAGGAAAATGGAGATCCCAGCAATTTGAGTTTTGCTTTCTTCTTCCCTCTTGTCCTCCTTCCTACTACCCTTCACTTGCCTCTGAGCCAGCCTAGACTCTAAGGTTAGTCATTTAAGTCATTTTATGTCTAGAAGCCAGGAACCCCTGACTCTTTTGACCTGCTTTGTCAGTCCCCCAAACTGGGGAACCCCACTGTTTGCATTTACTAAATCCTCCTTGATTCACTCTCTGGGACTTGCATCTGCTGCTGCTGCTGCTGCTAAGTCGCTTCAGTCGTGTCCGACTCTGTGCAACCCCATAGACGGCAGCCCATGAGGCTCCCCAGTCCCTGGGATTCTCCAGGCAAGAACAGTGGAGTGCATTGCCATTTCCTTCTCCGATGCATGAAAGTGAAAAGTGAAAGTTAAGTCACTCAGTTGTGTCCGACTCTTTGCAACCCCATGGATTGTAGCCTACCAGGCTCCTCCGTCCATGGGATTTTCCAGGCAAGAATACTGGAGTGGACTTCCATTTCCTTCTCCAGGAGATCTTCCTGACCCAGGGATTGAACCCGGGTCTCCCGCACTATAGGCAGTTGCTTTACTGTCTGAGCCACCAGGGAAGTCCTAAATGTTTCTTTGAGCCCTTCTTTTGGGTGGGGGGGAGCGGGGAGGCAAGAATACTGGAGTGGGTTGCCATTCCATTCTCCAGGAGATCTTCCTGACCCAGGGATTGAACCTGAGTCTCCCGAATTGTAGTCAGACACTTTACCGTCTGAGCCACCAGGGAAATCTAATTTTTCTAAGGACCGGTTTAAATGTTTTCCCTGCCACATAGCACACTAGAAAGTTTTCTTTCTCTTTCATAACACTTAATTATAATACATTTTTAGGAAAAATTTTTGATTATTTTATCCTTCCTACTCAAAGTATAAGCTTCTTGAAAGTGTGAGTCACCAGTCCAGGTTCGATGCATGATACTGGATCCTTGGGGCTGGTGCACTGGGATGACCCAGAGGGATGGTATGGGGAGGGAGGAGGGAGGAGGGTTCAGGATGGGGAACACATGTGTACCTGTGGCGGATTCATTTTGATATATGGCAAAACCAATACAATATTGTAAAGTTAAAAAAAAAAAGTAAAAAGAAAAAAAAAAGAAAGTGTGAATCATCTACATAATCTCTAATTCAAGCAAAACTAATCATTGTAGCATGCAGCCACTGGAGCAGATTTGTGCAACGAAAATACAATATGAGCCACATATGTGATTTAAAATTCTCTAGTAGCCATTATTTAAAAGTTAAAAGATATAGATAAGTTTAATTGTAATCATATATTTAAATTCATATCAAAATATGAACATTGCAACATGTAATAATATAATATAATTGAGATATTTTATATTCTTTCACACTACATCTTTGAAACCAAGTATGTATTTTTAAAATTTATTTTTATTGTGATAACATTGGTGTATAACATTGCATACGTTTCATGTGGACAACCTTGTATTTCTACTTCTGTATATACTACAGCATGCTTGTTGTTGTTGTTGTTGTTCAGTTGCTTAGTTGTGTCTGACTCTTTGTGACCCTGTGGACTGCAGCACGCCAGGCCTCCCTGTCCCTCACCATCTCCCGAAGTTTGCCCAAGTTCATGTCCATTGCATTGGTGATAACATACAGATATCTCATCCTCTGATACCCCTTCTCCTTCTGCCCTCAATCTTTCCCACCATCAGGGACTTTTCCAATGAGTCAGCTGTTTGTATCAGATGATCAAAATATTGGAGCTTCAGCTTCAGCATCAGTCCTTCCAATGAGTATTCAGGGTTGATTTCCCTTAAGATTGACTGGTTTGATCTCCTTGCCGTCCATGGGCTGCTCAGGAGTCTTCTCCAGCACCACAGTTCAAAGGCATCCATTCTTCGGCGCTTCGCCTTCTTTATGGTCCACTCTCACAACCATATGTGACCACAGGGAAGCCTTGACTATACGAACCTTTGTTGGCAGAGTAATGTCTCTGCTTTTCAATACACTGTCGAGGTTTGTCGTCGCTTTCCTGCCAAGAAGCAATCATCTTCTGATTTCATGGCTGCCGTCACTGTCCACAGTGATCTTAGAGCCCAAGAAGAGGAAATCTGTCACTATTTCCACCTTTTACCCTTCTATTTGCCATGAAGTAATGGGGCCAGATGCCATGATCTTAGGGTTTTTTTAATTTAAATTTATTTATTTTAATTAGAGGCTAATTGCTTTACAATATTGTATTGGTTTTGCCATACATCAACATGAATCTGCCACGGGTGTACACGTGTTCCCTATCCTGAAACCCCCTCCCACCTCCCTCCCCATACCATCCCTCTGGGTCATCCCAGTGCACCAGCCCCAAGCATCCTGTATCCTGCATCAAACCTGGACTGGCGATTCATTTCTTATATGATGTTATACATGTTGGGGGGGATGATTTGGAAGAATGGCATTAGGGTTTTTTTATATTTAGTTTTAAGCCAGCTCTTTCACTCTCCTCCTTCACCCTCAACTAAAGAAGAGGCTCTTTAGTTCCTCTTTGCTTCTGCCATTAGAGTGGCATCATCTGCATATCTGAGGTTGTTGATATTTCTCCCACCTATCTTGATTCTGGCTTGCAACTTATCCAGCCTGGCATTTCTCATGATGTGCTCAGTGTATAGGTTAAACAGGATGACAGCAGACAGCCCTGTCATACTCCTTTCTCAATATTGAACCAATCAGCTATTCCATACAGGGTTCTGACTGTTGCTTCTTGACCCGTATACAGGTTTCTCAGGAGACAAGTAAGATGATCTAGTAGTCCCATCTCTTTAAGAGCTTTCCACAGCTTATTACGATCCACACAGTCAAAGGCTTTAGAGTAGTTGATGAAACAGAGGTGTATGTTTTTCTGGAATTCTCTAGCTTTCTCTATGATTCAACGAATGTTGGCAATTTGATCTCTGGTTCCTCTTCCTTTTCTAAATCCAGCTTGGACATCTGGAATTTCTTGGTTTGCTTAATGCTGAAGCCTAGCATGCAAGATTTTAAGCATGACCTTACTAGCATGGGAGATGAGTGCAATTGTCCAATGGTTAGCACATTCTTTAGTACTGGCCCTCTTGGAAACTGGGTTGAGGACTGACCTTTTCCAGTCCTGTGACCTCTGCTGGGTCTTCCAGATTTGCTGACATATTGAATGCAACACCTTGATGGCATCATCCTTTAGGGTTTTGAATTGTTCTACAGGAATTCCATCACATCCACTAGCTTTATTAACAGCAGTGCTTCCTAAGGCCCACTTGACTTCGCTCCCCAGAATATCTGGCTCTGGGTAGCTGACCACACCATTGTAGTAATCTGGTTCATTAGGATCTTTTTTGTACAGCTCTTCTGTGTATTTTTTCCATCTTTTCTTGATCTCTTCACGTCTACTAGGTCTCTACCATTTATGTCCTTTATTGTGCCCATCTTAGGGGAAAATATTCTCTTGATATTTTCAATTTTCCTGAAGAGATCTCTAGTCTTTCCCCTTCTGTTGTTTTCTTCTAGTTTTATGCACTGTTCAATGAAGAAGGCCTTCTTGTCTCTCCATGCTATTCTTTGGAACTCTGCATTTAGTTGGATATTTTGCTTTCTCCCTTGCTTTTCACTTCTCTTCTTTCTTTAGCTTTCTTTAGTAAAGCCTCCTCAGATAACCACTTTGCCTTCTTGCTTTTCTTTTTTTGGGGGGATGGTTTTCTTCACTGCCTCCTGTACAATAGCCAGACCTCTGTCCATAGTTCTTCAGGCAGTTTACTATATCTAATCCCTTGAATCTATTTGTTACCTCCACTGCATATTCATAGGGATTTTGATTTAAGTTGTACCTGGTTTACCTAGTGGTTTTCCCCATTTTCTTTAGTTTAAGCCTGAATTTTGCTATGAGAAGCTGTTGATCTGAGCCACAGTCAGCTCCAGGTCTTGTTTTTGCTGACTGTATACTGTGTAGGCAATGGCGACCCAGTCCAGTACTCTTGCCTGGAAAACCCCACGGACGAAGGAGCCTGGTAGGCTGCAGTCCATGGGGTTGCGAAGAGTCGGACACAACTGAGCGACTTCACTTTCACTTTTCACTTTCATGCATTGGAGAAGGAAATGGCAACCCACTCCAGTGTTCTTGCCTGGAGAATCCCAGGGACGGGGGAGCCTGGTGGGCTGCCGTCTATGGGGTCACGCAGAGTTGGACACGACTGAAGCAACTTAGCAGCAGCAGCAGCAGCATACTGTGTATCACTCCATCTTCAGCTACAAAGAATGTAATCAATTTGACTTTGGTATTGACCATTTGGTGATGTCCATGTGTAAAGTAGCCTCTTGTGTTGTTGAAAAGGGTATTTGCTATGACCAGTGCATTCTCTTGGCAGAAATCAGTTAGCCTTTGTCCTGCTTCATTTTGCTCTCCAAGGCCAAACTTGCCTGTTACTTCAGGTATCTCTTGACTTCTTACTTTTGCATTCCAATCCCCAGTGATGAATAGGACATCTTATTTGTTGTTAGTTCTAGGAGGTCTTCTAGGTCATCATTGAACTGATCAGCTTCTTCGCCATCAGTGATAGGGACAAAGACTTGAATGACTGTGATATTGAATGGTTTGCCTTAGAAACAAATCAAGATCATTCTGTCATCTTTGAGGTTGTACCCGAGTATTGCATTTCAGACTCTTTTGTTTGAACAGTATTGCATAGGAACCTGGAATGTTTAGGTCCATGAATCAAGGTAAATTGAACGTGAGCAAGCAGGAGATGGTAAGAATTAACATTGACATCTTAGGAATCAGTGAACTAAAATGGAAAGGAATGGGCGAATTTAATTCAGATAACCATTATATCTACTACAGTGTGGCAAGAATCCCATAGATGAAATGGAGTAGCCCTCATAATCAAAAAAAGAGTCCAAAATGCAGTACTAGGGTAAGTACTCGGGTAACAGCATGCTTACCCCTCCAAGAAAACTTAGTTTCCATCTGTCACCATACAGTTGATCTCCTTTACCAATTTAACCCTCCCCACCATCCCTGCCCTCTGGTAACCCTGCTACTCTGTTCTCTATATCTGTGTATTTGTTTATGTTTTTTCCTTAATTTTGTTTTTGTTTTTATATGACTCATATGATTAAAATTATGCAGTGTTTGTCTTTCTCTGACTTATTTCACTTGGAATAATACCTCAAGGTTGATCCATGTTATCACAAAAAGTAAGATTTCATCTTTTTATGGTTAAGAAGTATTCCGTGTGTATGTGTGTGTATGCTTTTCTTGTTGTTCAGTCGCTATGTTGTGTCTGACTCTTTTCGACCCCATGGGCTGCAGCATGCCAGGCTCCTCTGTCCTCTACTATCTCCCAGAATTTGCTCAGATTCATGTCTTTTGAGTCAGTTTTGCTAACCATCTCACCCTCTGTCATCCCCTTCTCCTTTTGCCTTCAATATTTCTCAACATCAGGGTTTTTTCTAATGAGTCAGCTCTTCACATCAGGTGGTCAAAGTATTGGAGCTTCAACTTCAGCATCAGTCCTTCCAATGAATATTCAGGACTGATTTCATTTGGGTTGACTGGTTTGATCTTGCAGTCCAGGGGACTCTCAAGAGTCTTTTCCAACATCACAGTTCAAAAGCATCAATTCTTCGGTGCTCAGCCTTCTTTATAGTCCAACTCTCACATTCATACATGACTGTTGGAAAGACCATAGGTTTGACCAGATGGACCTTTGTTGGCAAAGTAACGTCTCTGCTGTTTAATATGCTGTCTAGGTTGGTCATAGCTTTTCTTCCAAGGAGCAAGCATCTTTTAATTTCATGGCTGAGTCACCATCTACAGTGATTTTGGAGCCCCCAAAAATAAAGTCTGTCGCTGTTCCCACTGTTTCCCCATCTATTTGCCATGAAGTGATGGGACCAGATGCCATGATCTTAGTTTTCTGAATGTTGAGTTTTAGGCCAGCTTTTTCACTCTCCTCTTTCACTCTGATCAACAGGCTCTTTAGTTCTTCTTCACTTTCTGCCATTAGGGTGGTGTCATCTGCATATCTGAGGTTATTGATATTTCTCCCAGCAGTCTAGATTCCAGTTTGTGATTCATCCAGCTCAGCATTCCACATGATGTACTCTGCATATAAGTTAAATAAGCAGGGTGACAATATACAGCCTTGATGTACTCCTTTCCCAACTTGGAAGCAATCTATTGTTCCATGCCCAATTCTAACTGTTGCTTCTTGACCTGCATACAGGTTTCTCAGGAGGCAGGTCAGATGGTCTGGTATTCCCATCTCTTGAATAATTTTCCAGTTTGTTGTGATCCACACGGTCAAAGGCAATTAGCATAGGGGTGCATATATCTTTTATTTTTATTCATTTGTTTATTTTTATTTTTGGCTGTGCTAGGTCTTCCTTGCTGTGTGTTGGCTTTATCTAGTTGTGGTGAGTGGGGGTTACTCTTCATTGTGGTGCTCAGGATTCTCTTGTGAAGCACAGGCTTGTGGAACACAGGCTTCAGTAGTTGCAGCACTTGGACTCAGTAGTTGCAGTATGCTGGATCTAAGGTATGCAGGCTTCAGTCGTTTGGGCACAGGAGCTCATTAGTTGTGGCTTGTGGGCCCTGGAGCATGCAGACTTCAGTAGTTGTGACTCACAGGCTTAGTTTATCTGCAGCATATGGAGTCTTTCTGGGCCAGGGATAAAACCCGTGTCCTGTGCATTGGCAGGAAGATTCTTATCCATTGCACCACCAGGAAAGTCCCATGTATCTTTTTTATAGTGTTAAAATTTATTTAGTTTTTAAAATTTATTTTTTAATTGAAGAAAGTAGTGTGTGTGTGTGTGTGTGTATATATATATATACACACACACTACTTTTTATGTATATATATATAATTATGTATATATATATATACACACACACACACACATATATCATGTGTAAAATAAGTAGCTGGTGAATAGTTGCTATATAAAACAAGGAGCCCAGCCTGGTGCTCTGTGATGACCATATATCTTTTTTTTTTTTCATATATCTTTTTGAATTAACGTTTTTATATTCTTTGGATAAATACCCAGAAATGGAATAGCTGGATCATATGGTAGTTCTATTCTTAATTTTTTGAGGAATCCCATACTATTTTCTATAGTGGCTATACCAATTTGCATTCCCATCAATAGTGTATGAGGCTTCCCTTTTCTCTACATCCTAACCAATATTTGTTATTTCTTGGTTTTTAGATAGTAGCTACTCTGACAGGTGTGAAGTGATATCTTACTGTGGTTTTGATTTGTATTTCCCTAGTACTGAGTGTTGGACATTTTTTATGTGCTTGTTGGTTATCTGTATGCCTTCTTTGGAAAAATGTCTATTCAACTCTTCTGTCCATTGTTTAATTGGGTTATTTGTTTGCTTTTATTGTTTAGTTGTATGAGTTCTTTATATGTTGTGGATACCAACTTCTTATCAGATATGTGATTTGCAAATATCTTCTCCCCTTCAGTAGATTGTCTTTTTGTTTTATTGATGGCTCCTTTGTGGCTCAGACGGTAAAGCATCTGCCTACGATGCAGGAGACCTGGGTTCAATTCCTGAGTGGGGAAGATTCCCTGGAGAAGGAAATGGCAACCCACTCCAGTACTCTCACCTGGAAAATCCCATAGACGGAGGAGCCTGGTGAGCTACAGTCCATGGGGTTTCAAAGAGTCGGACACGACTGAGCGACTTCCCTTCCCTTGCTGTGCAGAAGCTTTTAAGTTTGATTCAGTCCTATTTATTTTTGCCTTGCTTCTCTTGCCTGAGTAGACATATCCAGAAAGATTGCTAAGACTGATGTCAAAGAGCATGCTGCCTATGCTTCTAAGAGTTTTATGATGTCAAAGAGCATGCTGCCTATACTTCTAAGAGTTTTATGGTTTCAAGATTTTCATTCAAGCTTTTAATACATTTTGAATTGATTTTTGTGCATAGTGTAACATAACCATCTAATTTAATTTTTTTTTCATGTGGCTGTGCAGTTTTCTCAACATCTTTTATTGAAGAGATGCTCTTTTCTCCATTGTATGTTCTTTGCTCTTTTGTCATAAATTAGTTGTCCATATATGTAAGGGTTTATTTCTGGTATCTCAATTCTGTTCCATTGATCTATGTAACTGTTTTTCTGACAATATTATGCTGTTTTGATTATAGTTATGCTGTTTTGTAATATAGTTTGAAATCAAGGCATGAGATACCTGCAGCTTTGTTCTTTCTTTTCAGCATCGCTTTGGCTTCCCAGATGCTCTGACTCTGTGACCCCCTGGACTGTAGCCCACCAGGCTCCTCTGTCCATGAGATTCTCCCAGCAAGAATACTGGAGTGGGGTGACATTTCCTCCTCCAGGGGATCTTCCCCACCCAGGATCAAACCCATGTCACTTAAGTCTCCTGCATTGGCAGGAGGATTCTTTACCACTAGTGCCACACCAGAAGCCCATTAGTATGGCTTTGTAATAAGGTTTGAAATCAAGACATGAAATACCTGCAGCTTTGTTCTCTCTTCTCAGGATTCCTTTGAGTAGTCAGAGCCTTTTGTGGTCCCACATAAATTTTAGAGTTTTTGGTTCTATTTCTGTGAAAAATGTCCTGTGAATTTTTAAACTAATTGCATTAGATCTGTAGATTGTTTCTAGGTAATGTGGACACTTAATAATATTAATTCTGCCAATTCATGAGCATGGAATGTCTTTCCATTCATTTGTGTCATCTTTAGTTTCTTTCAGCAGTGTCTTATAGTTTTTAATGTTACAGGTCTTTCACCTCCTTGGTTAAATTACCAGGTGTGTATTTAAAATTTACAGCACATCTCTGAAGTAGTTACATTTCAAGTGCTCAATAGTCCCTTGTGGCTAGTGGCTATCAAATTGGACAGTGAAGTTCAGCAGTCTTGCTGCCTAGGTTCAAATCCCAGCTCTATAATTTATAGCTGTGTAATCTGGACTAATTGCTTTAATGCATATGTACCTCAATGTGAATATCAAAAAATAAAATGGGAACAATAATTGTACCTACCTCATAGGGTGCAGTAAAGATAAATGAGAAAATGTGAGTAGAAGGCTTTAGTGTTATCATCTTTGTAATTACAGCAGCATCCAGAGAACATCCATGGTTTCCAACTAATGAATGTTTATTGAATTGAACTGAATTCTGCTCAGAGTTCCTCAAATAGCAGAGGGATTAAAAAGTAATGCTTTGACAGGTGAATGGATAAAGAAGATGTGGTAGAGATACACAGTGGAATACTGCATGCATACATGCTAAGTTGCTTTACTTGTGTCTGACTCATTTTGACTCCTTCTGGGGATATTCGCAACGCAGGGATTGAACCTGAGTCTCTTATGTCTCTTGAATTGGCAGACAGGCAGGTTCTTTACCATTAGCGCCATCTGGGAAGCCCACAATGGAATACTACTCAGGCATAAAAAGGAATGAAATAATGTCATTTGCAGCAACATGGATGCAACTAGAAATTATCATACTAAGTGAAATAAGTTGGAAAAGACAAATACCATATATTATCACTAATGTGTGGAATCTAAAGTGAAAGTGAAAGTTGCTCAGTCGTGTCCGACTCTTTGTGACCCCATCGACTATATAGGCCATGGAATTCTCCAGGCAGGAATACTGGAGTGGGTAGCCTTTCCCTTCTCCAGGGGATCTTCCCAACCCAGGGATCAAACTTGGGTCTCCCACATTGCAGGTGCATTCTTTACCAGCTGATCCACAAGAGAAGCCTGTGGAATCTAAAATATGACACAAGCTAATTGATCTATGAAACAGAAACAGAACTGGGGACATAGAGAGTATACTGGTGATTAACAAAGGGGAAATGGTTGAACTGGGAGTTTGGGATTAGCAGATGGAGACTAGAATATATAGAATAGACAAGCAGCAAGGTCCTACTGTATAGCACAGGGAACTGTACTCAATATCCGGTGATAAACCATAGTGGAAAAGAATAAAGTGAAGTCGCTCAGCCTTGTCCGACTCTTTGTGACCCCATGGACTGTACAGGCCCTTTCATTCATGGAATTTTCCAGGCAAGGATACTGGAGTGGGTTGCCATTTCCTTCTCCAAGGGATCTTCCCAAAGCAGGGATCGAACCCAGGTCTCCCGCACTGCAGGTGTGGAAAAGAATATGAATATATATATATATATATATATATATATATATATATATATAAACTGAGTTACTTCACTATACAGCAGTAATTAATACAATGTTGTAAATCAACTATATTTCAATTAAAAAAATTGGTGATATAAGCACACTTATGGCTCCTTCACATTGTTGTAGAGCAGAAATTAACACAACATTGTAAAGTGATTATCCTCCAATTAAAAATAAATACTTTTTAAAAAAAATCAACCATATTTCAATTAAAAATATTAGGGATATAAGGATGCTTATGGCTGATTCACATTGTTTTATGGCAGAAACCAACAAAATACTGTAAAGCAGTTACTCTCCAATAAAAATAAAAATAAAAATAAATCTTAGGGGGAAAATTAATGCTTTGGAGTGAGAGGTCATAGGTTCAAACTCTAGTTCTTCCCCTTCTTAGTTCCATTCATGACTCCACTCCTCTCACACCGGCACTCCTCTAGTCTTTTCTGCTCTGTAACACCTATGCTCCTTTATCTCTGGACAGGAAAAGCCACTTTGAGATTGAAAACCATCCCCACTCTCCACATCTTTTCCTTACTGCACATGTGCAGTTGATTGGTGGCAGCCATTTTGTCTCACTTTCCTGACTTTTTGTATTTACATGCATGCTAAGTCACTTCAGCCGTGTCCAATTCTTTGCAACCCTATGGACTATAGCCTACCAGGCTCATCTGTCCATGGGATTCTCCAGGCAAGAATACTGGAGTGGATTGCCATGACCTTCTCCAGGAGATCTTCCCAACCCAGGGATTGAACCCACATCTCCTGCATGGGCAGGCAGGCTCTTTACCACTAGCACCACCTGGGAAGCCCAGGTGACTTCCGGTGCTCTTCCTCAAACATGGTTGCTAAATTGTTAGAAATCATTGACCTGACCAGCAAGTGCCTAGGTGATGTATTTTGTTATAGATAATTTATTTGTATTCCAGGATTTGTAGCAACCTCAACAAAATGCATAGACTCAGGTATAAATCCTCAGTCTCATTTGCCTTCCATTCATCTCTATGACCTTAAATCAATGAGTCCCAGTGTGGTATGAGGAAGACAAAAATCAGAGTCACTTGGAAGAAAGTGTTAAAATATAGAATCGCAGGTCCCACTTAAATATGCTGGATCACAATCCCAAGGAATAGAGCCTGGGGATTCTGATTTTTTTTTTTTTTTCTAAGCAACTGACAGTTGCATATTCACATTGGGCTTCCTTGGTGGCTCATTGGCTCAGTGCCAATACAAAAGACACAGATTCAGTCCCTGGGTGGGGAAGATCCCCTGGAGAAGGAAATGGCAACCCACACGGGTATTCTTGCCTGGGAAATCCCATGGACAGAGGAGCCCAGAGAGCTATAGTTTATGGGGTTGCAAAAGAGTCCAACACGACCTAGAGACTAAACAACAACAATAAAAGTGGGAGACTTTTTTCTCTACATGTTGGGGCCAGAATGATGAAGCATTAGCATGGCCTGCTCTCCAGAGGCTGCCTTGAAGATCTGATACTCTGACATTTGCCTTCTTTTCCCCTTCTATGATGCCAGCCAAGAACACTCACTTCAACTTTGCAGTCCTTAGCTATGGGAGAGGGGCACTCCAGGAGCCCAATTTCTGTCCTGATGAGGCTCCAGAACCCTGTCATAAAACACATTGGCTGAACCTCTTCCATCCCTTCCAGAGGACAGAAGAGTTCACACAGGTTCCCTGGAAGCCCAAGGGTCTGGAAACGACCCCCAGTCAACTATCTCCTCATCCTGTAAAGGTGTCCAGATCTTTCAGAATTCAACATAGGTGTTCAATTTACTCCTTTTACCCCAAAAAGCAAACTCTTGTGCATATGCTGTATCAAGTGAAAAGCGGACTTTGCATTTTTGCAGAGGGAAGTTGCAGGGCAGGGTGCCTCACCATGCCAACCACCAGCTGAGCTCTTCCACTGACAGAGAACTGGAGCTGGAGCTGACCCAGCAATAACTGCAGAAACCAGAATGAGCAGAGGGCTAGGCAGTGCCCAAGCCATGATAGGAGGCAGGATGGTGCATCTTTTTTGTTTGGTTTTTAAATTAATTTATTTAATTGGAGGCTAATTACTTTACAATATTGTGGTGGCTTTTGCCATTTATTGACATGAATCAGCCACGGGTGTACTGTGTCTCCCCATCCCAAACCCGACCTCTTACCTCCCTCCACATTCCTCCCTCTGGGTTGTCCGAGTGCACCAGCTTTGAGTGCCCTGTTTCATGCATCGAACTTGGACTGGTTATCTATTTCACCTATGGTAATATACATGTTTGAATGCTATTCTCTCAAATTATCCCACCCTTGCCTTTTCCCACAGAGTCCAAAAGTCTTTTCTTTATATCTGTGTCTCTTTTGCTTTCTCGCATATAGGGTCGTTGTTACCATCTTTCTAAATTCTATATATATATATATATATATATATATATATATGTGCATTAATATACTGTATTGGTGTTTTCCATTCTGACCTACTTCACTCTGTATAACAGGCTCCAGTTTCATCCACCTCATTAGCACTGGCTCAAATGCATTCTTTTTAATAGCTGAGTAATATCCCATTGTGTATATGTACCACAGCTTTTTTATCCATTCATCTGCTGATGGACTTCTAGGTTGCTTCCATGTCCTAGCTATTGTAAACAGTGCTGCAATGAACATTGGGGTACACATGTCTCTATCAATTCTGGTTTTCTTGGTGTGTATGCCCAGCAGTGGGATTGGTGGGTCGTATAGCAGTTCTATCTCCAGGTTTTTATGAAATCTCCACACTGTTCTCCATAGTGGCCTGTACTAGTTTGCATTCCCACCAACAGTGCAAGAGGGTTCCCTTTTCTCCACACCCTCTCCAGCATTTATTGTTTCTAGACTTTTTGATAGCATCTCTGTGAGATGGTACCTCATTGTGGTTTTGATTTGCATTTCTCTGATAATGAGTGATGTTGAGCATTTTTCATGTGTTTGTTAGCCATCTGTATGTCTTCTTTGGAGAAATGTCTGTTTAGTTCTTTGGCTCATTTTTTGATTGGCCCATTTTTTGATTGGGTCATTTATTTTTCTGGTATTGAGCTGCATGAGCTGCTTGTATATTTTTCAGATTAATTCTTTGTCAGTTGCTTCATTTGCTATTATTTTTTCCCATTCTGAAGGCTGTCTTTTCAGCATGCTTATAGTTTCCTTTGTTGTGCAAGAGCTTTTAAGTTTAATGAGGTCCCATTTGTTTATTTTTGCTTTTATTTCCATTACTCTGGGAAGTGGGTCATAGAAGATGTTGCTGTGATTTTTGCAGAGTGTTTTGCCTTTGTTTCCTCTAGGAGTTTTATAGTTTCTGGTCTTATGTTTAGATCTTTAATACATTTTGAGTTTATTTTTTGTATGGTGTTAGAAAGTGTTCTAGTTTCATTCTTTTACAAGTGGTTGACCAGTTTTCCCAGCACCACTTGTTAAAGAGATTGTATTTTCTCCATTGTGTATTTTTGCCTCCTTTGTCAAAGATAAGGTGTCCATAGGTGCATGGATTCATCTCTGGGCTTTCTATTTTGTTCCATTGGTCTATATTTCTGTCTTTGTGCCAGTACCATACTGTCTTGATGACTGTAGCTTTGTAGTGTAGTGTAGTCTGAAGTCAGGCAGGTTGATTCCTCCAGTTCCATTCTTCTTTCTCAAGATTGCTTTGGCTATCTGAGTTTTTTTTTTTTTGGTTTCCATATAAATTGTGAAATTATTTGTTCTAGAATGGCTCCTGGTGTCTGTGGGATTTGCTACTCTCATGATGCCATTGGGGTGAGTGGAGCCAGATGGCTCAGAAGTCTTAAAGAATCTGCCAGCCAAGCAAGGGATGCAGGCTTGATCCCTGGGTGTGGAAGATCCCCTGGAGAAGGAAATAGCAACCCATTCCAGTAATCTTGCCTGGGAAATCCCATGGACAGAGGAGCCTGGTGGGTTACAGTCCATGTGATTGCAAAAGAGTCGGACATGACTGAGCAACTAAACAACAACAAGGGGATGGAAGGAAGGGTAATCAAAACATGGAGGATTGTATATAGAAAGAGGGTGGTAATGTCAAAGGAAAACTTCACCTGAGTCTTTTTCACTTATTACTCCTCTGTTCCTCCTCACCCATGAAAGGCAGAGCCTAGGCAGTGGTAGGTTGTTCTGACTCTACATCAAAAGCTTACTGGGAAGCCTGGTCCCATCTCCAGGTTGTATATACACTTAGGACAATTTGACTAACCAAGTTATAGATGTATGCTAAAAGGAACTAATGATATGGCATAGTCCCCTTACTAGGGCTTTAAGCTTTTTAACAGGATTCTAGGAAATAAATCTTAAATGCAAGAATGTCCTACAATAGAATTTCAATCATGCGGCAGACTGGTAGAAAGGAGAGGGAGCTACTGAGAGGTGGAGACCCAGAGAGAAGAGATTAAGAAGTATTTTAGCAATTCTGCTGATGTATTGTGTTTGCAGTTAACCCATAAAGAGACTAATTTTCTATTTTGCTCTTTGGAAACAACCCTCTTCGCGAATCACTGAGTGCTGCCAGGTAGCTTTCTTGTTTAGCCTGAAACCTTGGCCTAAAGAACATCTGGTTTCTAGGAAGTGCATGCTCCTACAAAGTGTGCTGTGCATATGACAGTGACTCCAGGAGTCCAGCTGGACCTTGGCAAGGCCACAAGGCTTAGTTAGCAAATCCAGTGGAAGTGGCTGGCTGGATCTCTTTGATGGCCTTAGTGGTTCTCCCTTCTCTCATATATGTGGGTATTAAGTTAGGTCTAGTGTGGTCAATTACACTGCTTCTGTGGGAATAAGTTGTTTTTTTGTTTTTTTTTTTTTTATATCATGGACCATTTTGCCTGAAGAAAGAGTCATCACATTTGAACTTGAAAAGCAAAGGTAATAGGCAGCCATTCTTAAGTGTTCAACAGGAATCTGCAAAGCACCTATTTGGTACACAGTCCTGTGCTCTGTGCTGTCTCTTTTCCCTAGTGGGTTGCTTTGCCAAAAATGCATGACTGCCTCCTAATCTTGTCTTTCAGGACAAAGCTTAAATGTCTCTGCCTCAGTCTCCCCTAGTCTTAAGTGACCCACTCGCCAGTCACTTTCCATCACATCACCTGATTTCATCTTCTTCACAGTGCTTGTATGTACCTGAAATTATCCTATTTCCTTTTTCCTTCTCTCCCTCCTTCTCTTTCTCCCTCTCTTCCTTTCTTTCTTCCTCCCTTCATTCCTCCTTTCTCTCTCTCTCTCCCTCTCCCCAACCCCTGAGCTAGAATGAGTGTACGTGTGTGCTAAATCACTTCAGTCATGTCTGACTCTTTGCAACCCTATGAACTGTAGCCCACCAGGCTTCTCTGTCCATGGGATTCTCCAGGCAAGAATACTGAAGTAGGTTGTCATGCCCTCCTCCAGGGGATCTTTCTGATCCAGGGATCACCCTGCATCTCTTACGTCTCCTGCATTTGCAGGCGGGTTCTTTACCACTAGCACCACCTGGGAAGCCCAAGCACTAGAATGTAAACTTCAGGAAAGAAAGCAGGCCTCGACTATCTCTCAGTTCAGAATCCCCAGTGAGTAGCCACTCAAAAAATATTTGTTGAGTATGTAAGTGAGACATTTGAAAGATAGGAATATACAGTCAGGTCTTAAAGGGTGTGGCCATGGATCAGAGTAAGTAAGTAAGTGTTGGTGCTACAAGGGAAGCCCATGGATCAGAAGGGAAACCAACTTTCCAGGTGAAGAGATTAGACTATAAGGATCTATGAGACGAGTTTTCTGGGAGGAGGATCAGAAGGGATCAGCCAGCTCATGGCCCAGGGGCCAGCTTAGGAAGCATTGAGTGCTGTCATTGGAGGAATGGGAAGGTATGGAGGCAACAGGAAAAACAGGAGGCAACAGGAAAAGCAGGTAGCAAAGCCATAGATACCAGGGTGAGGGTGTAAGTGATTTAAAGAGCAGTGAGAAAAACTCATCTGGTTATTCAGTAGGAAGAAATGAAAACAGAGTTTAAAAGAGTTTATCCTAAAAGAACAAACTAGAGCAAAATCCAGTCATTTTCTACAAGTGTACTTGTTTCTCAAGTAAATCCCTGTGGGAGAACACAGCTTAGAACAGATAACTACCTGACCTCTCTCATGCTTATCTTATCCTTTCTATAAACCAGGAACTTAAGCAATGTCACTGAGAATAATTACACAATAACAATTCTACCAGGCCAGCTTACCTGTCTCCTGAGAAACCTGTTTGCAGATCAAGAGCAACAGTTAGAACCAGACATGGAACAACTGACTGGTTCCAAATTGGGAAAGGAATATGACAATGCTGTATGTGTATGTGTTAGTCACTCAGTCCTGTCTGATTCTTTGTGACCCTATGGACTATAGCCCACCAGGCTCCTCTGTCCATGGGACTCTCCAGGCAAGAATACTCGAGTGGGTTGCCATGCCCTCCTCTAGAGGATCTTCCTGACCCAGGGATCGAACCCAGGTCTCTTATGTCTCCTGCACTGGCAGATGGGTTCTTTATGACTAGCGCCACCTGGGAAGCCCACAAGGCTGTATATTGTCATGGATATTGTATGTATATATTGTCACACTGCTTATTTAATTTCTGTGCAGAGTACATCATGCAAAATGCTGGGCTGGATGAATCACAAGCTGGAATCAAGATTGCTGGGGGAAACATCAATAACCTCAGATACACAGATGATAACACCCTTATGGCAGAAAGTGAAGAGGAACTAAAGAGCCTCTTGATGAGGGTGAAAGAGGAGAGTAAAAAAGTGGCTTAAAACTCAACATTCAAAAAATTAAGATCATGGCATCCAGTCCCACCACTTCATGGCATGAAAGGGGAAAAAGTGGAAGCAGTGACAGATTTTATTTTCTTGGGCTCCAAAATCACTGTGGATGGTGACTGCAGCCTTGAAATTAAAAGACGCTTGCACCTTGGAAGGAAAGCTATGACAAACCTAGACAGCAAATTAAAAAGCAGAGACACCACTTTGCTGACAAAGGTCTGTATAGTCAAAGCTATGGTTTTTCCAGCAGTCATGCATGGATGAGAGAGTTGGACCATAATGAAGGCTGAGTGCCAAAAAAGTGATGCTTTTGAATTATGGTGCTAGAGAAGACTCTTTAGAGTTCCTTGGACTGCAGGGAGAGCAAATCAGTCAATCCTAAAGGAAATTAACCCTGAATATTCACTGGAGGGACTGATGGTGAAGCTGAATCTCCAATACTTTGGCCACCTGATGGGAAGAACTGACTCATTGGAAAAGGCCCTGATGCTGGGAAAGATTGAGAGGCAGGAGGAGAAGGGGGTGACAGAGGATGAGATGGTTGGATGGCATCACTGACTCCATGGACATGAGTTTGAGTAAACTCTGGGAGAGTGAAGGACAAGAGAGCCTGGCGAGGTGCAGCCCATGGGGTTGCAAAGAGTCAGACACAACTTAGTGGCTGAACAACAATAACAAAGCAATATAACTTCTATTGTTTGACTACTTATCTCAGTCATTGTAATGTGAAGGTAGTTATGGACAAGAAATAAATGAATAGTTATGGCTATGTTCCAATAAAACTTTATTTATAAACCATGCAGCAGGCTGGATTTGGCCCACACTTTGTTGAACCCTGTACTATGTCCTGAGTCTCATCTCAACAACACCAATGAAGAATGAATTCTGTAGTAGCCATGAAAGTGTCCACTGGGAGACAATCGGCCTCCAAGTATGCAACTATCCAGCAACTTCTACCTGCAGTTTACTTTAGGGCCTGCTATTTTTAAGCTGAGGTCATGACCTTCTCAGGCAGATCTCAGCTTATGACTGAGCATGGTAGTCTTACAAAGGCTTGACATTTCTGGCCAGCACAGGACTATCTGTGCACATCAGTAATCTTTGCAGAGCACCCCATTCAGCTGGCTGAGATTTTTTTGAGCTGCACTGCAATCTGAGGATTTTCATCTCTAGTTCTCTTTTCTTCCCCCTCAGTTTTCACAGGTATCAGACCTGCATCACAGTCTAAAGGCAAGCAATGTGATGACAGCTTAGACCTCAGTGATAGCAGTGCTAGTCACAAGACACGGTCAGATTCTGGACAAATTTTGCAGATAGAGCCAACAGGTTTGCTGATAGATTGAGTGTAGATTGTGAGTTAAAGAAAGGATTCGAGGATGATGTCAATGATGATTCTATCTAGTGCATCTTTGTTTTCTAGTTCATTCATTTTTGCTGTTCTTATTATTACTTGTCTTCTATTCTCTTTAGTTTTATTTGGTTGTTCTGTCTCTGAATTATTACCTTATACACTTAATGAATTAATTTTAAGCCTTTCTTCTTTTTTAATGAGCATTTAAAGCTGTAAATTTCCCATGAATAATATTTAGCTGCATACTGTGAGTTTTGAGGCATAGTATTACATTCCATTCAGACACATCTTTTAATTTCAGAATTTCTTCATTGACACTAGTTGCTTAGAAGTACATTTTCAACTTCCAAAAATATGGACTTTTTCTAATCATCTCTTGTGAAATTTCTAATTTATCTACATTATGGTCAGAGGAAATGGTCAGAAGAAGATTTTTTAAAAAATTTGTTCAGATGAGTTGTAAGGCCTGGGATGTAGTCAAATTTCATAAAAATGCTGTGTCAGCTTGCTGAAAATTCTGTAGTAATTTGGCATGGTGTTCTATGTATGTTGTTCTCAGTTGCCCAGTCATGTCCAGTTCTTTGTGACCCTGTGGATTGCAGCACACCAGGCTTCCCTGTCCTTCACTATCTCCCGGAGTTTGCCCAAATTCATGACCATCGAGTCAGTGATGCCATCCAATTATCTCATCCTCTGTCATACCCTTCTCCTCCTGGTTTCAATCTTTCCCAGCAGCAGGGTCTTTTCCAATGAGTCAGCTCTTCACATTAGGTGGCCGAAATTTTGGAGCTTCAGCATCAGTCCTTCCAATGAATATTCAGGGTTGATTTCCTTTAGGATTAACTGGTTTGATTTCCTTGTGGTTCAAGGAACTCTCAAGAGTCTTCTCCAACACCACGGTTTGAAAGCATCAATTCTTAGGTGCTCAGTGTTCTTTATGGTCCAGCTCTCATATCTGTACATGACTACTGGAAAAAAAAATAGCTTTGAGTATATGGATGTTTGTTGGCAAAGTGATACGCTTTTTAATATGCTGTCTAGTTTGGTCATAGCTTTTCTTCCTAGAAGTAACTACTTTAAATTTCATGGCTGCAGTCACCATCCACAGTGATTCTGGAGCCCAAGAAAAAGTCTGTAACTGTTTCAATTTTTTCCCCATCTATTTGCCAGAAGTGATGGGACCAGATGCCATGATCTTAGTTTTTTGAATGTTGAATTGTATATATTCCATTAAGATTAATCTTGATAATTGTGTTGTTCAAATCTATATTTACTGAATTTTTATCTGCCTGACCTAAGAAATACAGAGAAAAAAATATTTAAAATGCCCACTATAATATGAACTTGTCAATATCTCCTTGTAGTTCTATAAATTTTGAACCTTTGTTGTTAGGTGTATTCAGATTTAGAATTTCTGTATTCTTTTTTTTTTTTTTTTTAGAATTTCTGTATTCTTATGGTGACTTGATGGAGAAGGCAATGGCACCCCACTCCAGTAGTCTTGCCTGGAAAATCCCATGGATGGAGGAGCCTGGTAGGCTGCAGTCCATGGGGTCGCTAAAAGTCAGACACGACTGAGTGACTTCACTTTCACTTTTCACTTTCATGCATTGAAGAAGGAAATGGCAACCCACTCCAATGTTCTTGCCTGGAGAATCTCAGGGACGGGGGAGCCTGGTGGGCTGCCGTCTATGGGGTCGCACAGAGTCGGACACGACTGAAGCGACGCAGCAGCAGCAGCATGGTGACTTGAAACTTTTATCATTACTTAATGACCATCTTCTTTCTTTGGCATAATGATATTTGACCTCAGATCTATTTTGTTTGATGTTAATACAGCTATACCACCTTTCTTTTGATTAGTATTTGCCTGATATATCTCTCCCCATTGTTTGACCTTCAACCTTTATGGGACATGTCTCTTGTAAAGAGCATTTGGCTTTTTAAAAATAAAATCCTAGTCAAGCAATCATTTGTCTTTTAGAATTAGTTGCTTTAATTTGCTAAAACTTTGAAAACTTTCCATTTGTACTACTTTCTCTACATTTTCTCTTGCTTTTTTCTGAATTCAAGTTCTTTACTCCATTTTTTCCCTTTACAGACTTGTAAGTTATAGCCTCTTTTTAAAATTGTTATCCTTAAAATTCAAATTTAATTTCTAGTCTGTACAATGTCCTTACAATATTTTGACTCTGGTAATCTCCTAGTGACTTAAAAACTAATTTTGAAGCATTTTATTGTAGTATAACATACCTACAAAACATTGCACATTAGTGTACAGCTCATTGAATTTTTACAAACTGAAAAGGCTAACTAACCATCAGCTGTATCGATAAATATAACATTACCAGTATATCAGAAGGCCTCCTCGGATACCCATCTAGTCATTAGAGGCACCCTAGACCCATAAAGGTAGCCACTATCCTGAGTCTAGCAACACAGATTAGTTTCACCTGTATTTTTTACACCATAGATATAATATATACTCCTTATATTTGGTTTATGTTGCTTAACATCATGTGAGTGAATATTCTTCCTTTGCAAGTATTTAGAAACTCTAAATTTATAAGCTAATGAATTTATTCTAGCTATAAACAGGAATTTGGATTTTGTAACTAACTCTATTTGATTTGCAATCTCCATTAAGCTCAGATTAACAAAGCTATTAGTATTAAATTAGCAAAGTTCTTTGCACATGTGTAAGGAACCATGGGGATGTAAGAATGAAGGATAGTGGGGAAGACAAGTAAATGCTGCAAAATGAAGAATGTCATACAGGCTAAAGCTCCTTTAGACTACTTCCTTCCTACTTTATTGGCATTAAAAAATAGCTTTCCCTTTAATGAAATACATCTTGGTTCCATCTTTTGTGAAACTGAAAACCAAAGCAAAATAATGCAAGCTGTGTGAGGGCAGAGACTGTGTCTGCTTATTTTCCACTTATCCCTTATGCTTAACACAGTGCCTAGCATATAGTAGGCATCCTATTGCTTAATACACAGATGAGGAAGCAGCAGCTGAGTTTTCCTTTGCAGGATAACAAGGATGCAACAGGAAATCATTTCATTGTATATTTCATAAGTAATGTATTAGTTGTCTATTGCTGCATAACAACATAACCCCAAGATTTAGCAGCTTAAAATGATACACATTTATTATCTGACAGTTTCTGTGGGTCAGGAATCTGGTCATGACTTAGATGGGTGCCCTGAGCTTAGGGTCTCTCACAAGGCTGCCATCATCTCAGTGTTCTACTGGGAAGGATCCATTTCCTAGCTCATTCATGATTGTTGGCAGGATTCAGTTTCTCATGGGCTGTTCTATCAAGGCCTCAGTCCCTTGGTTCCTTGCCATGAGGGGCCTCTCTGCTGACATGTTACAGCATGGCAGCTTGCTTCATCAGAGTGAGCAACCAAGAGGACAAGAGAGAGCACAAGCAAGATAGAAGTCACAGTCTTTTATAACCTAATCACTCAAGAGGTCCAGCTCACACCTAAGGGAAGGGAATTACACAAAGGAGTGACACACCATGGTCTTTGGGGACCACATCAGAACGTGAGTACTACAGATGCTGAGTAGACTGGTTGTTTTGAGTATAGGTAAATGAAAAACTGCATAGATGGTGAAGCTGGAAAGTAGACTGGAGTTAGGCCAACCGTGGAGGTTCTTGAGATGTCCTAAGTTGTCTGAACTTTGTTCTGATGCTAGCTACTCAAAATGTAATTCATTGATCAGCAGCATTCATATCACCTAAATACTTGCTAGAAAGACAGAAGCTTGGGCTCCTATCACAGACCCACCAAATTAGAGTCTGCCATTTTAACTAGATCCCAGCTACACCAAAGTTTCAAAAATGCTGCTTTTGTTTCTGATAAGGAGAAAACAGCTTTTGTGAAAAGACTGAACGTGGAAAAGGAGGAGGAATGAATCAAAGATGACTACATTTTTTGAACATACAAGATAGGACTGGTCTGCTCATGGCATTAGGAGATTTACAGAAGAATATGGCTGACCCTCAATATCAGTGATTCCCATACTTAATTCTGCATTAGAATCACAAGAAGCTTTTAAAATGCTCCTTGGAGAAATGCTGATTCTAGGGCTGGAGCATCATGTAGTGCCCAAAATAAAGTGCTCAAAACACAAAAGGATAGGAGTAGATCAAAGGGATGCTGGAGCCAAGCTTTAAGAGTTCCCAACATCCAGAGCTGGAAAAATTTGAGCAACAAAATAAATAACATGGTATTATGTTATAATCCAAAGTATAAAATAAATATCCATGAATCCATACTGATATAAATGACTGAATAAATGAGAGGCCAATATCCAGGTGCTTAGTCCCTCAGTTGTGTCTGATTCTTTGAGACCCCATGGATTGTAGCTTGCCAGGCTCCTCTGTCCATGGGGGAATTCTTCAGGCAAGAATACTGGAATGGATTGCCATTACCTCCTCCAGGGGATCTTCCCAACCCAGGGATTGAATCCAGGTATTGAACCCAGGTCTCCCACACTGCAGGCAGATTTTTTACTATCTGAGCCACCAGGGAAGCCCAAAAGGGATCCAGTAATGCAGGCATAAGTCACTGCAGGTGAAGGCCCAGTGAGGCACCAAGGGAAGGTCATGGTCAAGTATGACTGCAAGGAGCTACAGAAGCGTCTCAACCTGGAGAAGTGGATCCAGGAGCAGCTCAAAGACTGCCAGGCCCTTGTTTCTCCCTCCTCCCTAACCCCTACCCCAGGAAGAGAAGATTCCAGAGCTAGAAATCAATGTGGATGAACTGGACATGGAGAGCAATGATACGTGGGCTACCAGGGTCAAGGAGCTGCTGGTTGACTTACAAACCCACTGAGGCCCTCATCTCTGGCCTGCTGGACAAGGTCTGGGGCATGAAGAAGCTGAGCACACCCCAGAAGAAGTAAGGGTACTCGACCCAGGTGAACAGTGGCTCCCACAGGACAATTGCTGGTCCCCTCCCCCAACCTCATAGCAACAGCAATGGGGGTGGGGGGCAGCCTGCGGCCAGGCCTGGTGCCATGAACTGGGCTCCCTGTGCCCCTGGCCCAGGGGCCTCTTTTCTGCTCCCAGTTTTCCATTTTGGGTGTTTATTATTATTATTATTAAACTGATGAGATTTTGTGTTTTCATGTTTACTGCAGTGTGGGCCCTCTAATAAAGCTAGGATATGCCTTTGGTGCAGCTAAAAAAATCCTGTTGATACTATGTACCCTTCAGGATAATGAGAATGGCACCTCACCTCTATGGTGTGTGCTCAGTTGTTCAGTCATATCCAACTCTTTGGGAGCCCCATGGACTGCAGCCCACCAGGTTCCTCTGTCCATGGGATTTCCCAGAAAAGAATACTGGAGTGGGTTGCCATTCCCTTCTACAAGGGATCTTCCTGACCTTGGGATCAAATCCACATCTGCAGTGGGAAGCAGATTCTTTACCACTGTGCCACCTGGGAAGCCCATCTTACCTCTGTCGTAATCCTCTGTGAATCTCAAAACCTCAGACAAACCCAAACTGAGGATGACATTCCACAAAATACCTGACCAGTTCATCTTATATTTGTCAAGATCATGAAAAACAAGTGAAGAAAGAAACTGTCACAGATAGGAGAAGCTAAGGAAACATGATGATTAAATGAAAGAGGGATCCTGGATTGGATTTTGCAACAGAAAAAGAATTCATGTTGATATATGGCAAAACCAATACAATATTGTAAAGCTAAAAAATAAAATAAAATTAAAAATTAAAAATAGAACATTAGTGGAAAAACTGAGATCAAATAATGAATGAAAAAATAATAAATCTGTAGTTTAGTTAATAGTAATGTACCAATGTTGATTTATTAGTTTTGACAAATATACCAGAGTTATGTAAGATGTTAACATTAGGGCACCGGTAGCAGGTATACAGGAATTCTCAGTGCGATCTTTATAACTTCTCAGTAAACAGACTTATTCCTAAATAAAATGTCCATTACAACTCAGTAGATGTCCATGCCTCACTGTCTGAGATTCTGATTCACTATTTCTGGGTGAGGGGGGACAGGTGGTTAAATACCATTATTTTCTATAAATTCCCCAGATGATTCTGGTGTGGGGTCCACACTTTAACTACTGCTCTGTACCAAACTCTTGTGATTTCTCTCAAACCACTGTGAAAAGTAACCACGTGATACAAAGCAGTGTTATACAGTGCAAAGAACACTAGTTTACAGCTCGAGACTTAATCCTTCATCTACCATCATTCAGCTACAGAACCTAGATAAAGCACTTCATCTCTCTTAGCCTCAAGCTTCTCATCTGCAAAATAGAGAGTAATGACCATTAAATTAAGTAAAATCTATAAAATCTAAAAATGTTTCCAACATTTTTAATATTTTAAAAACTTTTAAAATTATTTATTTGTGGCAGTGCTGGGTCTTCGTTGCTGCATAGGCTTTCTCTAGATGCAGAGAGCGGGAGCTACGCTAGTTGTGGTACTTGGGCTTCTCATTGTGGTGGCTTCTCTTGCTGCAAAGCACTGGCTCTAGGTGCTCAGGCTTCAGTATTTGCAGCACATGGGCTCAGTAGTTGCAGCTCACAGGCTCTAGAGTGTGAGTTCAGTCGTTGTGGCACTGCCCCGCAGCATGAGGAATCTTACTGGACCAGGGATCGAACCTGTATCCCTTGCATCAGCAGGCAGATTCTTAACCACTGGACCACCGGAGAAGTCCTCAACTTTTTGGATTACCGTCTAGTTCTGTTATTGCCAACTTAATAAATAATTCCATGAAATCTAAGACAATATTTTTAAAACATTAGTGGAAGACTTTTCTCTAGGATACAAACTAAGAAGTAATGAAGACTATTTTAATCAATAAGTCAGAGCTAATATATCTCCAATTAATAACATCCACACTTCATGGTATTACCATATACCCAGTCCAATGATGCTGTCATTGCCCCAAATACTTTGGGACTCCTTTAATATAGATAGAAGCCATTTTTTAGGCCACAAAAGAAAGTCTTTTAAAATCACACCTCATTGACCAAATGTAGCCAGCTTTCTCACCCATGTTTAACCACCAGACAGTCCTCTAAATGACCCTTGGTTATTTCTAAAAGCCAAACTGCCCTAAAGGAACAGAGCCTTGGCCATTAGGGGGAAGAAAATTCATTTGAGAACTTGATAAAAAGATACACAGTCCTCCCCAGAAAAATATATCAGCATGCAAAAAAAAATTTGCCAATAATTTGAATCCCTAGACTTTATTTTAAAACTCCAAATCTGGGGAGATAAATATTTACCATTACTAAGAAAATCCAAATGTTCCGAAAGGACTCAGAAGAAATCCTTTGGAGGCAACTTCTCTGAAGGAAACAAACGCATGACAGGAAAACACTGCACTTGGGGTGTGAATAAACATCTTAAGATTTAGCTGTCACTAGTTTGGAGCGAAAAAGTCACCTTCCTCTTAATGTCAATTTCCTCATTTGCAAAATGCAGAAAAGAGGATTGTGCTACATCAATGGTTCTCCATGTGTTCATGGACCAGCCTCACAATCACCTAGGAGGTCATTAAGAGTGCCTACTGAATCAGAAACTTTGGGAGTGGGGCCCGACCATCTGTGTTTTAACAAGCCCTCCAGGGGATTCTGATGTACACTCAAGTTTGAGAACCACCAAGCTAAATGATCTCTAAAGTCTCTTTGAGCTCTCAAATTCTACAATTTGGAAAGTATCAACTTCAGTACTTCAAAATATAAAACCAAAACCAACAGTTTCAGTCACACATCTGTTAAAAGATTTTCTAAAATTAATTTCTAAGGGAAAAAGAATAAGAATCTTTACTTTTACCTTATATCCCCCACAGTACCCGTGCATACCTATTTACAAATACCGGGCATTCATATATTTACCATATGGTCCAACTTGGCTGAAAAAGAAAATTCTTTGACCCAGAGGTAGGTGAGGGAGAAAATACCTAGTTCAACTTATCTTGTAGCTATTTTCCCTACCTTCTACCTGCAATCCAAAATATTCCATGGCTTTATTAATAAAGTAGTAGGGAAAACTGGACTTTGTTTTTATCTAAAAGCAATACATATCTTGTTTTCACTGGAAATATGCTCAAGACACACCACCAGGACTTATCAAGCAATAATAAAAATAATTATTCTTAGTGCTAACAAAAGTATAATTTTGAAATAAGGCTGATGGTAATGGTTTTGATTTCAAACAAGTAAACCAGATATTTAATATTAAGGAATTATTTTAATAAGTATGGTGATATCATGCTGCTGCTGCTAAGTAGCTTCAGTCCTGTCCGACTCTGTGTGACCCCATAGACAGCAGCCCACCAGGCTCCTCCGTCCCTGGGATTCTCCAGGCAAGAACACTGGAGTGGGTTTCCATTTCCTTCTCCAATGCATGAAAGTGAAAAGTGAAAGTGAAGTCACTCAGTCGTACCAGACTCTTAGTGACCCTATGGACTGCAGCCTACCAGGCTCCTCGGTCCATGGGATTTTCCAGGCAAGACTACTGGAGTGGGGTGCCATTGCCTTCTCTGATGGTGATATCATAGTTATGTATAATATAGAAGTGCCATTATCTTTTAAAAAAACTTGATACTATAATATTTAAAAATGAAGAATAATACCTGTGAACTTTACTATCATCAAGTATTGAGCTAAGGTGAGTGGTTCGGTTCAGTTCAGTTGCTTAGTTGTGTCCAGCTCTTTGAAACCCTATGAACTGCAGCATGCCAGGACTCCCTGTCCATCACCAACTCCTGGAGTTCACCCAAACTCATCTCCATTGAGTCGGTGATGCCATCCAACCATCTCATCCTCTGTCATCCCCTTCTCTTCCTGCCCTCAATCTTTCCCAGCATCAGGGTCTTTTCAAATGAGTTAGCTCTTCACATCAGGTGGCCAAAGTATTGAAGCTTCAGCATCAGTCCTTCCAATGGACACCCAGGACTGATCTCCTTTAGAATGGACTGGTTGGATCTCCTTGCAGTCCAAGGGACTCTCAAGAGTCTTCTCCAACACCACAGTTCAAAAGCATCAATTCTTCAGCACTCAGCCTTCTTTATAGTCCAACTCTCACATCTATACATGACCACTGGAAAAACCATAGTCTTGACTAGATGAACCTTTGTTAACAAAGTAATGTCTCTGCTTTTTAATATGCTGTCTAGGTTGGTCATAACTTTCTTTCCAAGGAGTAAACGTCTTTTAATTTCACGGCTGCAGTCACCATCTGCAGTGATTTTGGAGCCCAAAAAATAGAGTCAGCCACTGTTTCCCCATCTATTTCCCATGAAGTGATGGGACCAGATGCCATAATCTTAGTTTTCTGAATGTTGAGCTTTAAGCCAACCTTTTCACTCTCCTCTTTCACTTTCATCAAGAGGCTCTTTAGTTCTTCTTCACTTTCTGCCATAAGGGTGGTGTCATCTGCATATCTGAGGTTATTGATATTTCTCCCAGCAATCTTGATTCCAGCTTGTGCTTCTTCCAGCCCAGAGTTTCTCATGATGTACTCTGCATATAAGTTAAATAAGCAAGGTGACAATATACAGCCTTGACGAACTCCTTTTCCTCTTTGGAACCAGTCTGTTGTTCCATGTCCAGTTCTAACTGTTGCTCCCTGACCTGCATACAGATTTCTCAAGAGGCAGGTCAGGTGGTCTGGTATTCCCATCTCTTTCAGAATTTTTCACAGTTTAGTGGATGGGGAGGTAAAAGGAACAAGATTGGCCATGAGAGAAGCGTTGAAGTAGATATGGTATATGGGGATGCATTTTACTCTTCTACTTGAAATTTTTTAATAAGACAAAGCAGAAAATATGCCAATTCAATTATCTGCTGTTTTGAGTAAAAAGAAGCATAGAGTGGGATCCTGCCAACCAAATGAATAAACTGGAATTTTAAAAATATTATTCCTCCATTACAAGGGAAGTAATGTACTTAAATTTAGTATCTATCAGCTAAGAAACACAGATAATGTACTAAAACATCCCACTTACCGTGAGATTCAAACTGATAGTGAGGGAGAGGTAGAGATTGTCAGACCTAAATAACAGTGATTCTCTTAAAGCTCTCACATTACAAGAAAAAAAAAGCACTCTGAGGGATGATTCTGAAATAAGTAGTTTTTTTTTAATAGACTCTAAAAATCTATGTCCTAGTACTGTCACTTAGGACTGATTTTGCATCAGAGAAGGATGAACTCAGAGAAATCTCCATGGTAGCACTCTGCAACAATCAAAACAGAAACTGGCACCTAATTTCCACATCATTCAAACATTAAATTGTATTAATAGTCAAGTGAAATAGTCAATATTTGAGAAATTTCTCCATTAAACCATCAAGCTCCCAACTTAGATAGTGGCCTTAAGGAAGTAGACAATGAAATGCAGCACACTCTTCCTCTCATACCAATCACTTATAAATAGTAACTGTGGGCAGAAGTTTGAGTCAATGATTACTGTTCACTGGTAAAATGATGATAGTGGTCACTACATAAAACAAAATACCTAGATCTGTACTATCCAACAGAACTGTGATGATGGAAATGTTCTATATCCTGTATTTTCCAATGCAGTAGTCTCTCACCATATATGGCTACAGCACTCTTGAAGTGGTGCTAATGGGACCAAGAAGCTAAATTTTAATTTTCATTCACTTAAATAGCTACGTGTGGTTATGGGTTACCATAATAAACAGTACATACAGTTTTAGAGTACTTAAGAAACACATACACACAGATAAACACACACATTTCACTTAATATCTGACTCACATTTATTAAAAATTGAAATTACAGAAAAGCATGAATAATATTGGCTTTATTAAACAAGCTTAATTAACTTACCTTTGACTAACAAATCAAAGCATTTAATATCACAAAAGGAATTTTGAGCACGAGGTCAATTCCAACCTCTGAAGTTAAAAACAAATGAAAAGCAGCCAAGACATTTTCCAAAGGAGAGAGCAACCACAGATCTCCCTCTAGTGGCAAGAGATAAAGTTGCTGCTGAAAAGCTGAACTGCTTCTGTACCAATACATAAAACTGCTCACAGACATTACTTTTATATAACTTAAGAAAACTCTAGAAGGAAAATAGATCTGGTTTTTGTAAACAACGTTAGACCTAATTTTCACTTACTATGAATTCTAATGTCTCTAGAAATCTGATCTTTCCAGGAGAAAAGAGATTTGCCAGTGACATCTGGGGAATTGGGACTTACACAAAACAAAAGCTACGGAGCCTTAACCAAACTGAGCAAAAGAAAAGAGAGAAATTTTTCTGTTGATAAATGTTCTAGGATGGGACATGAAAAGGAGTAGATTCAGAAGTATAAAGTAGTAAGCAGCAGTGGGTTTGTAAAAATCCATGGTACATCAAAAGAGACAATTTAAAATATTACAATTTTTTTATAACTAAAACACTTTTCATTCTTATAATCAGTTTTAAAAGACAGCTCTGCCACATTACCATTTTAATTACAACCGTACATACTATATAGATTTAACTACTGAATGACTACTTTCAAGTACAAGAGGAAACTCAAAATAGAAGTGACTTGTGTTACAGCTATTGTTTTTCCCTCACAGCTTCAGGAAAAACAGCTTTTATATACACTGAAGTAAGTACAGAATGTACAGAAGACAGATATATATACAAAAGTGCATTAATACAGTAATACATTTAGCAGAAATACAGGAAAAAAATCCTGGTTAACAATCTGATACATTACAGTATTTAAGACTACTTGAAGATTCTCCAAACCAGTCAATGTCCTACTTGCTTTGGTTATGATATTGATGCTACATAACTAACCTTTGAAACTAAAACAAAAAAATTGAAATTTTTAACCATCTGTGAAATGTTTTACATATACTTGTGTTTATTCTTAATAGCTTTTGAAAACAATTTTATAAAACTCCCAACACAAAGATTTAGAATGGACAATACATATATCTAAATTAGAGTATTCAAAGAGGAAATTAAATCGATTCACTACAGGAACAGACATGGTCTGCTCCATTCCTAAAAGCCTCAGCTTGGTAACCTAACCTCAAAGTCTCAACTTAAATCCAATCGGTCAGCTACTATTAAAGAGCAAGCAGCTCCACAAAACAAGCCATGGCTTCAGGCCACTGTTCCTTAGAACAATTCACAATAGGTAAGTGTTAATTTGTCATTTATACATATTAATTCTACAACTACCTTTATATAGTCAAAATGCATAATTAGACTACTCTCTGCATATGTATAATTAGACTACTCTCCTCTTTTCTACCCCATCCCTCACAAAAAAAGAACACAGATTTCCACAGGTTCCATTGACCACAAAGATGTAACAAAGAAATCCAACAATACTTATTGAAATCGGAGAAGACCAAATCAGTTTTTCCAAGTTCAGTACGGATATCAAATTTAAAAAATTAATTTACCATTATATGATCTAGGTGAAAACATTAATAACCTTAATTTAAAATACAATTGTGAAGGGGGGCTGAAAACAAGTAATTTTCATATTAGAAAAATTATGTAAATAAAATTTTAGTGAGTCAACTCGGCTATACCATGCAACTTCCTATTTTTTGTCTTAAAATATTTTATTGAAGTATAGTAGATTTTTTACTCTTATTAATAATAGCCAGTTACTTAGAATTTGTAGAGTTCCTTCTAAGCCTTATGGAAATAAGAATTAAGGATTAAGAAATAAGAATTAAGCATTTCTAAGGAGCTATGTTCCAGATACTACACTGATAAGGATGCCTAGGTCTAAATCTCTCTCAGATACATCCCACCACTTAGCATAATTTAATTGTAAAGATAAAACTTATCTTACTTTGTCAGACTTAAAATGAATCCAAAGTTATCACAGTACATGTGTATACAAATATTTATTTTCTACCTAATAGTCCTTTTAAGGATTAAACTTACCTCTAAGTTTAGACATATTGAATGTCAGTGTGCGCAACATCAATACTATCATTTGACTGTAACTGGAAATTTTCCTATCAACCATCTCAAACTATAAACTGATTTTAAGTAACCCCTTCCCAGTTTGAAGCAAACATTTTTTCTTGTAAACACAAGCGTTAAGAAGTTAAAAGGAAGAGGAATGTTATGCTATTACATAAATGAATACAAGAATCACTAAAGTTAACAAACAAATCAAATTGCTATATAATCTCTGCTTTTGAAGTACTTTGGCCTTGAAAATTATCTTTCCAGAGTTAACTCAATTTAAAAAATATTCTTGGGAATTCCCTGGAAGCCCAGTGGTTGTAACTCCATGCTTTCACTGCTGAGGGCCTAGTTTCAATCCCTGGTCAGGGAACTAAGATCCTGCAAACTGCACAGTGAGGCCAAAAAATAAAATAAAATAAGTAAAATAAAAAAATATTCTGCTTTATGAGTTTTATCAGGGGAAAAAAATAACAAATACATTAAACTATACTTTGCTGCTGCTGCTGCTAAGTCGCTTCAGTCATGTCCGACTCTGTGCGACCCCAGAGACGGCAGCCCACCCGTCCCTGTGATTCTCCAGGCAAGAACACTGGAGTGGGTTGCCATTTCCTTCTCCAATGCATGAAAGTGAAAAGTGAAAGTGAAGTCGCTCAGTCGTGTGCGACTCTTAGCGACCCCATGGACTACAGCGCACCAGGATGCTCTGTCCATGGGATTTTCCAGGCAAGAGTACTGGAGTGGGGTGCCATTGCCTTCTCCAAAACTATACTTTAGATGACTTCAATGTTCTATGACCTAGCTGGGCCAAAAATCAAGTTATATAAGTGAAACTTAAGATCTGAAGGTTTTCTTTATGTACTCTATTATCATTGATTAGTTCGATATAATGCCTTTGCTTACTGATATCCAAGAGCATGGGCATTTTATAAAATTAATTACAACATTTAGATTACTTTTGAATTTGGAAAAGCCTAATGTTGACGAAAAGTATAGAGTTCACCTTTAAGGCACAGGAAGCTATAAACAAAAGACTCTACACTAGAGAATCCTGGGAACAAGACTTTTCTATTTGTCACGAACTAACATTTTTGGCTTAAATATGAAGACATTTGATAAATTTCACAATTTTTAAAGCTCATCAGAATCTGGATACCTTTATATAGTAGTTCTTAAAAGTTTTCCTTTATGAGGGGTTTTAGCACTTCTAAGAGCTAAATAAAATGAGATGTCTATCCAATCCACAGAGTCATCAAATTTCAAATCAGTTTCTGGCATTAATTCAGCAATATCTAGTTAACCCAAAGGACTGACAAAATGGACAAAACAGCCACCACTTAACTAAAAATGAGACAAGTCTCAAAAAATAAAGTTATTTTACTCTAAGTTCTTCTTGGGACAGAAGAACAGTATAAAGTCCTTTGTACTTCACTACACATTATACTACATTGCCTCACTTAAACTCAGTTGCAAAAATATAGGAAAAAACGCATCATTTTGTTTAAACTCAAGGTTTGCACTTTTAAAACCTGTGGTAGGGACTGACAGACTTCTACAAGGTCTCTTTTCCCCAGTTTTGTTGAAATATAATTGACATACACACAAGATCCCTAATAAAATGTTCTGGATAAATGTGATGTGACTTCATTATGCCCTTAATTAAGAAGTCTTATTTTTTAATCATGCCCTCATGTAACAAGGCTTATTTTTAAAGGGAAAGACTTATTTGCTCTAATGTCAATTCTCTACAGTTGAGAACTGACAATGGAGCAAATAAGTCTTACATTTTTATTAATTGGTTAGTCGAGGTTTATACTTTTAAAGAAAAAAATTGAGTTGGATTTGTTTTAAATTGCACTTAGAAAGAGATCAGACTAAATTTATTATTTATTCTAAGAAAGAAATAATTCAAACCTGAATTATCTACATGAGGCATTAAAACCAAAAAAAAGTATAGCACATTAACAAAGACAAGAATTTTTTTGTCTTTTTCTGTTGTTTTATTTGGGCGGGGGGGTGGGGCGTAGGTAGAGAAAGACTTTGTAATCTCCCTCTTTAATCATAAGCAAACACAAATTGCTTAAATTTTTTTTCTGTTCTTTATTTCAATCTCTTCCAAGCCACCTTACTGAGCTATCTCTAATTTATGATACCATAAAGACTGTGCATCCAGATTTGCACAACACTTCATGGTGTACTTTACTATAAACACTCAAACCTTTATAAACTTTAAAAATTGGCTTTGTGGCACTTTGGTAAACTTGTTTAACAGTGACTTAAGGTAAATCTATGGTAATAAGACTGCGATTATTGGGAGAGTAGAGGAATTGGTCTTATTAGGATCTTCTTTTACTGGTCACTGTCAAGTAAATTGTTTCCAAGTATTTAACAGATACATGCTGCTCTATGGTCTCCAAAAGGGGCCTGTTTTCCTTGAAGAGTAACTAAAGAGAACAGGCAGTCATTCCCTGGAATTTTGCTTTTGCTAAGAGCAGGTAGAGAATTCAGCTGTATTTGCTCTTCTATTTATTCTTTCTGTATTTAGAAGGGAAAACACAACAAGGTGGACCCTTTCAATCCTCCTCAAGAGTATTCTGGGATTTATCCCCAAGCTCTCTTTGGGCCCTCTAAGCTAGTCAGAAGCACTAAAGAGGGGGTAAGGGGAACGTTAGAGGGAATACTCCAACTGACAACCATATACACATATATACTGTTATTTCAGTAAAATTTTAAAGTATGAATTTAGTAGTCTTCAAAATGTTACAACCATACCACAGACCTCAGTAAAGCTGCAATATATCAATTTTTCCTTTAGTTTCAATTCTTTAACTTTTGAGGAACCAAAATAAAGTCAAAATTTCAAAACATATGATTGTAAGCAAAGGTTATGCTGAGAATTAGGAATTCACAGCTGAGAATTAAGGATCTATGTTGTTAATCTTTTTAATGGATTACTTGATATGATACAGTGTAAAAAAGGTAGGAATCTATCAACCTCTGACTCTAGAGTTTAAAAAAATATTGACAACTCATCCTACAAAATCATGATTACCTCCCAAGTTTCCACAATAAAAAGAAAATTATGAAAGTCAGAAAGCAGCTTGATTGTCAGTAGTATCAGTTTCAATTTTCTTTAACCCGTGTGAATGTTTAAAGATGTGTGGGAAAATAAAAGGAATCACACTACTTATAATGTTCATGATAACAAACTCTTCACGAAAACATTTAGAGACTCTATGATTTCACATTTAAAATTAGAGTACTATTAGTAGCCAAGAAGCAAAGGTTTTTAAATATCTCACTGCTCAGTGTATTTCTAGCGATTTATAGAGTTTAGCAGAACTGTAAGGGTTTCTTGAGTTAATTTTGAACATTAACTTATTCACATGCCATAAAGCTGTTACACCAAATATTTAAAAATTAGAGCTGTGCTGAAAATAAAAAAACCTACAAAAAGAACTTGACAGAGATGTTTCTTGCCTTTAAGACAGTTTCACAGCCTAAAATTTCAAAAAGCAGTGAAAAGTAGAATTGGTTGTTTTGCTTGCTGGATTTTTCCATTTGAATATTAATCAATGTAGCATTAAGTCTAAAATTCAGCTACTAGTAACATTATTTTCTCAGTAGTCATCACTTGCAGAAAGGATTCTGAATATACACAAAGTCAAAAAAACAAACCTAAGATGTTAGGGCCTATTTTTTACACATTTGAGTTAAAATGAATGAAAACAAATAAACCTAATGAAGGCACTATTGTAAACAGCAATCCACATTCTATCCCTACAACCTCAAAAAAAAGACGTCCACTAGGAATTGAGAATTATGCTATGGCCCTTCAGAAAAACTAAGAAATCATAACATTAAGAAGAAACTGAATTATGATCTCTACACATTCTATACTGACATAATAAATTATCTGTCAGCAGTACCTTGAAATCTCCTAAACTGTTAAAGTACTAATCTGAAAAAGCCCACTTAACCACTCTGAAGTTTAAATAGTCAAAACATTTACTAAATCAGTGGTTCTTAAAACTAGAGTGTGTGGCAGAATAACCTGGTACCTGTTGAAACACAATGCTATGCCCCTCCCCCAGCATTTCTGATTCACTAGGCCTGGGGTGGGACCCAAGAGTATGCATTTCTAATAACTTCTCAGGTGATGCTGAAGCTACTGGTCCGAGGACCATCTGCTGAGAACCACAGACCTAAATTATGAACGGTACGTCAGCACAGCCCTAACCAAAAGTTTGGTCAAGATGCATGTAAACAAATAAGGATAGAATAATGCTTAGAAACAATGCTGATAAATTCACCCTTATTACATCAAAACATCTACATCTGCTTCATGGTCTTCCTCAGTCACTTTCAAGGACAGCACTTCTTCATTAAGGAAGAGCCCACTGAGCCTCTCCTTCCGAGCCTGCCTCTGCTCTTTCAGCTGCCTCTTGCGTAAGGCCTTCTGTTGTAACTTCCGCTGTTTGGATCGCTTCTGTCAAAATAAAAAATTCTAAATCAGTGAGGTTCAGTTCTGGCATACCCACCCCAAAGTATGGATCAAATTCGATATTTTCTGAATAGAGATGTTCAAATTCCTCTGCAGTACAATCTTGGTTCTAGTAAGTGAGCCATTAGCTTAGACATGAAAACAATTTTTCAAGATTCTATATTTATGGTATTTGACTAGGAAATCTGATTAGGAAGGTTTGAAACTTGATCATTTGACTAGTTATGGATAACCAATCATTTCTAAGGCTTTTTTTATATCAAATTAAGGTACACTGGTGTCAGTGCAGAGGAAACATGCAGTGAACAATAATGAAAACAAATGTAGAGAACACTGTCAAAATCTCTAATGCTTATTCTTTGAAGGTGCCTTTCATTCAAAGGCAATAGCAATTTTACAATGGCTGGGAAAGAACCATGTCTTTTTCATATTAAGCAAATGCCATCTTTTAAGCCCATTAGAAACCCAGTGGGTACTCTATTTCTTGCCACTGGTGAACTGATGCCAAAAAAGAATGACCACATACACAGAGGAAACCCTTGGCAACCAACAAAGCTGGCTATGTTTCTGCTACTTTGGTTAAGAACCAAGTAAAGAATCACTTTCCAGGAAAAGTCACCACTGGGTTCCCAAGAGTTATAGAGATACCCTTATCATCTGTAAGTTAGCTCCACACTGTCACCACTGCAAGGAACCGAACTTTCCCACTAAGCATAACAGAACTATGCTATATACATTTAAACTTTCTATTTTTTATGCGTCCAAAAATACTATACAGAGTTTTTTCAACTGTGAAAAGAGTAGTCAGAAATTAGAGAAAGCATTATTACATTTAAAAAAGAGCTACAAAGAAACATTCATGGTTAAAACTTTAAGAAAACATTTAACACACACACACATACAAGACATATAGGACATTTTAGGAGCTAATAGACAGCAACATCAGCAACCTAGTGAGATCTGCTTAATAGTAAGTTGCAGTCAGTATTGCAATCTTGAGACTCACTCATTATTTCCATCAATTTATCTTACTTAAAACAGACACAAAAATCAGATAAAATTGAAGGTAATATGGCTGTGGGTCAAAACAGCATTTCAAAGCACTCAATGCAGAGGGCTTTGTTCAACAGCAGAGAATCCTGCTTGCTCAATTAAAATAAAAACCCACAGGCATCTATAGAGCAGGATAATTTTAACTCTTCAAGAACTGTATATGAAGGAATACTAATGTTAATATTGAAAGGTAAAGTTTTGTATTGATTAGACGTTTTACTTTTGAATCCCGAATCCGCTCTGCTGCACTTGCAGACAAGTTGCTGTCACTGTGTGCTCGACTCATGTTGGCACTGGAGTTTGAAGCAGAGTTTCCAACACTGGACCCACTGCTGCTTGCAGAACTGACCATGCTGGCACTGCTGCTGCTGGCACTGGCACTGGCACCGCTCACTCCACTGGTGCTTGCACAACTAAAGTTGCTTCTCTTCCAGGCCTCTCTTGTGGGCCGTAGGCGAGGGCTATGCTCCTTGATATAGTTTCTGACCTTGGAACAGACAGACAAAAACTGGTTAGTATTGTACCTTGACGTTCTGCCCTCAAAATAATGGAGAAAAGAAGAATATTGTACTTAAAGATTGTCAAAAGTGCTACAGGTGCATATAGGTTGACCAGAAAGACAAAAGAAATCTCTAAATGTAGAAACAAGTACCAGAAAAATTCTGGTGTTCAAAATTCTAGAAGCTAGATTTTTTTAAGTATATAAAATATAATCAGTAAATGATAAGCTACTAGCTTCCAGAATTTAGGAGTGTAAGAAAATAACACTAGAAACAGAAACTAACAATAAAATAGATAAGAGTAGGCATTTTTTAAAAGGTTGCCACTTAAGTATGCTGCTAATTATATTAGAGTGTTTCCTAGATCTTAGGTAGGGGCCCATAATACTTGTCTTCAAATGCAAGGCATCAATTTACCATACTAGTGAAAAATGGGCTGGAATGTAAAAAATTATATAGTTTGTCTGTTGAGAGAAACACTGAAATGAGAGAAATTTTTCATAAATGATGACAAATACAAAAAATTAAAATGTTCACTCAAGTACAGCTCTCAATAATATTTTGATTCTGTCCACTGGTCTTTTGTAAGATGAGTTATTAGAATAAATCTATACCTTAGCATAACAACTCCTTAAATTGTGAAGTCAAATTTCAAATCCTATATAACTAGAAAGTAGGTTCTATATCCAAATGATCCCAGAAAGGTATGGCCACATGAGATATACATAAAATCTCTTAAAACCACATGTTCTAATATTACATTTCACAGCAGTGATTTTGACCTTAATTATCTATATATTTATATATGACTATTCAAGTATAAAAAGCAGAGACATTACTCTGCCAACAAAGGTCCACCTCATCAAAGCTATGGTTTTGCCAGTAGTCATGTATGGATATGAGAGTTGGACTATAAATCAAGCTGAGCACTGAAGAACTGATGCTTTTGAACTGTGGTGTTGGAGAAGACTCTTGAGAGTCCCTTGGACTGCAAGGAGATCCAACCAGTCCATCCTAAAGGAAATCAGTCCTGAATATTCATTGGAAGGACTGATGCTGAATCTCTAATACTTTGGCCACCTGATGCGAAGAACTGACTCATTGGAAAAGACCCTGATGCTGGGCAAGGTTGAAGGCAGGAGGAGAAGGGGACAACAGAGGATGAGATAGTTGGTTGGCATCACCGACTCAATGGACATGAGTTTGAGTAAACTCCGGGAGTTGGCAGTGGACAGGGAGGCCTGGTGTGCTGCAGGCCATGGGGTCGCAAAGAGTTGGACACAGCTGAGCTACTGAACTGAACTGCTTCAAGTATACATGTTATAAAACAATGGTATTTTTAATAGCTGTAGAATCTGTATTTTCTTTACATACCTGCTTCAGTTTTTCATCTGTGAGACAGTTAAGTTCAATAATAAACTCACTGTCGGTAGGGGAGATTTGAGCAGAAGGATCAATTATTTTAATAATATCAAGTTGTTCCCGAAGACCCATCTCAGTACTGACTTTACGACTCAGATACTCAATATATTCCACCTATATGATGAAAAATTATAATAAATAATATCAATGCCAAAACCTCTGATCTTTTAGTGTGCAACTTATAATATGTTTAAGTATCAGAAACACTTATATTTTTCCCTGCAAAACAATTAGAGCTCAAATTCATATTTACTAAGCAATCCACATTAATCCAGTAGCTTTAAATTAGACAATAAATGAAACTTCACATATTCTCCACATATACGCTTTGTGTGTGTGTGTGTGTGTGTTTTGGAACTTTTTATTTTTTATTTTATTTTTTTTTTAATTTTTTTTTAAAATTTTATTTTATTTTTAAACTTTACATAATTGTATTAGTTTTGCCAAATATCAAAATGAATCCATCACAGGTATACATGTGCTCCCCATCCTGAACCCTCCTCCCTCCTCCCTCCCCATACCATCCCTCTGGGTCGTCCCAGTGCACTAGCCCCAAGCATATACGCTTTTAATTAAGAATGTCAAGATCTCTACCTGCTCATCGTTTGTCATTGCACTCCAAGGAAGTTCATCTAAATTCCGGTGCTTGTTTTTCTTTTTAGGAAGCAGGCAAGGTGAACTTGGAATACTGGGTATGACATCAGAAAGTACATCACTCCCGCTGGCAATGTCACTGCCAGGTAACTTTATAAAAATAAGGAGAAGGTAGGGAAAGAAAAATTAAAAGCAAGAGTTTAAATGCCATGTTTCATATTGACTAAAAATTACTTTAATAAAAGACTAATGACAAATACTGAATCAGAAGACATTAACTCTGATCCACTCTTATTTTAGACAAAGCAGCAACATCATACTCTTTTTATATGCAGTCATTCAATGAGCAGTATTTTCCAAAAGCTTAAAATCACAATCGAAGCTTATTAAAATGCTAACTTAAGAATCGCTCATCATTAAGGTTTTAAATTCATGTGAATGCAGGTTAGGGCCCACACTGCATAATGAATAAGAAGCATTAGTCTCTATCTCAAGAAACCTGAGTGATCTGCCACTATCTGGCTCTTTGCCAGACACTGTGGTAGATATAATTTCAAAACAAAGACAAATAAATCATGTCCCTTGTCCTCATGACTGTATTAATAACCTCAAGACAATTAAAATAATTTAAAATACGTTGTGAATACGTATCCATGGCACTGTAACAGGTACACGGAATCCAAAGGAGTCTAAGTCATGGTCCTTACACAACAACTTTATATTCTACTTGGAAAGATAACACAGTAGCACAAACATATAATTATACAACATAACGAACAACAAATGCATGTTTGAGATGACAAGTCATCAATGGAAATACCTAGCAACAAACTGAAGCTACAAGACTAAAGCTTAGAGAACTACTAGGGGACAGGCACCAGGGAGTCAATTGCATAGAAGAGATGTATGAAGCCACAAAAAGGGGGCGGATCACTCTGCAAGGTGATCATGTTTACAATGAAGTTATCTAAATTAGCTATTCCCCCTTAAAAACATTTTTACTTTGATAGTCATTGATGAATCCAAGTACATAAGTGACATCCAACAATCTATGACTTCCTTCAAAATCTCATTAACTAACACTGCTTGAATTATTCACCCTTAGCCCAAATGTCAGTGTAATAGTCAGTATTAAGAACATTGCTGAATGCATGCACAAAGGCCATCTTTTCCTGTTTTTAACATCAATAAAACATTTTGCTATTTCCCCTTTGAAAAACTTCAAATCACAACATTACTATGTTAAAGATCCTCCTGGGGTTCCTAAAACAAAATGAGGCACTCCTTATCAGATGAAAGGCCTCCCCTACTTCAAACTACTTTGATAAACTAGGTAGAAAAAGGAACTTCCAAAATATCTATACTCTCAAAACATAAGAAAAAATTTCATCTAAATCTTTAGCAAATATCTGTTAAGTGCCAGACTACATGCTAAGCATTTTAATTTGTCCCTTTAATTCTGTTTACATGGTTGTTGGGGGGTGGGTGGTAAAAAACAGGCAATTAATGGTCCTTTGGCCATTTTTTTTTCTGGGGAGAAGTAAAAGATCCCAGAGTTCAAATCCCAGCCCCACTGCTTACTAGCTGTGTGATCTTGTAGACGTTAGTTCCCTTCTTTGAGCCTCAGAGTCTTCAGTAAGTTGTGGTTACTATCATCCATCTCAAAGGACTGTTGAGAGATTATATGAGGTAACATGCCTGGCACATAGGTGATACTCAATAAATTGAAGTGTGTCCTTTTTTCTGTACCTTGCCATGGTTTTAAAAAGAAAGGAACATAAACTCTGAGAATATTTCATGTTGCTTAAGTGGCTGGGTTAAGTTTCACATGTTAGTCTCTAATAATGACAGCTTGGGGTAAAGGAAGAGGCATTCACGTAAAGAGAATAATAAAACCATAGGTAGAAGAGAAAACAAAAACCAACACAGGATGAGATTAAGAAGACCTATATAATTAAAACAAAATCAGTGCTAGGGATTTAAAAGCTTTACAAATGAACCAGAGCTGTTATATGATATAAAGAAGTAGGCCAGTAACATTTCTAAATAGAAGAAGTAATAATGAAATTGGTCTGGAAAGAAGATGAGTTAAAAAGCAGTATGGGGGCTTCCCTGGTGGTTCAGTGGTTAATACTCCTGCCAATGCAGGGGACATGGGTTCAGTTCCTGGTCTGGGAAGATCCCACATGCCTTGGAGCAACTAAGGCTGTGTGCCACAACCACTGAGCCTGTGCTCTAGAGCCTAAGAACCACAACTACTGAAGCCCTCGCACTGTAGAGCCTGTGCTCTGCAAGAAGAGAAGCCAATGCAATGAGAAACCTGCACACCTCAACGAAGAGTTGCTCCTGCTCGTTGCAACTAGAGAAAGCCCGCACCCAGCAATGAAGACCTAGTGCAGCCAAAAATAAATAAGTAAATAAATATTTTAATAAAATACAGTATGGGAACAAAATAGAGGAAAGACTGGAATTAGGAAGCTCTTTTTGTGATTTGGACCTGGACTAAGATAAGCAAAAACAGAAAGAAAAATGGGAACAGATAGGGAAATTTTCAAATGAAATACAATTTACAAGATTATTTGATAACTGAACAGATAAGGATAATAATCAACTGGGGCTACCCAGGTGATGCAGCAGTAAAGAATCCACTTGCCAATGCAAGGGATTCAGGTTCGATCCCTGGGTCAGGAAGATCCCTTAGAGTAGAAAATGGCAACCCACTCCAGTATTCTTGCCTGGAAAATTCCACAGACAGAGAAGCCTCGTGGGCCATAGTCCATGCGGTTGCAGAGAGTCAAACAGGACTAAGCACACGGCACACAATAGTCAAATATCCGTGAGACCAGAAGAAAATTGGCAACATTTCACAGTCATACAACCCATCCAGGTTAACACACAACCCTTAAAGATCTCATTTTTTTATGGCAAGAGACCTGAAGTAATGTTATATAGATCTAGTCCAACACCTCATTTTATAAGTAAGGGAAAAATGATATCCAGGGAGGGTCATACGGTTAGTGGCAGCATCCAAATCAGGACACAAGTCCAGAACTTTCAACTATATCAGACTGTCCTGCCTTGCAGGTAGTTTGGAATGAGAGAAGAAGGCAATCTGGGGTATGGTGAGTTTGCAGTGATCATGAGAAAACCAAGTACAAATGTTCTTTGAAATTACCATTATCATTTTTCAATACAATATAAGACATGTCACAAAGCAGTCTTTTTTTCCCTCCATGAAAACACAGTAATTGGAAGTTGCATTACTGATTAAGGATTCAGCACCAGATAATGGGTTAGCATTAAATAATAAGGTCATTCAAGTGGAGATGTCAAGTAGCCAATTGGAGACATGGGATTACAGCTGCAGATGTACAGAAGAATTTACTGTACGGATTCCTGTGTATTTATTAGAGCGGCAATTTTCTATTTTATAACTGAATATATTTCAGAGTCAAAATGGTTAATAACTCTCATATTTTTCATAGACAACAATATTTTGTATATTTATATTAGAATCAGTAATTGTGACAAGGAGAATTAAATCAAACTTCTGCCATATTTTCTGTAGCATGTAGCAAAATTTTATGAGTAAGCTCATTTCTGTAACAGCTGATGTGCAATTTCAAATTGCACCTCTAGGTTTCAAGCATGACAGCTGTATTACTCACTTTCTAAATTTTCTATGCTTTCCTGCTCAACAATAAAATAATTTCTCAAGCTTTAAGACTAGTCAAATATATCTTTAACAATAAAAGGACTGCAAGCAAAGAAAACTAAGTGCAAGGCAAAATGCTTTGATGCAACTTCAAATGCTAAGATGCTTTTCATTCTAAGGTTAAAATCCTGCCTTATCAGGTAGTTAGCATTTCTCTTCCGAGAGAATCTATGAATCATTTATATTTATTTTAGTAGTAACTGAAACATCTGTTTAGAAGAAAGATTTAAACATATGTAGATTTTAATCACAACAGAGGTAATATGAATTTTTTAACTACAGTCAATGATTTTTAGTCTATATTAATCCTAACACATAATTTGTAATTATCTTCTAGGTAATTTACTATTCATCACTATGAGATCTCACAAAGACAAGAGAGCTTTATAAACCTTTCAGCATATTTAAACAGCAAATATCCATGGTAACAGAGTACCTACACTCCAATTTCAGAAGTGGGAAAACACATTACTAAGGCAGGCCTTAGTTTGTTTCAATGTTGTAGTCAGTCGTGCGCATTAATGGTGAGTGGTTGGGGATAGTTTTCCACTCCACTCATAAAATGAATGAAGAAGTCAGCAATTAAGATTTTAAAACGCCTGCCATTTTGCAACATTATGGATGATAAGAACTCTAAATAAGTCACATGAAATAAGCAAAAATAATAATATATTTCTCAGAATTATCAGAACTCCATCTGCTTACACTTTATTAAAAATCCTTGTAGTCAGATATTAAATACAAAGTGTGCACTTCAAAAAAACAAGACAGTGGGAAGTAGAGGAACAAAGAATGAGAATTTGTGATTAGCAGAGGCAAAGTATTATATATGGGATGGATAAATAGCAGGGTCCTACTGTACAGCACAGGGAACTATATTCAATATCCTGTGATAAACCATAATGGAAAAGAATATATACATATCTGGGAGTGTGTGTGTGTATAACAGAGTCACTTTGCTGTAGAGAAGAAGTTAATACAATATTGTAATCAACTATACTTCAATAAAATTTTTTTAAATGAGGCACTGAAGAATACAAAAGGTATAATATATAAACAAAAATGCACACCACTTTATTATTTATAATAGAAAAAAACTGAAACAGATATGAATAGAGGAATGGTTTCATAAGTTCTGGAATATCTAGTACCAGGAATATTATGTAGTCATCAAATGAATAATTTAAATATCACAAAAAAGTTTATACGTTAAATGAAAATTTTTTATTACAGCATCTTATCCAGAAGAAAAGCGAACACTGCCCAATTCACTGTGTGAGGCAAAGTGATACAAAGGCATCACAAGAAAGGAAAATTACAGACCAATATCTCTTATGACTACCGATGCAAAAATCTTCAACAAAATAATAGCAAATCCAATCCAGCAGCAATTTAAAAGGATTATATACCATGAGCAATTACGATTAATCCCAGGAATGCAAGGGTGAATCATTATTAGAAATCAATATACTACATCACAGTAACAGAAGAGAAGAAACTGCATGATCATCTCAACAGACATGCAGAAAAAACATGTGACAAAATCTAACACCTTTTCATATTAAAAACATAGAACTAGGAATAAAAGGGAAATACCTCAATATGACAAAAAAGAACATCTGTGAAAAACCTACAGCTAATATACTCAATAGTGAAGGACAAAGCTTCTCACCTAAGATAAGGAAAAAAACAAGGATGCCTGCTTTTGCCAGGGGTATCTAGATCTTCTCTCTTTCAACATTGTACTAGAGATCTCGTCAGGGCAATTAAGCAAGGAAAAAAGTATCCAGATTGGAAAGGAAAAAACAGAACTATATAGTCATAGATGACATGATCTTAAATACAGAAAACCCTAAAGAATCTATACACAAAATATTATTAAAAATGAGTTCAGCAAAGTTGCGGGATACAAAATCAATATATGAAACACAACTGTATTTCTATACACTAGCAGTGAATAATCCAAAAAATGAAATTAAGAAAACAACTCCATTTACAACTATATTGAAAGAATAAAATGTTTAGGAATAAACTGAACCAAGGAACAAAAGACCTAATTAAGCATAGAAAACTATTTAAAAAATCACTGAAAGAAATTAAAGAAGGCCTAAATACATTCTGGCCCATGTTTATGGACTGGAATATTTAATAATACTATTAAGATAGCAACATTTCCCAAATTGATCTACAGATTCAATGAAATCTCTATCAAAATTCGAACTTCCCTTTTTGAACAAGTGACAACCTGATCCTAAATTTTGATAAAAAAAGAACAAAGTTGCAGAACTCATACTTTCTGATTTCAAATCAGAAAGCTAGAGTCATCAAAATATAAGGATAAGAATATCTTGCCATAGATAGCTATATGAATCAGTGGAATACAATCAAGAGTCCAGAACTAAACCTATATATGTCTATGACCAATTCATTTCCACAAAGGTACCAAGACCATTAGATAAGGAAAAAAATACAGTCTTTTCAACAAGTGGTGCTGGGACAACTGGATTTCTACATTCAAAATAATGAATCTGGAACTCCTACCTTATACCATATACAAAAAGTAACTCAAAAGGATCAAAGACCTAAAATGTAGGAACTAATTAAAGCTATAAAATTCTAAGAAGGAAACAGATGAAAAAATTTGCATGATCTTGGATTAAAGGATGGTTTTAAAAATATGACATGATAAGCACAGAACTCAAGAAAATATAAATTGGAATTCTTTAAAATTTAATTTTTTTGTGTATTAAAGGACACTATATCAAACGAACAGACACAATCAAGTGAAAAAACAACACAAAGAATGGGAAATATTCTTGCAAATCATGTATATAAGGGTCTAGTAGTCATCACGTATAAAGCATTCTTACAATTCAATAATAAAAAACAACACAACTTAAAAATGGGCAAAGGATTTGAAAAGACATTTTCCCAAAGAAGATATACAAATAGTAAGATAAGAAAAGATGCTCAACATCATTAGTAATTAGAGAAATGAAAATCAAAATCACTATGTGTAAGACATAGTAGGATGGCTGTAATAAAAAAAGACAGACAATATAAAGTGTTGGAAAGGAAGTGGAGAAACTGGAATTTTCATGTATTGCTAGTAGAAATGTAAAATGGTACAGCCACTTTGGGAAACATTTTGGCAGTTTCCCAAAAAAGTGAACATAAAGTTATCACATGGCCCAGCAACTCCCAATGTATTTTCAAGAGAATTAAAAATAAAAATCCATATGAAAACTTATACCTGAATGTTCATATTAGTATTATTCATAAATAGCTCCAAAGTGGAAATAATCCCTCAGTTGATGATGAATTAAACAAAAAGTGATGTATCCATAAAATGGAATATTCAGTCATAGAAAGAAACTGCTATGGACTAGATGCTTGTCACCCCCTAAATCGGTATCTTGAAACCCTAATCCTCAATGTGATATTGAAGATGGGGCTTTGGGAGGTAATTAAGTTTATAAGACGTCATGAGGGTGGAGCCCTTGTGATGGGATTGGTGACCTTATAAGGGAACCAAAAGAGGATATTGCAGAAGACAGCATCTGCAAGCCAAGAAGAGTGTGCTCACCAGAACCTGTCCATGATGGCATTCTGATCTTGGACTTTCAGATTCCAGAACCACGAGTGTTTGTTTTTTAAACCACCCATCAATGATATTTGTTACAGGAGCCTGAGCTGACTTAAGACAGGAATGAAATATACTCTTATGTGCTATAACATGGATGAACTTTGAAAACAGTGAAAGACCACAGACACAAAAGGCCACATATTACATGCTGCTGCTGATGCTAAGTCATTTCAGTCATGTCCAACTTTGTGCGACCCCATAGACGGCAGCCCACCAGGCTCCCCCGTCCCTGGTATTCTCCAGGCCAGAACACTGGAGTGGGTTGCCATTTCCTTCTCCAATGCATGAAAGTGAAAAGTGAAAAAGTTGCTCAGTCGTGTCTGATTCCTAGCGACCCCATGGACGGCAGCCCACCAGGCTCCTCCGTCCATGGGATTTTCCATGAGTACATTTATATTAAATGTCCAGACAGGTAAATCCATAGAGAAAGTAGAAGAGTGGTTGCCAGGTGACAGAGGGAAATTAGGACTATTCACTAACAGGTATGGGTTTCTTTTGGAGTGATGTAAATATCCTGGACTTAGACATGGTGGTGGTTGCACAACATTGTGAATATATTAAAATTTCTGAATTATAGAATTATTAAAATGGTACCTTTTATCTCAATTTTTAACATTTTTTATCCAAATCATATTTATAACTGGAGAAGGCAATGGCACCCACTCCAGTACTCTTGCCTGGAAAATCCCATGGATGGAGGAGCATGGTAGGCTGCAGTCCATGGGGTCGCAAAGAGTCGGACACGACTGAGCGACTTCACTTTCACTTTTCACTTTAATGCATTGGAGAAGGAAATGGCAACCCACTCCAGTGTTCTTGCCTGGAGAATCTCAGGGACGGGGGAGCCTGGTGGGCTGCCGTCTATGGGGTCGCACAGAGTTGGACACGACTGAAGCGACCTAGCAGCAGCAGCAGATTATTTCTTCTTCTTTAAAAACCTCTTATTTTTCAGCATAGTATTGTTTATAACTAGAAAAAAACTGAAATCAACCTAAATATTCATTATTAGGGAAATGATTAAATTATGCTTCAGTTATTGAAAAGAATGAGATAAAGTAGTTGAAACAGCAGAGGTGACCAGGGATCAAACCTGTGACCCCTGCAGTGGAAGCACAGAGTCTTAACAGCTGGACTGCTAGGGAAGTCCCTTTGTGTGCCTTTTTAACACTGTGCAAACATACTGTATCTGTATAAGCTCTTAATGGTGGTAACCACAGCAGAGTTGGACTTGGAGACTTATTTTTAATTTTATGCCATTCGGTATTATTTTATATTTTAATAATTTTTTTTTGAAATAAAATGTTTGATTCTTCTTTTGTACAACAATTTCAAGTATCTAGAAGGCAATATTCAAGCATACACTGAATATAACAGTTGCTGTATGCAAGGAAAGCTTCTTCAAATGTTATTGTCTTTTCTGTTGTTGTTATTCTCTTTTACAATCAGAAAATGGATGTTGCAATAATGTGATCTACATTTTCTGAAGGACTGTTTGGAAATGCTGCCTCATAATGACAGTAATTTGCTACAAAGCCATTTTTTTGTGTTATAATGTGCCAGAGAAGAAAAAACACTGTTAGGTGGAAAACATCTCTACATATGAAGAGAAAACAAAATGAGAAATTATATTCCTGACAACAATGAAAAATTATGTATTATGGAGTGGTTTGTGATCTTATATATAATATGACCCTGGTGTAAAATTATTATACCTATAAGGACATGAAGGCCATTTATTACTAAAGAGAAAATTTGCTTGGATTAATGCATAGAAAGGTATTGATGATATATATATTAACAAGAACATTATACAAGTACTAAATTACATGAAAATGTACAAAAGGTTACCTGCAGCATGAGAAGCCTAAAAGGTACATTAGTAAAAATAAAGGATACATATTTCTTCTAATTCTTAATGCTGTCATAGAATCTTTAGGACTGAACAAAAATTGGAAGAAATTTACTTTGAGGTAGAAATGAAAATACCCGAAACAGAAATTCATACTTCTACTTATGGAGTAATAATGGCAATATAAGAAAAAAAAAAACCTACCTGCCATTCAAATTCGCTATCTGACCAATCCCAGTATGTGCTAATAGAAGAAGAGACATCACTGCAGACACTCCCTTCAGGAAATAAATCAAAAGACGTGAACTCTTGATCATCTAATAGGGAATAGCAATCATCTTGATCTCCAACAGAAACGGATGAAAACAGTTCTTCACTGCATTCTGAGCTGGCCACACTTGTTCCACAGGAAGTTAAGTTCCACCTTAAAAACGACACAAAGTCAATCACAACAGAAACTACAGAATCCATACAATTTTTTAAGATACAAACAGTTCAGTTCAGTCGCCCAGTCGTGTCCAACTCTTTGTGACCCCATGGACTGTAGCATGCCAGGCTTCCCTGTCCATCACCAACTCCCAGAGCTACAAACAAGATATATTTATTACATTTATGAGGAATATGAGCATATTTCTAGATACAATATACGATAATTATTTTCAAAAGAGCTCTTGTAAAGATGTATAGTAAAATATTTACGAATGAGTATGTCTGGAACCTATCTCAAAATTATACGGAAGGGATTGAGGAATGAGTGCATGTTCAGTCGCTTCAGTCGTCTGACTCTGTGTAATCTTATGGACTGTAGTCTGCCAGGTTCCTCTGTCCATGGGATTCTCCAGGCAAGAATACTGGAGTGGGTTGCCATGCCCTCCTCCAGGAGATCTTCCTGACCCAGGGATAGAACTTGCATCTCTTAGGTCTTCTGCATTGGTAGGTGGGTTCTTTACCACTAGAGCCACAGATAGGGGCATAGATAAAGTATGCTGCCGTATGTAATTACTGAAGCTGCATGATGGGCATATGGGGTTCATTACACTATTCTCTACTTTCATATCTGACTGGAGCCAGAATGAATTCAAATTCTTGCTCTGTCATTTGCCTGCTGTTTGATCTGAAACAAAACAAATCTTCGCCAAGCCTGGGTCATCATATTTAAAATGCAGTTACTATGAACATTATATGACAATGCATACAGAGCACTCAGTGGATATAAAATGTGCTCAATACATGGCAGCTATTATTATTTTTTTTTAATTACTGGTTTTAGGTTGTGCTGGATCTCTGTTGCTGTGCCCATGTTTTCTCTAGTTGCTGCAAGTGGGGGCTACTTCTCTAATTGTGGTGCATGGGTTTCTTATTGTGGTGGCTTCTCTTGTTGTGGAATATAGGCTCTAGGGTGCAGGCTGAATAGTTGTGGTGCACAGGCTTAGTTGTTCTGTGGCAGGTGGATTCTTAATCACTGTGGACGACCAGAGAAATCCACAGCTATTATTATTAAAGGAAGAGGGCAGTCAGTGCAGGGCAGAGAAAAGTACCAACACAGTATACAGGCAGAAGCTCAAAGTGTTTCTTATATTTAAGTAACTTTTGCAAATATGTTAGAATAAGAAAGGAGTCACGAATAAGATTAAAATGACCAATAATTCCACTAATTAGCAATAACTGATCCATAATATTTTGGTACTTTTTTCTACATGCATATGTATATTTTTATGCAATCAGTGTTTTGTGTGTGTATAGATATTAGTGCCCTATTTATTTTCACTTAACATTATATACTGAACATTTACCCAGCTATATTACTTGAAAACATTTTAATGCCTATATAGTCCATTGATTAAACATAATTTATTAAACATTATCCTTCAATAACAGGTACTTAGCTGTTCAAAATTCCATTTTTTGGTATTACAAATAATACTGAGATGAAACCTTTTTGTTTATAATTATTTATCCAAATATATAATCTCTTAGGATAAGTAACTTGAAAGGAAATTACTAAATCAAACAATATGAACACTTCTAAGGGTGATAGTATACTTAGCCAAGTACCTTTCTGAAATGTTACATAAGTTTACACTCCCTGCTGCTGCTGCTGCTAAGTCGCTTCAGTTGTGTCCAACTCTGTGTGACCCCAGAGACGGCAGCCCATCAAGCTCTGCCATCCCTGGGATTCTCCAGGCAAGAACACTGGAGTGGGTTGCCATTTCCTTCTCCAATGCATGAAAGTGAAAGTGAAGATGCTCAGTCGACTCTTAGTGACTCCATGGGCCACAGCCTACCAGGCCCCTCTGTCCATGGGATTTTCCAGGAAAGAGTACTGGAGTGGGGTGCCACTGCCTTCTCCATTACACTCCCTAAAGCAGTCTATAAAAGTGTTCATTTCACAACCTTAATAGCACTGAAATTTTCATTTTTAAAATTTTACCTAGCTGATAGGAGAAAAACTTTTTTATATCAATTTTTATTTCTTTGACTACTGTCAAGAACAAAATTAAAAATATTTATTAGCTATTTTACTACAGCATTTTACAATGTGTTAGTATTTTTCTTGTTGATTTTAAGAGTTCTTTATATAGTAAGGATATTAATATTTTGTCTGTATTATTTGTATGCAGGTCAAGAAGCAACAGTTAGAACTGGACATGGAAAAATGGACTGGTTCCAAATTGGGAAAGGAGTACGTCAAGGCTGTATCCTGTCACCCTGCTTATTTAACTTACATGCAGAGTATATCATGCGAAATGCTGGTCTGGATGAAGCACAAGCTGGAAAAAAGACTGCTGGGGGAAACATCAATAACCTCAGATATGCAGATGACAACACCCTTATGGCAGAAAGCAAAGAGGAACTAAAGAGCCTCTTGATGAAAGTGAAAGAAGAGAGTGAAAAAGCTGGCTTAAAACTCAACATTCAAAAAACTAAGATCATGGCGTTTGGTCCCATCACTTCATGGCAAATACATGGGGAAACAATGGAAAAGTGACAGACTTTATTTTGGGGGGCTCCAAATTCACTGCAGTTGGTGACTGAAGCCATGAAATAAAAAGACGTTTGCTCCTTGGAAGAAAAGCTATGACCAACCTAGACAGTGTAGTAAAAAGCAGAGACATTACTTTACCAATCAAGGTCCATATAGTTAAAATTTTGCTTTTTCCAGTAGTCCTGTATGCATGTAAGAGTTTGACCATAAAGAAAGCTAATCACCAAAGAATTGACACTTTTGAATTGTGGTACTGGAGAAGACTCTTGAGAGTCCCTTGGACTGCCAAGAGATCAAGCCAGTCAATCCTAAAGGAAATCATTCCTGAATATTCATTGGAAGGACTGATGCTGAAACTCCAATACTCTGGCCACCTGATACGTAGATTCATTAGAAAAGACCCTAATGCTGAGAAAGAATGTAGTCAGAAGAAGGGGATGACAGAGGACTAGACAGTTGGATGGCATCACTGACTGAATGGACATGAGCTTGAGCAAGCTCCAGGAGATGAAGGACAGGTATGCCTGGCATGCTGCAGTCCATGGGGTCTCAAAGAGTTGGACACTATCGAGCAACTGAACAACAAGTGTATTATCTGTTGCAGGGTTATGCATTTTTCTTTTTTTTTTTTTTTGGTCTTGAAACCTACAAATCTGTTTCCTTTTATAAATTTCCACTAGCTTTATATTATTGAGATAATCTTCATTGCTTTGGCAGTAGCCTAGGAAATTAATCCTTAGGACATGAGTTAGTATATCTGATACTAATAAGGTACTGAAATAATGACTTCCTCAAGAATAGCCTATTACTTACCTATTATTGGAGAAGGTGACGGCACCCCACTCCAGTACTCTTGCCTGGAAAATCCCACGGATGGCAGAGCCTGGTGGGCTGCAGGCCATGGGGTGGCTAAGAGTTGGACACGACTGAGTGACTTCACTCTTACTTTTCACTTTCATGCATTGGAGAAAGAAATGGCAACCCACTCCAGTGTTCTTGCCTGGAGAATCCCAGGGATGGGGGAGCCTGGTGGGCTGCCGTCTATGGGGTCGCACAGAGTCGGACACAACTGAAGTGACTTAGCAGCAGCAGTACTTATTATTAGGTTGTTTCTCATCCTTCATTAAATCCAGGTTTTTTCTTTAATTATGTATTCATTTTTTAATTTCCCCTCTTATTTTACATAGCTAATCTTAATTCCAAAGTTCTTGATTTATAAAATTTGGGCAATCTGACAATTTTATGGCACCTTTTCCTTTGTGATAAAGGCAGAGTATTTTAAAGCACTGAAACATACACAACATAAAACACTGAAACACACACGCTAACCTAGTATAGTTCCATAATATGAAAGCAGATGTCAACAAACTTTTATAAATAGGCAAAAACTCAAAATTCATCTAAGAATCCTAGAATACCTTTTAATATTACATAGCTTTATCACACACTTGCTAGGTAAGCAGTATACGCATGTTTTAAAAAGATCAACAAACCTGGTAGAATTAACCTAATTGCTTCAGTCATGCAATAGGACAATAAAAAGCCTTGAATGGCAATTACAAGTTCTGTCCTTTCACACACTCAACAGACATTTAGTTAGTCAGTATCTTCAAAGTGCCAAGCACTGTGTCATGTACTAGGAAAAGCTGTCAGGTAATTGTTTTAATAGGAATTTCTTCTCAGCTTCAAAAATTTAGTAGAAATGTGTTTTTTTCATGAGTAATAATGACTCTCTTTTTTAAAAAAACTATGCCATATTTAATAATTGAAACATTAGGTCACTGACAAGGGAGTCTGGAATTTGCTTGATTTTGTGCTCTTACCTTACGGCAAAATCAGGATGTTCCTCAGTTTCAGATCTGTAACTTTTAATAGATATTACAAAGTTCTGGGTATTCTTAGAAGACTTAGCTCCTTGTTCTTTTCTTTTTTTAATTAACAACAAGGAAACTGATCTCATACTTGAAAGTCATTTACAAAACGGAAAAACAGCACTCTGAGTTTTCAAAAAATTCTCTTATCTTCTAATATGCAAATATTATTATTGTTGTTTTAAAACAATGTAGATAAAAACCAAGTAGGAAGTACTTTCATCCACTGCCAGTGGGAGTGTTATATTGGCACTGACATAATCTGTATATATAGATTTGGTACATATGTGTATAAAGCAATTTGGTAGTGTATATATAAAGAGATTTAAAAAGGTTCATTCCTTTGGACTCAGTAATTGCTTGGCTAAGAATCTATCCCTTTTCCCAAATAGAAATTTGGAAAAGAAGATGTATATACAAACTTGTCCAAATATTATAATAGCAAATAAAAAAGGGGCGAGACAAATGCTCCCAAAACATTGGGAATAATTAAATGAGTATATTTTATAATCATTAAAATCATATTTTTGGACCATTTATTGGAAAAGAAAATACAAGTGCAAATAACCTGGTCACAAATTTTATATATATAGCTTGATCCTGGTTTTTATTTTTTTTTTTTTTGATCCTGGTTTTTAAAATTATATGTGTACAAAAAAATAATAACATTAATAGTAACAACAGGGAATTCTCTGGTAGTCCAGTGGTTAGAACTTGGTGCTCCCATTCCAGGGGCCCAGGTTCAATCTCTGGTCAGGGAACTAAGATCCTGCAAGCCTCATGGTACAGCCAAAAAAGGTAACATCATCAAAATGTTGACACCTGTTATCTGTGGTGAAAAGGATTATAAGTAGTCTTTATGGTTTTGTATATATGCCCACAATTTTTTCTAATGAGCTTTTATAATAGAAATTTAAGTGATGCTTTTAGACAGTTCTTTTGGCTTCAAACACGTAACACAAGAGCACCATGTACGTGCGCTCAGCACTGAACTCTTCAAACTTACAAAGCCCTTAAATCTTATTCCACTAAGAGAAAACTACCTAACACTAAGATCCTAGCCACAACCATGCAATTATTCACAAAGGACACTCTCTCCATATCTCAGAAGAAAAATGTTGAAAAGAATCCATGAAATGGGGTTTAACTCAGTAACTAGGCTTACTGCCAAAATTTTAATTAAAAAAAACAAAAAAGCCAAGAAGACTTATCCGCAAGGCATTTCAGCAATAATATACAGATGAAGGGCTTTCAATGGCATTTTTGTAAAATTAAGAAAAGTACATGCATCATATACATTCTTCTGAAGCCTTTCTCAGGAAGACCTAACCATTACCTCTGAGAATGAGTATCCAATGAGCACTGTGGAATCAAGTCCTACTGTCAATGATGAAAAGTCATTCCAAAGCCATCCTTTCTCAGTCAACAATCCCCTATCATCATGTGTATTCATCACTGACGTCCTGCTAGAATTCCCATACAACCACCTTGACCTCTGCTACTCTCTGGAGCCCAAAAGGCCATCAGGGTCCCAAGTTAGAACAGATGACACAACCCCCTAATCAGCTCATTCAAATTTCCAACTTTCATCCCAGCAACTTCAATTGTCTTGGGATCCTTACCCATCCCTCTTACCCCCTCTATAGTTTGGGAAGTAAACAACATTCCATGATATTTCTAAGGCTAATTCTTCCATTTAGCCTACTGAGTTAATCCCATCCATCTCTTTGTCATGCCACCTGCTCTAGTATTTTTTATTTCTCCTTTTCCTGTGGGCTTCTTCTAAGGAGCTAACATCCTATTCTTCGAAAATAAACACTAGACAAGGCAGAAAACAAAGAAACTTTCACTTTTTTTTCCCCCAAATTATCATCACATCTCCCTTTCCCTTCCCTGTTAAATTTATTGAAAAGTTTCTTCTATTCTTCCAACCTTTGTAACCCACAGTTCCACTCCTATTGCACTACTGAAATTGCTGTTCTGATTACTCCCCAATCTACATTTCTAACCTGGGTAGTTCTCCAAAGCCTTATCCCCATCCTCAATTTGTTGCAACAAATCCCTAAATAAAATTATTGCTGCCTCTGTAACATATCACTTCGTGAAATGTGGTTCTCCCACCTATAACTCACAGCTCTTCTGCACCTCCAATTTTCTAACAAGACAGGAAAACTGTGGGTGGAACAAAAGGCACCCAGTAGTCTTGGGCTTTTTCTAGTTAATGGGGCTAGAAATGGGGCTCTGAAATCACAGAACTGAGTAACTAACTGCTGTATACAATACGTAGTTCATTTTGTATCCTGCCAATAGGGTGTAGCAAAGTGAGACACTGTCCTCCCACATGCTTTTCACAATTGTTCAATGTCAAAGTACTGATGTACTCCTGAAAGAGGAAGAGAAAAACACACTGAGTAGTTCATATTAACCTCCTTCATCTCACAATTATAGGATCTACCAATATCGCTGTAATTTTTTCAATTTGCTAAAGGATATCCTTCATTTGATGACAATGGAAGTACAGTGGACAAAGGCTGAAAGAAAATCCACAGTTACATCAGAAAAATTCTATCCTCCAAACCAAAAAAAAAAAGCCTTAAAAACTATATACATATATATTTCATATTGACATTTCAATTAAAAAATGTTTTTTGGCTTACTGAAATTTATTTTATTCTCCCCAAATTCCAGACAAATTCAACTTGGTCATAAAATCCTAAAAGATACTCCTAGGAAAGTGAATTCTCAGGAAGTTGGCCATGTTCATGTAATTTATTTTCCAGTGAACCTAGACCAGTGACACACCAATATAAGTGACAGGTGACTCTAAACACAGCAAACATTCAAACTTAGGGATCGTAAGTAATAGTGCCTTGACCCTCTTGGTTAATGAAGACTGCATAGATATCCCAGAGTCCAGTAAATGAGTGGGCACAAAACTGTCATCATCACAAGGCCCTTATCAATAGCATCATCTAAACAATCTCCACAGTTTTGTTATCAGGTAACAATGAAGATGCAAGATAAAGGTAAATCAATTATCTACCCACTGACAAGCTTTCTATTTTTAATGGGACTTATTTCACAATGATTAAACCCAAGACACGGCTTCCCTGGTGGCTCAAACAGTAAAGACTCCACCTGCAATATGGGAGACCTGGGTTCGATCCCTGGGTTGGGAAGATCCCCTGGAGGAGGGCATGGCAACTCACTCCAGTATTCCTGGCTGGAGAATGCCCATGGACAGAGGAGCCTGGCAGGTTATGGTCCATGGAGTCTCAGACAGTTGGACATGACTGAGCAACTAAGCACACAGCAAACCCAAGACACAATATCAGTACTCAACTATTCAGATCTGATTGTTGGATTGTTCCTTGAATTGATGAATAACGTGCTGTGAAGAAAAAAAGTGACCCATATGATTCTGAAATAAAAGAACTCCTTAAACTAAACTTTTCCCACATATATGATTTAGCTGTTTGCTTCTCTCTGAAAAGAAATGACTGGAAGCTTATGGTCCTCTCAAATGCCACCCTGAGGAGGGGATAAGAAGGCAGAACATTCCAGAAGGAAAAAGATTTAAAAAGCAAGGTAGCCTGGGGCAGAAACATCACCTGCTCTAAGAATTGCTAATTCTACTTTCCCTAAACTCAGCTGAGAAGAGTGCAGAGCAAGATACTTTAGACCTGCTGCTACCATTCCAAGCCCTGTGAAAAGGAGTTGTTGTTGTTTAGTCGCTAAGTCCTGTCAGACTCTTCATGACCCCCTGGACTGTAGCCTGCCAGACTCCTCTGTCCATTGGAGTTCCCAGGCAGGAATACTGGAGCTGGTTGCCACTTCCTTCTCCAGGGGATCTTCCCGACCCAGAGATTGAACCCGTGTCTCCTGGCATTAGCAGGTGGGTTCTTTACTGCTGAGCCACCAGGGAAGCCCAGGGTAGGAGAAGGGGTCTTGAAAAACAGGCAGTAACTAGAAAAAAATAACGCTAACTTGGAAAAAATGGGGTTGAACAAGAACCTCCCCCTCTATCTTCATCACCTCATTCTGGAAAACAACCTTGACCTTACCAAGGTCTGATAGACAAGGGGGAGAAAAACAAGGAGAAAATGGGGAGGAGGAGAAGGAACAGAACAGAACAATCTGTAAGAAATGTATTATTCACTGTTCTTCACTCCCCAACACCTCCACACATTTTGGGAGCACTTAACCCCTATCCCCACTCCCCTGCCCTCATCATTAGAGCAGGCTAATCCTGAGATCATTTAACTTTCCTGTGTATATGATTTACTCCAATGCGGCAAAACTTAAATATCAAATATGTGCACAAGTATTTTTATTTTCCAATGCAAACAATTCTAAGCACACTTGATTTCATAAATGTTACATTCATAGTAACATTTAGTCACATCCTGGGCTTCTGTGAGTTAGTCTAAGAAACTAACAACCATTTATAACACTGCAGCCATTAGCTCTGTTCCAAGTTTCATCACTGGCTCCAAAGGAGTAATCCTGGCTTTGCCAAACTCGGTTTTATGACCTTGAACTCAGTCTTTTCTCTCTAGGCCCCAGTTTCTTCATTTTTTATAACCAGGATTTGGAACAGTTAAAACAAACTTACCATGACTTTCTTTTCAAATGTATTACAGTGATGAGCTTCATCATTATTTAACTGTAACACCTTGTTTTCAGACTATAACTTTCTTTTAGGTAACAAACGTATTTTATACATTCCTGGTACTCAGTAGAAGCTCAGCAACTCTGTAGATTGATTTAAGGGATTGGTGGGGGAAGCATGCAAAAGGTATTAGAATGTGGAAGGATTTGTTTGTGCTCATATTGTAAAATGGACCAGAAATCAGAACTAGATGCCTTTGCCTTAATTCAGCTCCAGTATTTTCCATAGCTGAACCCCTCTCTCTTTCCCTCCTCCCTTGCCTCTCCTCCTCCTCCCTTTTTCTCCACACACCTTCCCCAGCCTGTTTGTGCGCCCCTATACAGGCTTCCCTGGTAGCTCAGCAGTAAAGAACATGCCTGCCAATGCAGAGACTTAAAGAGACTCAGGTTCGATCCCTGGGTCGGAAAGATTCCCTGGAGGAGGGCATGGCGACCCACTCCAGTATTCTTGCCTGGAGAATCCCATGGATAGAGGAGCCTGGTGGGCTATGGTCCATGCAGTAGCGAAGAGTGACATGAGCGATTGAGCCTGCACATACACGAATACATATAATATGCACCTATGTTATAGGTTGGGGCTGTGTGTAAAACATCTTCAAATTCCCCACATTTGATATAACACAAATGTCTGCATGATAGAATTCTCCAGAACACTCTACCTTCTAATAAAACTAGTTAGAGGATGCACCCTCTGAAGAAATTTGTATAAGCAAGCTCATCCTATGCTTCACTCCATCCCTCCACTGGCGGAGCAAACCAAAGGATGTGCTTCAGGAAAGAATCTTCCAGATTTAAGCTTATACATTTTGGCAGGGCCTAAAGCGCTAGGGCAAAGGGTTCACAGAAAAAGGAAAAAAAGAGAATCATCTGGTTTTCTAGAGCTTCACTAAAAAATGGGAGGCGGGTTGGAGGTTGGAAACAGCGCTATAAGACGTTTAAAAAATAGAGAAAGGAAGATTCTAGCTTTCAAAGTGCCACCTTTCAAAACGTCGACTGATTTTGATTTTGAGCCATCCGAAATCCTCTCTGTAGCATACCGGAATTGGAAGGGGTTAAACTTTTGCGGGTGGATGGAAACAGGGAAGCATCTAAAAATCAAGGGTGGGGGTCTGGGATTCGCAGGGTACAGATGGGGCAGGAGGGGGAAGGGAAGAGTAGCTGGGTCAGAAGATGAATGGGGTGGGGGGAGAGAGTAAAATGCCGGCTAAAAGGAAAATCGGAGGGAAGGGGTGAAATAGGGAGGGGGAGAGGGAAGGAGCCCGGGAATGAGAGCTGGGTGGAGAAAGGTGGGGGAGGGGGCAACTGAACGCACAGCCCCTAGGCTGAGGGCCAGGATCGGGGGAGCCGGCGTTGTCCGACTGGAGGCAGGGGTGCGGTAAATTTGCTCCTGCCCTCAGCAGAGGATTGTACCTGTTGGTGTGGAAGCGGTGGAGCGGGTCCGTGCGATGGCAAGACGAGAGCTGGCAGCCGAAATCGCTGATGTCCAGGCAGCCCGGCTCCTCGCTCGGGCAGGTGCCCACCCCACGAGGGGGTCCCAGAAGCGGGAAGGGCTCCTCGGGAGTTAGAAACTTCTCGTATGAAGTGGTGGCTGACGCCTCGTCGGACATGGCTGGAGATGGCCTGGCTCGGACTCCCCACTCCGGCCCGGGGCTGCTCCCGCGCCTGCCCCTGCCCCCACTCTAACCTGTCCGCGGCCCACTGCTGCCCGGGGAGCGCCTGGCGGCTCGCAGGGGCTGCTCCAGGCCACCCAATCAGCGCCTCAGTGGCTTCTGCAGCCACCTCAGCTGTCGTCGCGGCTGCCCGACCTAGCCCAGCGTAGCGCCGCCGCCGCCGCCACCCGGCCCGCCCACCGCGCTCGCCACTCGCGACTGCAGCAGTCTGCCAGGCGCCCGCAGGGAGGGGAAGGGCGGCGGGAAGCCGCTCCCTGTGCCCCCTGCTGGCGCGGAGGAGGAACTGAATCTCCGCCTGCCGCAGCCCGCGCCGCCGGCTCCGCCCCGCCCCGCCCCGCCCTTCGCGCGTCGAATCAGGGATTCCAGGAGCTGTAAGAGCCCGACGCTTCAGGCCAACCTCCTCCTCCACTTTCTCACCCTTGGCGGATTACTAAGCAGCAAGCTGCAGTCCCAAGAAAAGGGACTTAGCCAAGGTCACACTACGGGTGCGTGAGAAAGAATCCAGAGGCTTTGGTTCCCAGCACAGTCGATCACCCTGTCCCAATTCAACAAGTATTTATTGAACTCCTGCAGTGTGTGTGCCCAGCACTGTGCAATGGGCTTCAGGGGAAGAGGGCCAAGTAGGAAAAAAATAGTCCCTGCTTCTCTCTTGATCGCCTAACCCCGAGAACTCTTCGCAACAGCCGGCGGGCTTCTTAGAGTTGCCGGGCACGTAGAGCTCTTTTGTGCTCTGTGTTCTCGCTCGCATTATGCATTCTGCTTGGAAAGCCCTGCCCTTTCTCCACTGGTAATCCTTAAAGCCCCAGCTCAAATGTTACCTCCTCTGTGAAGCCTTCCCTGACTCCCAAATGAGACTTAGGCATTCCTACTCCTGTAGAAGATATAATACATTATGGCGCTAAACGTCTTGAACTTGATAAATCAGCTTATTAGATGTCACATGCTTTTCTTTCTTCCTGCCTCTTTCTCGCGTCTCTCATTTCTAGACAGTAGTTCCAGATCTTGGGAGTGTAAAATTTTTTTAAATAGTCGGAAGAAAACACAAGGTTACCGATTACTTATTTTGCCAAAGACAATTTTTAAAAGTACCTACTACTATTTTACAAAAGGAAGTACATTTTAATATAAAATGATAAGGCCATAATCTCTCAATTAAAAAAACATTAACTATATTTAGCTTTATGGAAAAACATTGCAATGATCCTTGAGGGAAGTGTAGAAGTAGATGGAAAGGAGAGGAACAGTAAAAGAATGCAGGATGGGAAGGAGAAAGGGCGTTGGGAGAAGTGGGGAGTTGTCACATGAGCCCCAAACAGTGTCTTGTCCTACCAACTCCTCAACCGCTCCTTAAAATTTAATGTCTTGCTTCAGTTATTTGGCTACCCTACTGTTGAGTATATCTTCTTTCACTCAATTTAGAGATCAAAGAACAGTGATGATCTACGATGGAGACCTATGGTCTCCAGTGCACCCATTTTCAGGGGCCTGGACTAGTGAGACAGAATGGCCCATACCTTAGTCCTCACAAACAAGAGACTTGATTGTCCAATTGAAGCAGGAGTCAAGTGCTGCATTATAATGCAGGTACTCAGGTAATAGCACCAGAACGTATTAGTAAGAAGCTAACAAAATAGTCTCATTTAAACATATATTTATTTACACATACTATAATAGGGCAGTGTTTTTCAAACTGGAATCCAATGACAGAGTCTGAGTTTTTCTACAAGTATGTTTTACATTCAGTTTTAGGCATATTCTGGAGTATCTGGATGACTGAATGGTAACAGCTGCCACATAATTAGGACGTGTATTTGAGTCTGTTTTTAACACCAAGTTGGCACAAAGTAATACTACTTTGTCATGAGCTAGTGAGAAAAGAAATGAAATGACCCTCCTCCTTCAAGGCTTACTGTACAACTGAAAATTTTTGTCATTTGAAAGTGGAAAGTGATGGGAAAGGAGAGTCCTCACAAGACACACATACAAGTATGCTGAAAATCAAGAGTGCACACAGGCCAGCTGGTAGTATGCTCAGGTTTCTAAGGGCAGTTTTGTCTTAGCAAATATCATGTAACAGATTAAATGAACATTTTTAAAATTTGTGCATAATTGGTAAATTGAATTTGTATAAGAGCTTTATGAACAGCAGAGTTCATATTTAGTTTTGTTTATATTTAGGAAATAGTAGTATAAAATTAATATAAATGATTGGGTCTGAGAAAGTTTTTGAGTTCCCTTAAATATATTTTTCAGTTGAGAAACAGTGATAGAAATAATGACAGCAGCACATAGAGTATGTGCACTATGTGTATAATGTTTACTTAAATATATGATCTAGGAGTTGATGACTGTTGTGCATCCTTCCTTCTTGCTTCACTTCAATTTTCTTGGTTAGTTCCTTGGGGGTACCTAGTCTGAATGCATTTACCCAATTCATCTTTCCCTACCATTATAATGAAATAGAATAATTCTGATATGTATATATTAGTTCCCTACATTCTTTGAGGGTCTGGGACTGGAAGGCAACCCTGGAATGCTCTACCTTCCTCAGGTGCATAACTTAGTACCCAGAGAGATGATGGACTGCAAGAGGGTTATGAAGAGACTGAACAGGACCGAGAATTGCCAAACAATCTTTATCATTTTGGTTACTATTGGATAGAAATATATGAGTTTGACACAGTGATATGTGATCTAATTTTTATAATTTTTTCATGTGACTGATGGATGCAAATTATAAGTGTGTATATATTTATGTCTATACCTAGATATATGAGATGTGCTGTGCTATGCTTAGCTGCTCAGTCATGTCCAATTCTTCGTGATTGTAACCTGCCAGGCTCCTCTGTCCATGGGAACTCTCCAAGCAAGAATATCAGAGTGGGTTGCCATGCCCTCCACCAGGGGATCTTCCCAACCCAAGGACTGAACTCAGGTCTCCCACATTGCAGGTGGATTCTTTACCATCTGAGCTACCAGGGAAGCCCAAAAATACTGAAGTGGGTAGCCTATCTCTTCTCCAAGGTATCTTCCCGACCCAGGAATCCAACCAGGGTCTCCTGCATTGCAGGCAGATTCTTTATCAGCTGAGCTACCAGGGAAGCCCCAGATATATTAGATTTTATATATATTGGAGAAGGAGATATATATATATATATATAAAATCAGCTCCCCAAGTATCACCAACACAACTTGAAAAACAAAGCTTGAGTATATTACTTATCACAGCAAGGGAGAACATCTATTCCATAAAGATTTGGCAGTGTCTCAGAGGGAAAAAGGTAAGGATAGAATTGATTAAAATAGGGTGTTTGTTTTAAAAGTAGAGATTTCAGTGTGGAGACTTGACTAGGATTGAGTACATGATACATGTACTCATGATACAACAGTCCAAGAGTGGTGGAAGCAGCAAGGCAAGAATTGAGGTAAGAAATTTAGAGAATCTTAGGGTGCAAACATTGTCCATGCTTTCCATTGAAGAGTTCGTGGGTCTTTTGAGAAATTCTTATGAAGGGTATTCAGTATGTGCTCAGTCACTCAGTTGTGTCCAACTTTTGCAATGCTTTGGACTGTAGCCCACCAGGCTCCACTGCCCACGCAATTTTTCAGGCAAGAATACTGGAGTGGGTTGCCATTTCCTCCTTGAGGGGATCTTCCCAACTCAGGGATCGAACCCATGTCTCCTGCATTGCAGATTGATTCTTTACCACTGAGCCATCAGAGAAGCCCTATTGGGTCTGTGTCTACATTAATTTTTTTGCATGTGGATGACCAGTTGTTCCAGCACCATTTGTTGAAAAGATATCTTTTTTTTTTTTTGAAAAGATATCTTTTCTCCTTTGTCAAAGATTATTTTTTGTTGGTCTGTACTAGGACTCTGTTATTCCACTGATCTATTTGTCTCTTCTTGTGCCAATACCACACTGTTTTGACTACTGTAGCTTTTATAGTAGGTTTTCAAGTTGGGTAGTGTCAGTCTTCTGACTTTGTTCTTCAAGATGTGTTGGCTATTCTGGGTCTTTTGACTTTCCATATAAACTTAGCATAAGTCCATCGATATCCACAAAATAATGTGTTGGGATTATGATTGGGATTGCACTGAATCTATAGAACATTGGGAGTGCTAATGTAAATAGTACTGTGTTTTTCATTTCAAACACCACTTGATCGTTGCAGGTATATAGGAAAGTGACACTTTTGAATATTAACCTTGTTTCCTGGGTAAGTTCTTGGGATGAGCAATCAACCTGTTTGCCTGGGCAGGATAGTCCTGAAAATAAAGAGATGCTCATGAAGACAGAGCAACAGCAAAGTTATACTAATATAGACAGTAAACATAGTTTTGTTTCTCAGAGTCCGGGCTGAGTGTGGGGATAGGCAGCTTGGGCTTTCAGCTTTTCCTTAAATACACTATTAATATCTAAGGTGTGACCATTCTGGATTTTCACTGTTGTTTGGGGTATCACAATCACATGTCAAGTTTCTGTCTATAGTTGTTCTGGTCCCCAAGTTTCCCACAGTGGTTGTTTATATCTCTGTATCAGGCTTTTCTGCTCTTCCTGCTATATAGCCATTTGCTAGATTGTCATAATAACAGCTGTGATAGAGATCATAGATCTGAAACTGAAAAATAATACTAAAAGAAGTATTATGATCAGAGTTTATATGTTTGATTATGATCAGAATTCGTGGTCCACTTCTCAGCTAGGAGCCATGAGTGCCTACATTAAACCAAGGGAATATATCCCATCCCTAATCTGAAGAGCCTGCCAAACCAGCTATGGGGTTGTTCTCCAAATTGCCCAAATTCAGATTTCTTGGTTTACTTCCTGGAGTTTTAGTAGTATCAAAGATCTCAGAGGACTTCCCTCATAGTCCATTGGTTAAGAATCCACCTGCCAATGCAGGGGACAGGGGTTCAATCCCTGGTCCAGGAAGATTCCTCATGCCACAGTGCAACTAAGCCCATGTGCCCTGAACTCTAGAGCCTGCAAGCCACAACTAGAGAAAGCCTACATGTGACAATCAAGACCCAATGCAGCCAAAAATAAATAAATAAATCTTGGAGAGGACTGTAGGGATGTAGGCACAATATCCTGCTGTTAAATTAGCTCATGTTCTCCCTCAAGAAGCCAGTCCTATATTTAAGGCAGTTCAATTCTGAACCATGGCCCATTCAATTGCATGAACTTCTGGGGCAATAAGTTTTAAGTGATTGTATTAGTTTCATAAGGCTGCTATGACAAATTGCCACAAACTTGGTGGCTTTATTCTTGCACAGTTCTGAAGCCTAGAAATCTGAAATGTAGCAGGACCACACTCACTCCAGAGGCCCTAGAGGAGAAGTGGTCCCTTGTTTTTTTCAGCTTCTTGTAGCTGTCCTTGCATTCATGGACTTGTAGACTCATTTCTTCAACATCTGCCTTCATCACACTGCCTCCTTTGGGTGTCTCTCAAATCTTCCTCTGCATCACTTTTTAAAAAATATTTATTTATTTATTTGGCTGTGCTGGGTCTTAGTTTCAGTATGCAGGATATTTAGTCGTGACATGTGGGATCTAGTTCCCTGACTAGAGATCTAACCCAGGCTCCCTGCATTGGGAGCTCGGAATCTTAGCTGCTGGATGACCAGGGAAGTCCCTGTCTCACTTTTTTAAGAACACTTTTCTTCGGACTTAGGGCCTACCCAGATAATCCAGGATAAGTTCTCCTCTCAAAATCTTTATGAATATTTTGGGCTTAATATATACTGCAATATTCACAGATTTCCGAGATTAGAAGGTGGAAATATCTTTCAGGGTCTACCATTCAGCCCACTGCAGTGGCATTGTCTAAATCGCTTGATATTCTCTGAACCACAGCATGTACAGTTTGCTCTACCTTCTGTGCCTTTAATAAAGCATGAAATGAAGAGGCCTGAGAAAAGGAAAAAGAAATCCAGAATTCCCAAAAAGCAGTTAGGGTTTCAGTCCTCTAATTGGAGACACCTCTTTTTTCTTTTTTGAATTATCTGTTTACCCCTTTTCCTAGAAGACAAACTAATGGGGCAGAATGTATATCAGAGCCAATTCTGATAATGCCAATTACCAAAGTTTTAGACAAAATATCTATAACAACTGAGTCTACTTTCATCAAAAACAGTAAATGTTACATCTGATTTACAAAAAATAGAGACAATTTTTATAGAGGAAAAAACTGAAAGATAAATAATAATAGAGATATGACATACATTCTATACCATGAATATACTAAACATACAGGAAGAACATATATTTACAGAATATCAAGAATACCAACTAGTTCCTGATCTTAGAGGAAATGCTTTTAGGTTTTCACTGTTGAGAATGATATTACTTGAGTCAGTTGGAGTAAGGTTGATGAACCTAGATTCTGTTATACAAAGTGAAGAAGTCAGAAAGAGAAAAACAAATACCATATATTAATGCATGCATATGTAATCCAGAAAAATAGTACTGTTGAAACTATTTACAGAGAAGAAATGGAGACACAGACGTAGATAACATACTTGTGGGCACAGCGGGGGAAAGGGAGGTTAGGACAAATTGAGAAAGTAGCACTGACATATATACACTACCATGTGTAAAATACATAAGTAGTGGGAAGCTGCTGCATAACACAAGGAGCCAAGCCTGGTGCTCTGTGACAACCTAGAAGAGTAGAATTGGGGGGGGCGGGGTGGCGCTCAAGTGGGAAGGGATATATATCCTATATATATATATGACTGATTCACATTGTTGTATGGCAGAGACCAACACAACATTGTACAGAAATTATCCTCCAATAAAAAAATGAATACCAACTAAAGAAATTCAGTAAGTCTGGAGCAGGTACAACAAAACCTATATTTTAATGGAACTCCATAGGTTAAGTCTGAAACACATCCTCACTTAAAAGCCACAGGCTTTGAAGATGCTAGATTCAAATTAATAAGAAGTAAGGCTGTGGCCAAGAAAAGGTTTACAATAATAACTAAAATTATAACCAATAATGCTAAACTGCTTTTGCCTAATATTCTCAGGCAAAGTACCACCAGAACTCTGATAAATAGAAATATCATGGAGACCAAAAGCCTTGAGATATCTCTAGATACTTTCCATTTAGGATACAATTTCTGACATTTTTATGTTAGAAATATTTCGCCCATACAAATGTGACTTAGGGGAAACTGAGCATCTCTTCTAATTAGACAACTCTTCCTATACATCTCATCAATAGTAATACTACTGCTGCTGCTGCTGCTGCTGCTGCTAAGTTGCTTCAGTTGTGTCCGATTCTGTGCGACCCCACAGACGGCAGCCCACCAGGCTCCTCCATCCCTGGGATTCTCCAGGCAAGAACACTGGAGTGGGTTGCCATTTCCTTCTCCAATGCATGAAAGTGAAAAGTGAAAGTGAAGTTGCTCAGTGGTGTCCAACTTTTAGTGACCCCATGGACTGCAGCCCACCAGGCTCTTCCGTCCATGGGATCTTCCAGGCAAGAGTACTGGAGTGGGGTGCCATTGCCTTCTCCAAATAGTAACACTAAATAAACATAATAGTTTCTAGCACCTTTTTTCTAAGGTAAAAGAAAAAACAAATCTTTGACTGATTGAGGGCCTTTTGGAAAATATCAAATATACCTTTAGGTGCAAAATATATCCTGAAAGTTATTTTATTTCATTTTACATTTAGGATTCAACCTTAGGAAGAAAACAAAATCAAAAGTCAAGAAATTTGAATACTTAAAATAGGATAGTTGGTGAAAAGAAACAGTATTTGGCTATTCATATGAAGGGAACAATAAAGCATTTAAAAATAAACACAGAAGGTAACATGACTCTCAAGAACCTCAGCTCCTTCATAAGTGAGGAAGCTTTGTTTTCTTAAATAATCAAGGACATGATTAAAGTCAACACAAAGCACAGAAATTATTCTGGTAAAACATGAAATCTTTTTTATTTGGAAGATTACATAAAATAACCCTTCACATTGTAGGTGAAGAAAATAAACAATAAATAGTGTCATGTACTATGCTGCTACTGCTGCTGCTAAGTCGCTTCAGTCATGTCCGACTCTGTGCAACCCCATAGACGGCAGCCCACCAGGCTCCTCCGTCCCTGGGATTCTCCAGGCAAGAACACTGGAGTGGGTTGCCATTTCCTTCTCCAATGCATAAAAGTGAAAAGTGAAAGTGAAGTCGCTCAGTCGTGTCCGAGTCTAGCAACCCCATGGACTGCAGCCTACCAGGCTCCTCTGTCCATGGGATTTTCTTTTTTCTTTTTTTTTGTCCATGGGATTTTCTAGGCAAAAGTACTGGAGTGGGGTGCCATTGCTTTCTCCGAATGTACTATGCTAGGCCCTTGAAATACAAAATAAATGTGACATACTCTAAATCATCCAAGATTTTACAGCCTAGGTAAGGAAACAGGTTATGATTTTTTTTTAAGTGAAAGAATGTGACAGAGATTGCTAGTTGTTTATCCCTTTCTCCCCATTATTTCTAAGTGATAACACCTGATTTTCTTGGGTGGGGGGTGTGGCTATGTACCCAAAATGTGGCTTTGTAGGAAAAAATGTAATTTCTCACCCTTTCTTTCAAATAGGGGTGCTCATGTGACTAAACATAGGTCAATGGTATGTAGGTGGAAGTTGTTGGGTGGGGCCTCCTAGAAAGTTTCAAAATTTTGTCTGTGTGTATGTGTATGTGCACATACATGCACTTGGGTGGGGGAGGAGGGGTGAGGTTGCTTATGAAGTTGTTAAGCTGGGAGGCCATTTTGCATTACCTTTTTACTCATTCTTGCCTAGGACATGGGTGTGATGGCTGGAGCTACAGCAACTATATTGTTACACCGAGGAAACTGAGCTAGGAAGGCAGAGCTTGAGCTTGAAAAATAAAGCATAAAGATGAAAGGAGAAGCTGTAACAATATTGAACTGCCTACTTTTGGATTTTTATATAATAGAAAAATAATGGGTTTCTTAATGACATGCAAAAACAATTGTTAACTTATGCAACATATAATTATAATACCATGAGATGCAAGGTCTAAAAGAGGTATGTATAAAGACCTATGAGTGCACATTTAAGAAAAGGATGAATTCTGCCTAGGAAAAAGGAGACTGGGAAGGTCTTCACAGAGGGAATGACATTTGGCTTGGGATTTTAGAATATGCATATCTGTCAACTAGGCCAGAAAAGATGGGCATTGTGTATCAACAGTGACACTGAAATTCCATATCATTTCTATGGTGAAACTGGTAAATGATGAAAGATAGATGAAGGACTTAGAAAATGTTTTTATTAGAAATGGATAATGTGATAATTAATCATTTACAATCTTAGAAACATTTAAGGGTTGATAGGCAGAAAATTTTTGAGAAATACCAACAGAGGGTACTGTTATAATAAACTTTACATATCTACCCTCATACAATTTTCTTATTATTTCTGAAAATAAGTTATATAATTCTCCTGTATAATTCTATCCATTCCAGTGCTTTAGTACTTCAAAAATTTTAATGAGTAATTCATCATTCTTTAATTGTTCTTACCAATACTTCACTTAACAATGATTACAGATAAGTTAGGAAAGTCATTTCTTCTCTTCAGTATACCTGTGTTAAGCAAGTTAACAGAGTATTCTTTCCTATGCTATACTGAAAATCTTGTACAGAACTAAAATATTGAATAAGCTCTATAAATACTGAATAAGCTCTATAAATACTGAGATTTATTTGAGTAATGTAGAAAGGACTTTTCAGAAACAACCAATAGTTTTCAGATCAGTATAAATTTTAAAATAATGATATTTTCCTCTTATGAAATAGGAAATGTTTATTTCAGTTACAAAATCAAAAACCACCACTTAAAAGACTTTCCAGAATCTGATTTTTTTCAAGGGAGGATAAAATCAATATATTTAGCAAAATAACAAGTACAAAGGAATTGAAAGGGATCGAACCCAGGTCTCCTGCATTGCAGGTGGATTCTTTACCAGCTGAGCCACAGGGAAACCCTAAATAATAAATAATAACATAAAATATACAAATAAATACATGTAAATAATAAATGAAAGGGAATTAATGATCAGAGGTCACACTAAAAGCAATATATTAAAATACACAGATAAATAAGTTTTCAGATATGTTTGGGTCTTAATTTAGATGGAAGTTAATTGAGGGGATAATCCCAGTGGAAAAAATCACCTTGGCTCTTTTAAGCCAGAAGAGTGGATTTAGCCAGCCTTTTGGTATGGTGGTTTTACAAAGGCTCTATAATAGGATTTATGTGTTGGAGGAAGAAACTGAATGTGATGCCAGAAGTTAAGGATTTTGTATGTCTGCAAATGTAAATTAAAAAATCTGATCATTTTTAATCTGAACAATTTTTCAACCTGAACCTTATTCAACCAATACCTACATGCTTCTACAATATTATGATCAAGGTTTATAATAATGATCCCAATATGTCTTCTGAATTATACCAGAATTATTTTAGGATATATTTTTATTATTTGCAAATTGGTAGTCTTGTCTGTTTTTTTTAACATTTCTAGATTAATCAGAGTATCCTTATCAGATACATAACCTTGGGCTTGTTCTTGGCCATCTTCAGTAACAGCTTACAGTCAACAGAAATGAAATAGCCAACAACTGATCAATTTAAGATTCATGCTATTACAGCAGGAATATCTATCACAAAATAATTATAATCTAACCAAAATTATAACAAGTCTCAAATAGCTTTTTCTAAAAATTATAAGTTTTTCCCCCATAATCTGTAGTGAAAAAGAACTACAATGAAGCATGAATGAATTTACTTTTTAATTTGAGAGAATGTGGTCTGTTGATATCAGCAAGACAAGAGAAGTTAGGAATAGGCTAGGCCTCATTTTCATTTGTTAGGTTGCAGGGGTGTGTGGGGAGCATGAATCTTATACCAGTACTGAAGCTTTTATTCTACAGAGTGCAATTATCCAGAAAAGGAAGCAGCTGTAGTTAGCTGCTAACACCCACAGCTGCTGGGGGAATTGGTCCATCTGTCTTGTAAAGGGAGCCTGAACTGGTCACCAGCAGTGTGTGTACCCTACAGTATAGGAATACTGTCATATGTGTATTAGGACCCCAGATGAGCCCTTAAAAACACATAACTGAAAAATACCACAGAAAGCACAGCAGAACTTGAACACAAACTACATATGACAGTTTCGAAAATTACGTTATGAGAACATCTGGGATGAGATACTGGGAACACATCTCCCTTTCTAAAATTGGGGTTAGGAATAAGGAATATCCTCTCCCCATACCTACTATTTTTGCAAAGCAATAGCAGCTGGTGGTGGCTTCTGTGATCAGGGCAAGTTGCCCAGAAGTCAAAAGAACCAAATTGGTACGAATTTGAGGCAGATGAAATCTCTGGAATGGGAATATGGGGTTTAGGATGAAAGGAGCTATAAGTGTAGGGTCTCTTGTTTATGTCTGAGATCTGCACCCAACCTCTCTGCTTTATTTCTACTGGCCCTAGAGACACCTCTGTCTGCTTGTTTTCCTCTGTTGACACTTATGCTTTGCGCCAGGGAAGATTTCCTGACTTCTGGAACTGGACTTCTCTCAGCTTTACCCCTATGCTGACAGTTTCTAATAGTCTGACACTAGAAATAATGGGGGAAATTAAGATAAAAGCTTTCTCATCCTCTCTTTCTCTTCTTTATCTTTTTAAACTTAGCCACTGGAAAAATTCCATGGACAGAGGAACCTGAAGGGCTACAGTCCATGGGGTCACATGACTGACTAACACACACACACACACACACACACACACACAAACTTTAAAAAAAAAAAAATTATAGGAGCATATGCGGTGTGCTCAGTTGCTTAGTTGTGTCCAACTCTTTTCAACCACAAGGACTCTAGCCCACCAGGCTCCTCTGTCCATGGGATTTCCCAGGCAAGAATACTGGCATAGTTGACCCACAATGTTTTGTCAGCGTGATGGCCTATATGGGAGAAGAATCTAAACTTAGCCATTTTGAGTAGAAGACCAAGCCCAGGGACTTACCTGGCAGTCCAGTGGTTAAGACATTATCTTCCAATGCAGAGGGTGCAAGTTCAATTTCCAGTGGGGAGCTGAGATCCCACATGCCTCATGACCAAAAAAAAAACAAAACTGAAGCAGGGACTTCCCTGGTGGTCCAATTGCTAAGGCTCCAGGCTCCCAATGCAGGGGGCCTGGGTTCAATTCCTGGTCAGGGAACTAGATCCTACATGCCATAGCTAAAAAAATCCTGTATGCCCAAGATTAAAGATTCTATGTGCCGAAACTAAGACTCAATACAGCCAAATAAATACATATTTCAAAGAAACCTGAAGCAATGCTGTAACAGAGTCAATAAAAACTTCTTAAAAATGGTCCACATTAAACACACACACACACACACACACACACACACACACACACACAAGACTAGCCATCTGTGCTATTGTTGGGGGTTGTGAAGAAAAAAAAGACAAGTTGATTCTTTGGCAATTCAAGCCCAAAGGCTTTCCTGGGTGTGCAGGGTAATGAGTTCTGAAGTGCCAAAAGGGAGTAAAGAAGGTCAGGGAGCTACAAAATGGGTACAGGGGTAGGGACAAAGCAGTACTTGGGGACTTAATTCTTTTTCCTTACCAGTCTCTTTACCATCAGCAGCTTTTCTCCTGGAAAAAAAAAACACTGTGAACTGCCTGGGCATCAGTTGGGAAGTGGGAGTAGGTACGTGTGGAGCGAGAATAACAAAACCCTGGTACTGTTGGATCTGAGGGAAAAGAGGGGATTCCTTTTTTGTTTTTAACTAGGAAAGAGGAGAATTCCCTGTGCTATTGGGCTGAGATAGAAATACCTGATTCTACCTGCTGCTAATGTGGAAATTACTACCACTTTGGCTGGAGTCAGAATAGTATATTAAAGAGTCTCTTGGTGCCATCCTAAAACAAGCAAAATCTTTTATAATATCCAAGCTTTAGAGAATGATGAGGTGAGGTGGGGATCCTGGACCTTTTATCTGCAGTGGTCTTAGGCAGTATGGGCAGTAATAGGGCCTGTGTGGCACAGTGGGGTACAATAATTGAGTTCATTATGACTTGCTATTTTAGTCATCTTTGCAGCCAACCTTCAGGGGAGAGACCCTTGCTTTATTGTCTGCTGTCCTTCTGCCTCTGAAGAGAACTTAGCCTTCCTGACCTGCACGGATATTGAGGGAACTCTTATGGAAAAGAAGAGCACTCACAAAGAATTTATGGCAGTTTTCTCAGTGATACTTGAGAAGGGTCAAGTCATATCTAAAGTGCCTTCCCTGGTAGCTCAGATGGTAAAGAATCTGCCTGCAACGCAAGAGACCTGGGTTTGATCCTTGGGTAGGGAAGATCCCCTGGAGTAGGGGATGGCAACCCACTCCAGTATTCTTGCCTGGAGAATTCCATGGACAGAGGAGCCTTGTGGGCTATGGTCCACAGAATCAGAAAGAGTCAGACACGACTGAGCAACTAACGCACACAAGACAAATCAGAGTTTTAAGTCTAGGCTCTATTTGTTAGTAGCTCTGAGTTATCTGCAATCTCACAGTTCTGAATTTTCTTAGTTGCTTAGAAAAACAAAGGAGGGGAGAGAAGAATAATACAACTACTACCAATGATCATGAGGATTAAACAACAGAAATGGATGTAAAGCACTTAATATAGTACCTAGTTCACAGATAATCAAATGTTAACCATGATTATCATTTACTATTTATCAGCTAGAAGGTCTTAACTGAGAAAACATATCCACAAACGTCAATAATTGTAATTTCTATTCCAATATACCACTTAACTCTTTGCTAGGCAATGTTCTAGGTGCTTCTTGCATATAACTTTTAAAATTCTCACTACAACTCTAGAGGTAGATCTTAGTATTATACCCATTTTACAGATGAGGAAGTCAAGGAATAGCGTGCTTAAATCCTTTAACCAAGATTCCATGGTTGGATAAATGGTAGAGTGGAGATTCAAACCCAAAAAGCCTGGTTTACAAAATCGGTACCCTTAACCATTGAGGCATGCGGTTAAATAGTCAGACAAGAACTAAAAGGAGATGGGAAATGGAGGGTAGAAAAGGCACAGGATCAAGGTGAACAGTCAAAAACAGCAAATTTAGAGTGTCAGTTGGTTCAGAAACTTAAAAGGCATCATTGTGAACTGTTCATGTTGTCAACTTAACAAGTATATTAAGGTCTTATTTATAAATGAGTAGGTAAGCTTACAAGCCAATTTACAAGCAAGTTGCAAAAATGAGATAACTATAACTGAGGGACCTGCTTGCGTGCTAAATCGGGTCGGACTCTGTGCAACCCTATAGATTACAGCACGCCAGATTATGGGAGTGGGTTGCCATTCCTAGGGATCGAACCTGCGTTTCTTATGTTCCTGCATTAGCCGGCAGATTCTCTACCACTAGTGCCACCAGGGAAGCCTGTAACTAGAGGTCCCACCTTTCACGTCTTTTACCACGTAAGTGTCGGGGATCTCCCCATGATGCAATCTGCCTGCCAGGGGTTGTCCAACAAACATGGACGTGAAGGGGTTAATGCCGGGGTTCGGGGGTGGAACAAGCGGAAGCGAATAGGATTGTGGGAGCTCCTTTGTACGTCGCCCCAGGGCATCTGGGAAATATGCAGTGCTCTTCTCTATTATGACCGATCCTAAGTAAGGGCCACCGGCTAACTGAGTCTGGCCGCTCCGGCGCAGCTTCTCTCCGAGGCTGGAAAGCAGGGGCTGTCAGCCGGCACCAGGAGAGCAGAGGAGGCGGAAGTTTGTAACACTTGTTTTGGGCGGAAGGTGTAGGCACGTCCTGGCCTCCAGTCGCGCTGGAACAGGGGAACCGCAGTGAAAGGGGGTGAGGAGTCGGGGGAACTGACAGCCTGACGGACCCGGCGGCGAGAAGTGATGACAAGGGTGTCGGAAGAGGGTATGTAATTGTGTAGGTGATGAGTGTGTGAATCTTCTTTGTAGTGTTTGGGGATAGGGGAGGTGGCGAACAGATGAATGGAAGGTAAAATCAGCAGAGTGAAAAAACATTTTGTTGGCGGGGCACCGGCACATGCGAATTGTACCTATATGGGATGATTTTATTGGAGTGATTTTATTGAGCCCCTGGTTTCAGATTCTACTTTGGACGAGTTGACTCCCTTTTAACAAATTACCAAGCACTTGCGCTGTTTTGGGTACTGCACTGGAAGCTCTGTGTGAGGAAAGGAATTAACCTTTTTCCTCGACCATTACAGCCTGTCAGTTACAGTATGCATTTGGAGACAGGCAGTTACAATACAAGGAGATAAAGTGTTTTGAAAACCTGTCGGGGGCCACAAACGCTCCAGAGGGTGCCATCTGGGATGGTCTTTGATGTGATGATTTGACATATATTTTAAAGATAAAATACACAGGGGGGAACTATGTGCAGTTTTCTCCAAGCACATTCCCTTCCTGGTTAGCTCAGCTATCTGGAGTGTGACTGAGTATCACTTAAGGCCCAAACTCGTTTATACCTGGTGAGAGCATTTATCCATCACAGTGGTACTTCCAGGACCCCTGCTGGAGAGTCAGTCTTACCAGAGAGCAAGACCTCCCTTTACATGCATAGTCTGCAAGCTCTGCTGCTGCTGCTGCCAAGTCGCTTCAGTCGTGTCTGATTCTGTGCGATCCCATAGAGGGAAGCCAACCAGGTTCCCCTGTCCCTGGGATTCTCCAGGCAAGAACACTGGAGTGGGTTTCCATTTCCTGCTCTAATGCATGAAAGTGAAAAGTGAAAGGGAAGTCGCTCAGTCGTGTCCAACTCTTAGCGACCCCATGGACTGCATCCTACCAGGCTCCTCCGTCCATGGGATTTTCCAGGCAAGAGTACTGGAGTGGGTTGCCATTGCTTTCTCCGAGCTCTGGGTAGTACTAAAGTGGCAGAACTCAAGGGCTGTCTGGTCTAATCATTTGAAACGCTTCTGTGCCAGCTGTTTGGTTTTCTAGAAAACTCAGTTCACAGCTGGGAATTGTGGATTTACTTGAAATTCTAAGCAATTCTTTTAAAACTTTTGAATCATCATACCTGCTGCTTTGTTTGCCAGAGAAACAGCAGTATAGCAGGCAGTCCAAGTCAGTGGTTCTCAAACTTTCCTGTGCATCAGAATCAGCTGGAGGACTTGCTAGAGCTCAGATTGCTGAATTCCACCAAAGAGTTGCTAATTCAGTGGGTCTGGCATTTGCCCCCAAATTTATGTTTCCTACAAGTTCCCAGGAGATGCTGATACTGCTCATTCTGGGCGTTCTCGGAACACACTTAGAGAAGTACTAGTCTAAACAGAACTGAGATTAGTAACCAGAAAGGACATCTCTAGGGGAGAGTAAGCATATTCCTAAAGGTTAAACAAGTCTGAATTAAGCCATGTTAGATATGAAATAAAACAGATGTGTTTTGGTTGTTCATTTGTATGTTTTAAATGGATGAGCAAAGATGAATCTTCTTGAACTAAACAAAGTAAAATTTGCATCAGTTTTTTTTCACTCATGGGGATCAGAGTTTCTTAAATCATTTAAAAAACACAATAGTTGTTTTCTTTTCAGATCCCTTTCTGAGTTATATTCAAATAGGTAGTTATTTGTGCTCCTCAGATGGCTCTAGTGATAAAGAACTCGCCTGCCAATGCAGGAGACATAAGAGATATGGGTTCAAACACTGGGTCGGGAAGATTCTCTGGATGAGGGCGTGGCAATCCATTCCAGTATTCTTGCCTGGAGAATCCCATGGACAGAGGAGCCTGGTGGGCTACAGTCCATGGAGTCACAAAGAGGCAGACATTGACTGAAGCTACTTAGCACACGGGCACACACACAGCTAGTTATTTATAGAACTCACACTTGTGTCATCACCAAAAAAAAATGATGTGTTCTAACTTCTGGTAATTATGTTTGAAGTTAAAAAGTGAAAGGACAGTTGGGACAATCTAATCAACACAGAAATAGTTGTATAAGGAGCCAGAACTGAGATAGTGTGATAAGTAGTTTATTTTTGATTTTTTCACCCTCAATGAAATCCCTCCCTCTTCAGAAGAAATAGTCAGTTTATTCACTCTAGAGCACAAAGGGAACAAGAAACCTTACTGTGCCAGAGATTAACATGAAACCTTATTTTATAGATTGACCTAAACAGCCTACTGGAGGGTTGCTGTTGTTGTTAGGCACTAAGTCATGTCCAATTCTTTTGTGACCCCATGGGCTGTAGCCCACCAGGCTCCTCTGTCCATGGGATTCCTCAGGCAAGAATACTGGAGTGGGTTGCCATTTCCTTCTCCAGGGGATCTTCCTCATTAGGGATGGAACGCAGGTCTCCTGCATTGGCAGGTAGATGCTTTACTACTGTGTCACCAGGGAATGGCAGTCCGTAGTTCTGCCTACCCTCCAAACTCTTCCATGGGCCTGAAAAAGATCAGGACACATTTTTCAGAAATGTCACTCATTCTAGACCTGTTAGTGTTGGCTCCCAAATCTCTCCCCAGGCCAGTTATGAAGCAAAACAAAACCTCAAGACCAATCATGAAGACATACATAAAATGCACATAAAAAAGTCCAAATAAACTGGCTTAGGTCTACTGTGAGCTTTTTCAGTGACCAGCAAGATGCTAGGATGACGAGTGACCTGGATGTTTCAGAAGTCTGAAGGTCTTCCAGTACAAGGGAATCAGCAGGACACTGTAAGGGTAGGAAAAAGTTTTCTTCTACTGTCTCAAGGTCCCTGGCTGGGTCTGAAAATTAAGCTGACAAAGACAGATTAACAATAGAGAAGCATACAAATGTATTTAATGTAAGTTTTACATGACATTGGAGCTGTCACAGGCAAATAAAGACCCAGAGAAACTGAGTTCAGTATTTTATGCTGACTTCCCAGGTGGCATGACTTAGTGGCTAAACAAACAACAAAATTTTATGCTAGGTTTGACAAAGAGTGGGAAATCATGGGGAAATAAGACAAATTAAGGAGTACAAGGGAAGTATAGTAAACTGGGGGAGACTTAGCAAGTCCTGTTTGTTAGGATTTTCTCTGCATCCTTTTGTATTTGGAGAGAAAAATTATCCTCTCCTCTGGATATAAGGAGGGAACCTCTCACATGAGGATTTTATGACTTGTTTCAGGAGAGAAGAGGGGCAAAGAGGTCAAGTGACCTTGTTTCTACTATTTACTCAAACTCCTTCAGCTTTAAAATATTCAGTATGCCATGGCACCATATTTTGGGGTAGCATGTTCTGAACCCTATCAGTAATCACACACATGACTCTTGAATATCAAATAAATTTCACATATGGTTGATGAGTTGTACACTGATTCCTCCCCTCCTCACCAGTCCTCATCTCTGCCTAATTTGCACTTAGTCTTATAGACAGTATAGTTTTCAATGGAATGTGAGGGGATAAAAAGAAATAAAAGAAACCTGTGTTAGTTTGAACTATGCATCACTGTGTCCTAAGTGATTCCTAAGTAGGAATGATTGAATTTTGTTGCTCAAGCACTCAGTAGCTTATGGATCCTGAGAGCAGACCGATGGATGCTAAAGGGAATTTGCGGCCAGGTGTGTCAGAGCAGCTGAATTCAGATTCAGACAAGATTTCTTCTAATCCAGACTTCCTGCTTGTTACGGCTGATTCCCTAAACAACTTTATTTTTTATTTTTGGCTGCGTTGGTTCTTCGTTGTGACACGTGGGCTTCTGTAGTTGCAGCAGGCAGGCTTAGTTGCCTTATGGCATGTGGGATCTTAGTTCCCCGACCAAGGATAAAACCCATGTCCCCTGCATTGGAAGGCAGATTCTTAACCACTGGACTGCCAGGAAGTCCCTAACTGTAAATCAGTATGTGTCTCTAACCTGAAGTGGAGTGAGGTTTTCAATCTGGCACTTAACCACAAGGTATGGATGTCATTGTTTTCTTTGGAATGTTTTTTCTGAGGATGAGAATTCTTACATCAAATGAATGAGAACTATAAAGGAGAGGGGAGATGGGTAGTTATCATAGTTAATGTCATGTTGTTTCTTTGAAAAATAAGATTAGAAAAAAAACAGGAGGAAGAGACACAAATATATTCTAGAATCTGGAATCTGCAACTGATGAGCCAGTTGCTAGGTGTATAACTTACTGCTTTTCCCACAGTAGAGGCCTAAACAACCATGTGCCTGCAGCCAGGTTGCCCTTAGATCCTGTGACCTGTTGGAGACAGGAGAGTTATTGCTACTACGTATCATGATGACTTTTCTGTACTTGGTAATATGATGAAGAAACCCTGATAACCTACTCATATATATATATGTATATATACACATACATATACACATACACACACACACATAAATATATGTAGTATCTATGGGAGCATTTTAATAGCTTTCAGAGATCCAAAGAACTCATATAATTGTCTTCCAAAACTGCATGTAAAAGTCTTACTGAAAGCTGGAGATCAGAAGATCAGAAATGGCCTTGCCAGAAATGTGTTTTCTAATTTCAAGGTTCTTAGAGGAGTCACCCGGAGAAGGCAATGACAACCCACTCCAGTACTCTTGCCTGGAAAATCCCATGGACAGAGGGGCCTGATAGGCTGCAGTCCATGGGGTCACTAGGAGTCAGACACGACTGAGCGACTTCACTTTCAATTTTCACTTTCATGCATTGAATAAGGAAATGGCAACCCACTCCAGTGTTCTTGCCTGGAGAATCCCAGGGATGGGGGAGCCTGGTGGGCTGCCGTCTATGGGGTCGCACAGAGTCTGACATGACTGAAGTGACTTAGCAGCAGCAGCAGCAGAGGAGTCACCAGTGCGCTGCAGCTGAAGACCACCAGGAACATACCTGTGGTTGAGCAAGTCGGTTGCTTACTTAGTGAGTCAAGGCAGAATGCACACCATGGGGAGCTGGTGGAATATCTCAGAGGGTGTTAGAAAGGACTTATCATAGGATTTGGACTTGTATTAGGTGATTTGGGGCAGAATTTAAAGAAGTGAGGCTTCATTCTGAATTGCATTGTTAGGAAGCAACAGACTATACATAGGGATAATTCCATGATTGGGTATCTTGATTAATCTTATCTAGCAGCAGCAGCAGCAGCAGCAGGAGAATAGACTAGAAAGAGGCTAATTGGTAAAGTAGCAGCTATTAGCCAGGATAGGAGGGTGTTTTGGCCATTTTGTGGTTTGATCAAAGTTGGCATTTTGTCTCTTTTCAGACATGGATGCAGTAGTCTTGATTTTGTCACAGAGTGGCCTTGTTTGATGTTTATGGTCTGTGAAATTGGTTATATTACACTCATCAGGAGAACACCAAGACCTAGCTGAGGGCCAGGACAGCTCCCATATGTCAGTGGCTGCTTTTCTCCTCAGAGTTAGTGCCTAGTCCAGCAGCCTATAGGAGACCAAATTTCCTCTCTGCCAGGAGCTGTATATAGCAGAGAAATGGTTAGATGTATTGAATAGGAAAGATTGAGGGCTGGGTGTAGATGAAAGCATCTAGTTACCCTCTATCAGAACTTAGGGGCCTCAATGAGAAATAACAGTCTTCTAAGGTGTTTTGCTAAAAAAAAGAAAAATCATCGGAGTATACTTCAGCAAGATAAATGGATGAGAGGGAAAACATTGTCTTTTTCAGAGATGGCCAGAACAGTATGTCTCATCCCATGCTTTCTTCTATAATGTGACCTTGCCACTCTTCCATTGAGAAGTAGGTTTAACGTCCCCTCTGCTTTAAATCTGGACAGACTTCTATTGTCTAAATCAACATAATAGGAAGAAATGAGACTCTGTGACTTCTGAGGCCATAAGAGGCAGCATGGCTTGTGACTTATCTTCAGGGACATTGATCTTTAGAGTCCTAAGCTGCCATGTAAGAAGTCTGACTTCCTTGAGGCTGCCTTGTTTTGAGGAAGCCTAAGCCTATGGTGAGGCTACCTACAGGTCCTCTGGTCAGCAGCCTCAGCTGACGTCCCAGCTAATAGCAAACATCAACCAGAAGACCAGAGAACGAAGACACCTCTAGATGATTAGAGTCCCCAAGCTGTTGTGTCTTCCCAGCTGAGACTCAATACCTCATGGAGTAGAAGCAAGACATCCCTGCCATATCCTGAGTTCCCAAACAGAATCTGAGAGCAAATTAAAATGGTCATTTTGCACCACTGAATTTTGGATTGGTTTATCACAAAGCAACAATAACCCAAACATGGGTAGAAATGTTGGTTAACACTCAAGGAATGGAGTGAAAGGAACAAGGAAGGCAAGTAATTGTAAGAGGGAAAACAGGCTAGTGACAAAACATTTTGCTTTGCATTTGCTGCTGCTACTGCTGGGCTCTTTGATTCCAGAGACCCCAGAGTGGACAGAAAGATGGAAGAGTTTCATTCTAAATGAAACTTCTGTAGACAATAGCATCTTCTTTTAAAATAAGATCTGGAATTATTTAGTTATTTCTTTAATTGAACATCTTGATTAAAACAAACAGAAGTATGTGGAGTTTTTTTTTCCCCCTAAGGAAACAAGTAACATTGATTACCAGTGCTTTTTAACCATGGGGCTTCCCTGGTGGCTCAGTCCCTAAAGAATCTGCCTGCAATGCAGAAGATGTGGATTCAATCCATGAGTTTGGAAGATCCCCTGGAGAAGGAAGTGGCAACCCACTCCAGTATATTTCCTGGGAAATCCCATGGACAGAGGAGCCTGGCGGGCTTCAGTCCATGGGGTCACACAGAGTCAGACACGACTGAGCAACTAAACCACCACCACTTAGTAACCAGAGGATGAGAGATGCTGGTGTCCTCTGTATCACTGCATGGGGCTGAAGGAAACCACAGTGTTATTTCCAATGACATGTATAGATGTTTTGTTCTTTTAATCTGACAGAATATGGTTCACTTTTAAAGCTTCTGTATTTGTCTATATGTTATACCCACTGCGTAAGTCATTTAATCTGTAAGTTAGAAGTCCTAGTATTTTTTGAAATTGTGTAATTGGTGAGCGCTCAATGATATTGGTTGTAAATGTTGAGTAAAACCATCAACTGACCTCGTGGTTATGGGTCAAGAGCAGAATGTCTCAATCTCTTGGTTCCTTGTAAAAATGCATGTGAATTTGGTGTTTGACTCTTTCAGTGTGTTCCAGCCACGCTGAACGCCCTTATTGGAACCTTGATCATCCATTTACTACTATTTGTTCTGCTTACTCCCTCTGTACATTCTTCCTTGAAAACTATCCCTATCTGTTCACACATACCCCAATCTTTTGTAATGCTAAAGGCCCAAGTCAGACAGTACCACTTGTTTGGAAACCTAGATCTCGTGTTCTCTTGGTCACCTTTCCCTGTTTTACTTTTCTGTCACCTTCAGTTTTGCATTGTAGTTATCTGGAACTGTTTCTGACCTTCCTACTAGTCTGTGAGCCCCTGGAAAACAGAATCTATATTAGATTGATTTAGGAGTTCCCCACAACTGCAAGATGGATGTTTTGTTCATCTTTAGGGACTGCAGAGAGGACACCTGAGCCTGGACATGCTAATGAAGATCATACATCTAATTTGTAGCAGAGCTAGGGCCAGAACCCAGGTTTCCTAATTTACAACTTGATGTTCTCTACTAGATGAAGAAGGAAAAGGGGGTAGAGGAAAAGAGGGACGAAGTAGTATGCTTCATGAGCACAAACCTTTGTATCTGTTTAATTCAGTGCTGCATCCCCACTGCGTAGAACAGTGCCTGGCACATAGTGCACACTCAAAAAATATTTACTGAAATAACTAGTGATTGGGGTAAATAGGCATTCAGGTACAGGGATGATGTACAATGACCTTAGGGGGCATAGGTATTGTTTACTTATCACAAGTTCTTATCTCATGTGTTGTCCTGATGCAGGAAAGAATAAACAGAAAGCCCCCCCCCCAAAAAAAAAATCCAGCTTTTCCTGCACTGGTATTTTCCCACTGCTCTCTTGTACCACTTATCTTTCCCTGGTAGCAATTCTAAGGACTGTCAGACAGCTCCCACTGAGCTCTTTCATCAGTGTTCTGATAAAAGAAAAATATGATGTACCGAACACAAAATGTCTTCATTTTATGTAAAAACCTTCTTGGGAAAGTTAGTATTTCTTTAAAAGATAAAAAAGGCTTAGCTCATTACTAATGGCTGCCTTTTAGTGGCCTTGCTGGGGACATCCCATTGGGACAATGTGGCTGGAATCTAGAGTTGCCAAGAGGGCCTGCTCTCTCAGTAGAGATGACCCCAGGTAATGGAGGCCATAGGTATGGCTGAAAGACAAGAAAGAGAATGGATAAAACCACATACCTTTTAGTCCCCTGTACTCGCTGGCCTGTGGTCATCATCCTGGTAACTCCTACCTCAAATCTCACTAAAGAAAATCACCTGCTGTCCCCTCTCAATCTGATTTCTTCCTCCTTGTCTTTGCTTATTGTGTTCTGAAAAAGGTATCTTTTCCTTAGCTCTATTCCAATCTTTCTTCTTCTTAATTCTTACCCCCAGGGTGAAAGTGATTTTGTACAAATTTATATAGGAAAATCATCTCCTTCTCTGTGATACCTGAAAGTACAGTTTCTAAGATTTAAAATCTAAGGCAGGGATTTCCCTGGTGGTCCAGTGGCTAAGACTCCATGCTCCCAATGCAGAGGGCCTGGGTTTGATCCCTGGTCAGGAAACTATTAATAGATACCACATGCCACAACCAAGAGTTCACATGCCACAACTAAAGATCCTGTGTGCCACAGCTAAGACCCAGCGCAGCCAAATAAATGAATTAATTAAAATAAAATTTTAAAGTGACTAAAATCCAGGGTGAAGGGAGTGGGACTAGGAAACACACTTTGGCCTCAGTCTAGTCCAAAGCCACATGGTTTATAAGAACCCTCGATCTGAAGAGTTAAGGGTGCTCGCTCAGATGAATAGCACAGCCTCTGGGGGAAGACTGCCTGTTTTGCAGTTTGGGCTCCATGCTCTGTAGGCTTTGGTGACTTTGGGCAAGTTATTCAACCTGTCTGTGCTGTAGTTTTCTTATCTGTTAGATAGAGATGTGTTAGGGGGATTTGCAGAGTTAATATAGGTGAAGCACTTAGGATGGTGCCTGGCAAACAGTAAGTGCTATTTATTTATTTTTAAATATTAGAGTATAGTTGATTTGCAGTGTTGTGTTGGTTTTGGGTGTACAGCAAAGTGATTCAGTTATACATATACATATATCCACTCTTTTCAGATTATTTCCCCATATAGCTTACTACAGAATATTGAGTAGGGTTCCCTGTGCTATACAGGAGGTCCTTGTTGATTATCTGTTTTATATATAGCAGTGTGTATATGTTAATGTCAAACTCCTGATTTATCCCTCCCCCACCTTTCTCCTTTGGTAACCATAAGTATGTTTTTGAAGTCTGTGAATCAGTTTTGTTTTGAGTTGTTTGTTTGTTTTGTTTTGGCCACACTGCATGGCATGCAGGACCTTAGTTCCCTGATTCGGGATAAAACCTGTGCCCCCTGCAGTGGAAGCACAGAGTCCTCACCACTAGACCACCAGGGAATTCCCCTGTTTCTGTTCTGAAATAAGTTCATTTGTATCATTTTTTTTAGATTCCACCTATTAGTGATATCATATGGTATTTGTCTTTCTCTTTCTGATGTATTTCCCTTAGTATGATAATCTATAGATTCATCCATGTTTAAACAGTAAGTACTGTTTAAATGTTAGGTGTTATATCTGTCGTTATTATTATTATTAAAGTTATTAAAACAGACTTTTGTGTGTATGTGCCATCAGGAGCTTAAGGGAAGATGTAAGTGGCACCCCACATGTAATAAATAAGTGTTGAAAGTGAAAGTGTTGTGTAGCTCAGTTGTGTCCAACTCTTTGTGACCCCATGGACTGTAGCCCACAGGCTTCTCTGTCCATGGGATTTTCCAGGCAAGAATACTGGAGTGTGCTGCCATTTCCTTCTCCAAGAGATCTTCCCCACTCAGGGTTTGAACCCAGGTCTCCTGCATTGCAGGCAGATAGGTATTAGAGAAGCCAAAAATGCTGAACAGACCTAAAGAATTAAGAAATTCTAAGCGTGTTTTCAGGAGTTTTAATCTTTCACTAAAAACAAATCTCAGTTACAAGCCAGTGCTTGTAATTTTGGAGTTATTCAAGACACAGTTGCCTAATCTAAGATTAGGAAGATTGATACCTTTGTTTTCCTCTAGTTGTATAATTTAATCTCTTACATTTAGGCCTTTGATCAATTTGGAGTTACTTTTTACATACAACATGAAGTGGGAGTCCAACTTCATTCTTTTACATGTTAATATCTAGTTGTTCCAGCACCATCTGTTGAAAAGGCTATTCTTTCTTGAGTGGTCTTGGCACCCTTTGTTGAAAATCAATCGCTGTGAAAGTCTGAGTTTATTTCTGGACTGTCAGTTCTATTTCTCTGATCTCTCTGTTCTATTTCTCTGATCTCTCTGTTTAACCTCCCCCAGTACCAGTCTTAATTACTATAGCTTTGGGGTATTTTTTGAAATTATGAACTGTGAGTCATCTTCTTTTTATTTTTCCAAGATTGCTTTGGTTGTTCTGGACCCTTTGAATTTTCATGTGATTTTAGGATCATCTCATCTGTTTCAGCAAGACAGCTAGAATTTTGATAGGGATTGCAGTGAATCTGTAGAAAAATTTATGGAGTATTGCCATATTAACAATATTAAGTCTTCTGATCAATGGGCGCAGGATTCTTTATATTTGGGGTCACAAAGAGTCAGGCATGACTGAGCGACTTTCCCTTTCATACTTCCATACATATACAAGTCTTGCACATCTTTTGTTAAGTTGAAAGTGAAAGTCAGTCATGTCCAACTCTTTGTGACCCCATGGATGTTACAGTCCATGGACCAGCTGAGCCACCAGGGAAGCTCAAAAATAGTGAAGTGGGTAGTCTATCCCTTCTCCAGCAGGTCTTCATGACCCAGGAATCAAATTGGAGTCTCCTGCATTGCAGGCAGATTCTTTACCAGCTGAACTACCAGGGAAGCCCCTTTGTTAAATTAGTTCCTAAGTAATTTTTATGCTATTATAAATGGAATTGTTTCATTAATTTCCTGTTTGGAGTGTTCATTGCTAGTACAGTTGATTTTTGTATGTTGACCTGAAACCTTGCTGATTTTATTAGTTATAATTGTATTTTTATGATTCCTTTGGATTTTATGTGTAAAATATCATACCACCTATAAATACTTCTTTTCCAACATAGATGTTTTACATATCTTTTTCTCTTTTCATTGCCCTGGCTAGAACCCCCAACACAATGTGAAATACAAGTGGCAAGAATGGAAATCCGTGTCTTGTTTCTGGTTTTATGATGTGTCTAGGTGTGATTTTCTTTGAGTTTATCTTGGAATTTGTTGAGCTTCACAGATGTATAGATTCATGTTTTTCATCAATTTTGGAGAATATCAGGCATGTTTTCTTCAAATATACTTTCTGTCCCTTTCTCTTTCTCTCCTTCTGGGACTCATTATGTGTATGTTGGTATGCTCATAGGTCTCTGAAGCTCTGTGAATTTTTCTTCATTCTTTTTTCTTTCTGTTCCTCATTCTAGTCAATCTCAATTGACCTGTCTTCAATTTTGATGATTCTTTTTTCTGCCAGCTCAAATCTGCCGTTAAACTCCTCCAATAAATATTTATTATATATTTCAACTCCAGAATTTCTGTTTGGGTCTTTTAAAAATAATTTGTCTCTTTATTGGTATGACATAAATCAAATCCCTTATGATTATACAGTGGAAGTGACAAATAGATTTAAGGGACTAAATCTGATAGACAGAGTGCCTGGTGAATTATGGACGGAGGTTCATGACATTGTACAGGAGACAGGGATCAAGACCATCCCCAAGAAAAAGAAATGCAAAAAAGCAAAATGGCTGTCTGAGGAGGCCTTACAAATAGCTGTGAAAAGAAGAGAAGTGAAAAGCAAAGGAGAAAAGGAAAGATAGACCCATTTGAGTGCAGAGTTCCAAAGAACAGCAAGGAGAGATAAGAAAGCCTTCCTCAGTGATCAGTGCAAAGAAAGAGAGGAAGACAATAGAATGGGAAAGACTAGAGATCTCTTCAAGAAAGTTAGAGATACCAAGGGAACATTTCATGCAAAGATGGGCTCAATAAAGGACAGAAATGGTATGGACCTAACAGAAGCAGAAGATATTAAGAAGAGGTGGCAAGAATACACAGAAAAACTGTACAAAAAAGATCTTCATGACCCAGATAATCACAATGGTGATCACTCACCTAGAGCAAGACATCCTGGAATGTGAAGTCAAGTGGGCCTTAGGAAGCATCACTAGAACAAAGCTAGTGGAGGTGATGGAATTCCAATTGAGCTATTTCAAATCCTAAAAGATGATGCTGTAAAAGTGCTGCTCTCAATATGCCAGCAAATTGGGAAAATTCAGCAGTGGCCACAGAACTGGAAAAGGTCAGTTTTCATTCCAAACCCAAAGAAAGGGAATGCCAAAGAATGATGAAACTACCACACAATTGCACTCATCTCACACACTAGTAAAGTAATGCTCAAAATTCTCCAATCCAGGCTTCAGCAATACGTGAACTGTGAACTTCCAGATGTTCAAGCTGGTTTTAGAATAGGCAGAGGAACCGGAGATCAAATTGCCGACATCCACTGGATCATCGAAAAAGCAAGCGAGTTTCAGAAAAACATCTATTTCTGCTTTATTAACTATGCCAAAGCCTTTGACTGTGTGGATCACAATAAACTGTGGAAAATTCTGAAAGAGATGGGAATACCAGACCACCTGACCTGCCTCTTGAGAAATCTGTATGCAGGTCAGGGAGTAACAGTTAGAACTGGACATGGAACAACAGACTGGTTCCAAAGAGGAAAAGGAGTACGTCATGGCTCTGTATTGTCACCCTGCTTATTTAACTTATATGCAGAGTACATCATGAGAAACGCTGGACTGGATGAAGCACAAGCTGGAATCAAGATTGCCAGGAGAAATATCAGTAACCTCAGATATGCAGATGACACTATATTTATGGCAGAAAGTGAAGAAGAACTAAAGAGCCTCTTGATGAAGGTGAAAGAGGAAAGTGAAAAAGTTGGCTTAAAGCTCAACATTCAGAAAACTAAGATCATGGCATCTGGTCCCATTACTTCATGGCAAATAGATGGAGAAACAGTGTAAACAGTGGCTGACTTTATTTTCTTGGGCTCCAAAATCACTGCAGATGGTGACTGCAGCCATGAAATTAAAAGATGCTTGCTCCTTGGAAGAAAAGCTATGGTCAACCTAGACAGCATATTAAAAATCAGAGACATTACTTTGCCAACAAAGGTCCGTCTAGTCAAAGCTATGGTTTTTTCAGCAGTCATATATGGATGTGAGTTGGACTATAAAGAAAGCTAAGCACTGAAGAATTGATGCTTTTGAACTGTGGTGTTGGAGAAGACTCTTGAGAGTCCCTTGGACTGCAGAGAAATCCAACCAGTTTATCCCAAAGGAATTCAGTCCTGAGTATTCATTGGAATGACTGATGCTGAAGCTGAAACTCCAGTACTTTGGCCATCTGATGCGAAGAACTGATTCATTTGAAAAGACCTTGATGCTGGGAAAGATTGAAGGCAGGAGGAGAAGGGGATGGACAGAGGATGAGATGGTTGGATGGTATCATTGAGTCGATGGACAGGAGTTTGAGTAAGCTCCAGGAGTTGGTGATGGACAAGGAAGCCTGGTGTGCTTGGAGTCACAAAGAGTCGGACACGACTGAGCAACTGAACTGAACTGAATTCTGTAAATTCTGTTTTTCCTGTTGTGTGTTGCCACTGAAATCTTGCCCAGATACATCACTAAGCTTGTAGCTTAGCTGTCAGCTAAAAATTGGTGGGAGTTTTTCTATAGTGTCTTGAACCAATAAACCTCCCACTTACTACAGACCAGCTCTGTGTGTATTGTGGTACACTCTCAGTGCTCTGGTAAAGTGAAAGTGAAAGTGTTAATTACTCAGTCATGTCTGACTCTTTGGGACCCTGTGGACTATAGTCCACTAGGCTCCTCTGTCCATGGGACTCTCTAGGCAAGAGTACTGGAGTGGGTTGCTATTCCCTTCTCCAAGGGATCATCCCAACCCAGGGATTAAACACAGGTATCCTTTGCATGCAGATTATTTACCATCTGAGCCGCCAGGGAATCCCCCCAGTGCTCTGGTAAGCAGTTCACAATTCTGTCTTAGCTTTCACTTCATGTTTTCACAGACTCGAGGTTAGCCAGAGGTGAGAAATGGGAGCCTTATATGTCTTTCTTGGGCAGGTACACAGCCCTTGACATGTGTGACTTTTAGATCCTTAGGAATGTATTGTGGCTTTTCAAAGACATCTGTGGATATCTGATTCCCCAAATCTTAAGTTTTTTAATCAGTCTCTTATTTTCCCACCAGGTGGTGCTAGTGAAAAGAACACGCCTGCTAACACAGGAGGCATAAGAGATGTGGGTTCAATCCCTGGGTCAGGAAGATTCCCTGGAGGAGGGCATGGCAGCCCACTCCAGTGTTCTTGCCTGGATAATCCCCTGGACAGAGGAGTATGGTCCATAGTGTTGCAAAGAGTCGGACACAACTGAAGTGACTTAGCACATTTATCTCAACAGGTATCATGGTTTAGGCAGCTGTGATGTTAAACAATTGCCACTGAAACTTTTCGGCAAATGCCCCCATAGATGTGGCTTTTCCCACTATCTCATGTCCTGCTGAGTCATGTTAAATAACTGCTAGCCATGGGAAGGAGGCTTTTTCATTGGGAGCTGACAGATCTAATAGTGATAGTGCTCTGAGGATGAGAGTTTTTCAGGCTGTTTTGAAACAGTAAAGCATCTGCCTGCAATGCAGGAGACCTGGCTTCGATCCCTGGGTCGGGAAGATCCCCTGGAGAAGGAAATGGCAAACCACTCCAGTATTCTTGCCTGGAAAATCCCATGGATGGAGGAGCCTGTTAGGTTACAGTCCTTGGGTTCACAAAGAGTCTGACATGACTAAGCGACTTCACTTCAGTTCACTCACTCTGCCCCCACCAATGACTGTTAGGCTACTGGCTTTCATGGCCTTTTACCATGGGTGTGAGACTGCTGATTTTCAAGACTACACTGGTCAAGAGAGAGGGGGATTGAAATAGGGCAAGTTAAAAGGCCTCAAAGATCAGCGTTCTTAACAAGACTCAGTAGTTTTCTTGAATAAATGCTCCTCAGATTGGTGTCTGCATACTTTTGAATCACTTCCAGAGTTCCAAAAACATTTATTTTAACAGTTTTTGCAAGTGTTCTCATTGCTGTTTTGCAAAAGTGGATTTCCAGAGGTTCCTACCAAGCCATTCTGAAAGCTCCTACTCATAGATTTTTATTCTCTTTAGGGTATAATCGGATCTCCATCTAAGGAAGTGTTAGTCACTCAGTTATGTCTGACTCTTTGCAATCCCATGGACTGTAGCCCACCAGGCCCCTCTGTCCATGGGGTTTCCCAGGCAAGAATTCTGGAGTGGGTTAGCATTTCTTTCTCCAAGGGATCTTCCTGACCCAGGGATCGGACCCAGGGATTGAACCTGGGTCTCTTGCATTGCAGGCATATTCTTTACCATCTGAGTCACCAGGAAAGCCCTATCTCCATCTAAAATAACAATCTTATGTGGATGTTTGCGTCAGAACTTCTTAGCAGTAGACAAGATTTGGACGAACAATGACAATGCTGAAGATGGCCTCTTCCTGTGTCTTGACAACTCTAAAAGTCTGTTCTAGAATGAGGCTGGGCTGTGATCATGAGCAGGCCAGTGGGTGAAAACTATGGGTAGCCAGAGGAGCTAATGTTGTCTTTTCTCCAACTAAGTCGTTTCATTCTATGCTCATAGGCACATGAAAACCTGGAGGTATATTTGAGCCAAACTTCTCCACAGATGGGCCACCAATTCCTCTTTACTGTTCTCCATATTCTCCAGAAAGTTTATTGGACATGAACCATTCCTTTAGAAGGAATTTGGGAGAGAATGATGTTAAAGGGGGGGAAACAAATGCTTATTGAATGAACCAGTGAGTAGTGGGCTGGAGAAATCAGGGAAGGCTTCCTGCAGGAGGCATGGGTTTGATCTTATCCTGCAAGAATTGGTGCATGTTGGTTCAGTTCAGTTCAGTCGCTCAGTCGTGTCTGACTCTTTGCGACCCCATGAATCACAGCACGCCAGGCCTCCCTATCCGTCACCAACTCCCGGAGTTCACTCAAACTCACGTCCATCGAGTCAGTGATGCCATCCAGCCATCTCATCCTCCGTTGTCCCCTTCTCCTCCTGCCCCCAATCCCTCCCAGCATCAGTCTTTTCCAATGAGTCAGCTCTTCGCATGAGGTGGCCAAAGTACTGGAGTTTCAGCTTTAGCATCATTCCTTCCAAAGAAATCCCAGGGCTGATCTCCTTTAGAATGGACTGGTAGGATCTCCTTGCAGTCCAAGGGACTCTCGAGAGTCTTCTCCAACACCACAGTTCAAAAGCATCAATTCTTCGGCACTCAGCCTAGTTGAAAAAAAAATGTGTGGTGAGTAGCTGCTGCTGCTGCTACATTGCTTCAGTCATGTCCGACTCTGTGCGACCCCATAGATGGCAGCCCACCAGGCTTCCCGTCCCTGGGATTCTCCAGGCAAGAACACTGGAGTGGGTTGCCATTTCCTTCTCCAGTGCATGAAAGTGAAAAGTGAAAGTGAAGTCGCTCAGTCGTGTCCGACTCTAGCGACCCCATGGACTGCAGCCTACCAGGCTCCTCCAGCAATGGGATTTTCTAGGCAAAAGTACTGGAGTGGGGTGCCATTGCCTTCTCCAGTGGTGAGTAGGGAAGCAGTTAAATTTAATGCAACCAACTGAAATATCTAATTAATTCCACTCACTGAGCCACTGTAGGAATATACCTCAGGCTTACCCCTAGGGGAAAGCCAGAGACTAGGCAATGATTAAAAAAAAAAATAATAAGGAGGGAGGCAGTATGTCCTAGTGGTTAGGAATTCAGTTACTGATGTTAGACTGCTTAAGTTCAAGTCCCAGGCTTTCTGCTTATCTGCTTATTAGCTATGTGATCCTTGACAATTTAATCTCTCTGGCCCTATTATCTTTATCTGTGACATAGGAATACCTTCCTGCCTCACAGGTTTGGTGAGAAGATTAAATGGGATAATGTATCAATAATGTAAAATACAGTGCCTTGTGCAGAGTAACTGCTCAGCAAAGGGCAGCAATATATTTTTTCTTACAGTTTTGAGATATAATAAATTTTAAGGTATACAGTATGATATGATTTATGTATATCATGAAGTGATTATCACAATGTTTAGTGAACATCCATCATCTCATATAGGTACAGAATAAATTTTTCCTTGTGATGAGAAAACTTAGGATTTACCCTCTTAACTTTTATATGTAACATACAGCAGTATTAATTGTATTTATCATGTTGTACATATATCCCTAAGGCAGGCAGACTTTTAAAAATATTTATTTGGCTGTACTCGGTCTTATTAATAGTTGCAGCACTCAAGATCTTCAGTCTTTGTTGTGGCATGAAGGATCTTTTGATTGCAGCATGTGGGAGCTTTAGTTTCACAATGAGAACTCTTAGTTGTGGCATGTGGGATCTAGTTCCCTGACTAGGGATCGAACCCTGAATTGGGAGCATGGAGTCTTAGCCACTGGACCACCAGGGAAGCCTGGAAAGTGAGTTTTTAAATTCTGTTTACACATTTAACTGTTTAAATACTGAATTAGTTTTGTTCACTTTTCTATCTCCGATGTCTTAAACAAATTTGTTGGGTGAATGAATGCCCGCTGGTAAACGATGCTAATACAGCGAGAAGTGCTGTAACAGAGATTGAATACAAGGCACTTTTCAGTACATGAGGGATAGGGTATGTTATGCTTAACTCTGAGCAGTTCAGGGAACATTTGGTTGACAGGGACTGTTCCTTTCTAGAATTTTCAGTGCAGTCAGATCTATGAGAGTCAACTGCATCCCAAAACTAGGTAAAGCGATGCTATGGAGCCACCAGGTGGCACTACTACACAGGGATTCAACCAGCAGAGGAGCCCTTTCCAGCCAAGAGTTCATGTTTCTGTCTGACGCAGTTTTTCTCTCCTCTCCACAGAAACTCAAGCTATGGCTTTTTCCGTCTTGTTCTGCTGGTTTTGGAGCACTGCCATTCCTACCCAAGGCTCAGTGCAGTTCAGTCACTCAGTCGTGTCCGATTGTTTGCAACCCCATAGACTGCAGCGCACCAGGCTTCCCTGTCCATCACCAACTCCTGGAGCTTGCTTAAACTCATGTCCAAACCCAAGGCTACTTGGGAGCCATCTGATGCTTAAGCTACTCTGTCTTTATCAGGCGAGAGGAGAGAGAGAGACAATGCTGAGTATATTTCCAGTTCTTTGAGTTTTGGACTTCTGACTCCCACACCATTGCCTTGTTTCTCCTGCTCTGCCCTGGATGAAACTAAAAGAGTAAGGGGGAGAAGCAAAACTACCCTTTTTTGAAACAGCAGGCACTATATCAGAAATGTTATATAGTCACATTGTTGAATGGCAACAGAACCTTGAGAGATTAATTTTGTCATTTATTTTGTCCGTTATCTTGCTTCAGCAGTTATTAACATAGGCGCTGCCGGTCTTATTTCTGCGATACCCCCCACCCAACACCACTGAATTATTTTCAGGCAAATCCCAGATGATTTTTCATTGCATAATTTCATTTTAAAATGCTTCCTTACATTTCTCTAAAAAAAATTTAAACATCACAGTATCATTATAACACTTTTAAAACCCCCAAGAAATAATACCCTAATATTATCAAATAGATACCTTCTGTTCAAATTTACCTAGATGTCTAATTTTAAAAACTGCATTTGGTTAATTCAAATCAGGATTCCAACAGAGTTCATACATTTAATTCTTTTGATATGTGAGCTATGAGCCATTTTACGTAGAGGGGAACTGAGGATCAAGAGATAATCTGTTGAGTATTCAAAAACAATTCTCTATTGAATCAGACCTGGTACCAGTTGTTGGGGATGCAAAGATAAACACCCAAGTCTCTGCTTCAAGGAACTCAGTCTTATGCTCCTATGATGCTCTGTGAATATATCTGTTGCAAGACTTAGTATTTTATTAGTGTGTGGTTTTTTCTCTCATACCAGATAAGTGGCAGAAGGCAGGGACCAGTTTGTATTCTTAATACCAAGTATAGTCCTTGGTACATAGTAGGTGTTTAACAACTATGGGGAAAGGAATAATTTCGTCAGAGTGGGCAGGGGAAACCAGTGAAGAGTTTCAAGCAGGGCAGCAGCACGTTAAGACTATCACTGTAGGTTGGTGGCACATGTCATCATTTGGATTGAAGGCATGAGAGACTGGAGGCAGAGAAGGGACCTTTGCTGGAGAGCCAGACTAAAGCAATGGTGGTGAGTATGGAGAGGAGAAGACAGATTGGAGAGTTACTGGGGATATGAGTTTGGCAGTATTTGTTAATTTGTTAGATGTAGAGAATGAGTGTTTCTGGCTTTGATGATGGTGGTGCCACAAATAGATTCAGTGCAAAGAGGAGAAGCGAGTTTGGGGTGGAAGATGAGTTCCATTTTGGAGATGCTAAGTTGTGTCTGTGTGATCTTCAGGAGAATGTGGGAGACCAGAGCCCAGGTCGGAGGTCAGGAAAGGAGATCAGGGGAACACAGCATGAAGGTAGAGCTTGAAAGCCTGATGGTGGATGCCCTCACTGGCAAGAAGACATGCAGGGAGTGGACTCAGGAGGGAACTCTGACACTTACCAAGGGAGTGGAGAATGAGAAGCCCATGAGAAGGATGAAAAAGGAACAGCCAGGGAGATTGGAAGAAAATCAGGAGAGTGTGTGGTGCCACAGAAGCCAAAAGAGGAAAAAGTTCAGGAGAGAGGGAGTGGGAGTGGTTGACACTCTTGAGGTAGGTCAAGAGGTGGTGACAGAAGACAGCTCAGTGCTGTGGTCAGAGTGTGGTCAGTCGTGAAGGAGTGGCAGGTGGTGGGCATCAAAAGGCCAGTTGGTCCCTCATCCAAAAGGGCCTTGGTCACCCACCTATGGAGTTAAGCCTTCATTCTGTAGATAATGGAGAGTCATCAAGAGGTTTCAAAAAGGAGTGACCTGGTCAGATTGGAGTGTTCCAGAAAAATCAGGCTGAGGCAGGATGCTGCATAGGATGTTGTGGAGGAATAGGATCTTTAGCAGGTAAAATTGGCGGGCACTGAAAATGGTAGCTAACACTCAGTGAGCCCTTATTATGAGCCAGGCACTACTCTCAGTGCTTATATGAATTATCTCACATCATTCTCACAACCCATCTATGGGGTAGATAACGTTGTTGACCTCATTTTATGCCTGAGGAAGCTGAGGTACAGAGAGAGAAAACAATTTGCAGGTAGTCAGAGAGCTGGTAAATGACAGAGCCTAGATCAGAGCCTAGATTCAAGTCCAGGTGGTTGGTTCTAATCCACTCTAACCTGTTTCACTGCATGCCACTCTTCTAGATTTTGTTTTGCCTTGATTAGATGTGAGGAGTGAGGGGGTTAGGATTAGGTTCAGCTATGAGCTATCAGGCATCCAAAATAAGAACAGATTAAACAGGGTAGAGGGTTTCTGTGGTGGCTCAGTGGTAAAGAATCTGCCTGCCAAACAGGAGACATGAGTTTGACCCTTGGGTCAGGAAGATTCCCCTGGAGAAGGAAATATTCTTCCTTCAGCACATACTCCTCAATATTCTTGACTGGGAAATCTCATGGACAGAGGAGCCTGGTGGGCTACAGTCCATGGGGTTGCAAAGAGTTGGACACGACTGAGCAACTAAACAACAAACAGGATAGAAATTCATTTCTCTTTCATTAAAGAAAGAAATTAATCAAAACCTAAAAGGCTTAATGGCCAGTCATCTCCACAATATGGCACTTGACTCCATGGTACCCGATAGAGCTCCAGCCATCATGTTCATGCTGTAAGCAGCAAAATGCCGGGTGGAGGGAAAGAAAACAGATATTGGGGCCAACTGGCAGTCTGCTATAAGAGAAATTCCAGAACTCTGCCGTGGGTAATTGCAAGGAGGATGGGGTTACCAGCAGTGGAGGTAGAGAATACAGGAAACCTGTTAGGCCTTTATTATTTTTGTTTGCCCAAGGTCTTTCCCCTCCCTTGGAAGCAAAACCCTCTGTTTTAGGGGAGTACTGCTCCTCTCCTGACCAGCAATGCCTGTTTTAGTTTGGGCTTCCAATCCAAGTACCCTATCATCTCCCTAGTCACAGTTGATCTGATGGGTTAATATACAGGCATGTGATGTAAATCAGAACAATCTGAATCCTTCTCTTCACCAACTTAAATGGGGGAAAATACTGTGTCCCACTTTTGTGGGACAGCTTGTAGATGTGTGGCCAGAAACCATTGGCCCTTTTACAACTACAAGGAAGAAGCATGTCTTGAGAGAATGCAATCAGCATGTAGAATGAACTGTAAATTCCTATTGGTGTTCAAGCCTCTGGTCTTGTCCTTGAGACTCATCTACAATCTTGCCCTTAGAGACTTCTGATAAATTCCCTCTTGTGCTCAAGTTAAAGCTGTATTTCTGTCAACTTGCAATCAGTAAAATCCTGATTAAAGCTGTGTTCTAAAAGTTAACTCTCGAATCAGTGTGGATATGCTTAAGGTGTGTGTGTGTATTTGGGGGTGGTGGTCATAGTAAATAGCAACCAGAAGCAGGAAGATAATTTATGAGGCTGTTTTAATAGTCTACACGAGGAACAATGAAAATCTGAACTAAGGTGATATCAGTGGGTACTGTAGCTCCTGGCCGGGTTTACCATGTCTTTTCTAGACCTTGAATCAGTTGCGCGTATCTGCATATTGATCATCTCTACCCGGATGGATGGCATCACCAACCACTGGTTGGATGGCATCACTGACTCAATGGACATAAGTTTGAGCAAGCTCTGAGGGTTGGTGACGGACAGGGAAGCCTGGCGTGCTGTATGTAGTCCATGGGGTCGCAAAGAGACACAACTGAACTGAACTGAACCTGGATGGAATGTAAAATGTCCCTGTTCATTATGAGGATATTTTCCTCTATGTCTTTTGTTCTTCAGTTGCTGACTTGTGACCTACTCTTTGTGACACCATGGTCTGCAGCACCCCAGGATTCCCTGTACTTCACTATCTCCCAGAGTTTGTGCAAACTCATGTCCATTGAATCAGTGATGCTATCCAACCGTCTTATCCTCTGTCATTCCCTTCTCCTGCCCTCAATGTTTCCCAGCATCAGAGTCTTTTCTAATGAGTTAGCTCTTCACATCGGAGAAGTCAATGGCACCCCACTCCAGTACTCTTGCCTGGAAAATCCCACGGATGGAGGAGCCTGGTAGGCTGCAGTCCATGGGGTTGCTGGGAGTCGGACACGACTGAGCGACTTCCCTTTCACTTTTCACTTTCATGCATTGGAGAAGGAAATGGAAACCCACTCCAGTTTTCTTGCCTGGAGAATCCCAAGGACAGGGGAGCCTGGTGGGCTGCTGTCTCTGGGGTCGCACAGAGTTGGACATGACTGAAGTGACTTAGCAGCAGCAGTAGCAGCAGCTCTTCACATCAGGTGGCCAAAGTATTGGAGCTTCAGCTTCAGCATCAGTCCTTCCAATGAATATTCAGGGTTGATTTCTTTTAGGATTGACTGGTTTGATCTCCTTGTAGTCCCAGGGGTTCTCAAGAGTCCTCTAAAACCACAGTTCAAAAGGATAAATTCTTCAGCACTCAACCTTCTTTATGGTCCATCTCCATCCATACATGACTACTGGAAAAACCATAGCTTTGACAATACAGACCTTGTCGGCAAAGTCATGTCTCTACTTTTTAATATACTGTCTGTTTTTCATAGCTTTTCTTCCAAGGAGCAAATATCTTTTAATCTCATGGCTGTAGTCACCATCTGCAGTGATTTTGGACCCCAAGAAAATAGTCTGTCTCTGTTTCTATTTTTTCCCATCCATTTGCCATGAAATGAGGGAACCGGATGCCATAATCTTCATTTTTTGAATGTTGAGATTTAAGCCAACTTTTTGCTCTCCTCTTCCACCTTCATCAAGAGGCTCTTTAGTTCCTCTTCACTTTCTGCCATTAGGGTGGTGTCATCTGCATATCTGAGGTTATTGATGTTTCTCCCGACAATCTTGATTCCAGCTTGTGCTTCATCCAGCCCAGCATTTTGCATGATGTCCTCTGCATAGAAGTTAAATAAGCAGGGTGACAATATACAGCCGTGGCGTACTCCTTTCCCAATTTTAAACCAGTCTGTTGTTCCATGTCCAGTTCTAACTGTTGCTTCTTGACCTCCATACAGGTTTCTCAGAAGGTAGGTAAGGTGGTCTGGTATTCCCATCTCTTTAAGAATTTTCCATAGTTTGTTGTGATCCACAAAATCAAAGGGTTTAGCATAGCCAATGATGCAGAAGTAGATATTTTTATGGAATTCCCTTGCTTTTTATATGATCCAGTGGATGTTGGCAATTTGATCTCTGGTTCTTTTGCCTTTTCTAAATCTAGCTTGTACTCTGGAAGTTCTCAGTTCATGTACTGCTGAAGTGTAGCTTGAAGGATTTTGAGCATTACCTTGCTAGCATGTGAAATGAGTACAATTATGCAGTAGTTTGAGTATTCTTTGGCATTGCCCTTATTTGGGGTTGGAATGAAAACTGACCTTTTCCAGTCCTGTGGCCACTGCTGAGTTTTCCAAATTTGCTGGCATATCGAGTGCATCACTTTCAAAGCATCATCTTTAGGATTTGAAATAGCTCAGCTGGAATTATATCACTTCCACTAGCTTTGTTCATAGTAAAAGCATCCTAAGTCTTCACACTCCAGGATGTCTGGCTCTAGGTGAGTGATCAAACCATCGTGGTTATCTGGGTTACTAAGACCATTTTTGTAGTTCTTCTGTGTATTCCTGCTACCTCTTCTTAATATTTTCTGCTTCTTTTAGATCCATATGGTTTCTGTCCTTTATTGTGCCCATCTTTGCATGAATGTTCCCTTGGTATCTCTAATTTTCTTGAAGATATCTCTAGTCTTTCCCATTCTATTGTTTTCCTCTACTTCCTTGCATTGTTCATTTAAGGCTTTCTTATCTCTCCTTGCTATTCTCTGGAATTCTGCATTCAGATGCGTATATCTTTTCTTTTTGCCTTTGCCTTTCACTTCTTTTTTCAGCTATTTGAAAGGCCTCCTCTGACAACCATTTAGCCTTTTTGCATTTCTTTTTCTTGGGGATGGTTTTAATCACCACCTCCTATACAGTGTTACAAACCTCCATCCATAGTTCTTTAGGTACTCTGTCTATCAGATCTAATCCCTTGAGTCTGTTTGTCCTTGAACATATGTGTAATATCTGCTTAAAAACTCCTCTGCCTTAATTCTAACATCTAGATCTCTAGGGGCTGGTTTTCACTGATTATCTTTTTTTCTTCAGTATGGGTAACGTTTATCTGTTTACAATATGCTCAGTCATTTGAATTTCTTGGAGGACATGTTGTAGAGAATCTGGATTCCATTGTGTCCCTCGGAAGAGTATTGATTTTTTTGTTTTAGCAGGTAGTTAGCTTGACAGAACTCAGATTCTATACTCAATTTCCCCTGCAGTAAGTAGCAGCCAAAATTTCTATTTAGTTCTTTTAGTTTGAACTGTTTGGAAACTGCCCTGTGAGTACATGGCCAAGTTTGAGGAATCTGTGGGACATTCAGTCTGAGTACGTATAAGTCTGGATTAGTGGAGAGAGAGCTGGGATGGAGATGTATAATGCAGAATCTCTGGTGGCTAAATGATAGATGAGTCCATGGGTGTAGATGATATAACCAGATAACAGAGTAAGAAAATGATTGATAACAAGGCCCAGTAGTTAAAGGAAAACCATAAGAAATGAGTCACTTTAGGAGACTAAGAAACAGCCAGAAAAATTCAAGGCACACAAGGAGAGGTGGTATACAAAAAAACAGGGGAGGAGAATTTCATGAATGAGTTAGTGGTCAGTAGATTCCAGTTTAGCAGAAAAAGCAAGCAAAGCAAGTACTAAGCAGGCATTGGATTTAACAACTAAGAGGTCTTCACCTCAGGGATCACAGTTTCAGTGGCATGGGGCATTGCTACATGGCAGTTTGAGGAGTGTGAGTGTGTGGTAGACTTCATCCTATGTTCCCTGTTAACAGTTCCTGTCAGTAATCATACCTCTGTCTAGTCACCTGGTCTTGAATCTGGTGAGCTCTGTATATAAGTTTAACTGATAGAATGCAAGAAGTGATGCTGCTTGACTTACAAGGTTGGGTCATAAGAAACCTTACTACTTTCACTTTGGTCTTTTAGGGCTATGAGCAATCATTTAAGAACTTTCATCACCCTGTTAGAGAGACCACATGGAGAGATTTCAAGACAACATGGACAGAGCATGAAGCCTAGCTGCACCCAGCGTTCCAGAAATCTCTACCAAGGCACCAGCCATAAAGGAAACCATCCTGGCTCCACCAGATCAACTTAGCCACCAGTTGGACATCACTAGGTGACTCCAGTAAATGCCATATGGAGCAGGAAAATTGTCCAGTAAGACTTGCTCAAATTTCTCATCCACCCAATCATGACAATAATAGAATGCTTATTGTTTTCATTCCTGTGTTTGGGGGTGGTTTATTAAACAGCAGTGTATAACTGGAACATTGGACATTGAATCCCTGATAGCTCAGTTGGTAAAGGATCTGCCTGCAATGCAGGCGATCCTGGTTCGATTCCTGGGTCAGGAAGATCCACTGGAGGAGGAATAGGATACCCACTCCAGTATTCTTGGGCTTCCCTTGTGGCTCAGCTGGTAAAAAATCCACCTGCAATGGGGGATATCTGGGTTCTGTCCCTGGGTTGAGAAGATTCCCTGGAGAAGGAAATGGCTACCCACTCCAGTATTCTGGCCTGAAGAATTCCATGGACTGTATAGTCCATGGGGTCACAAAGAGTCAGACATGACTGAGCAACTTTCACTTCACTTCACTTGGGTATTGAAATAATAAAGATTGTAAATGCATGTTATACTTCCAGTAAGCTTGGAGAGGGAAAGATCAGATGGCAGCTACAAAGTCTCATAAGATTGTGGGCAGATTTTTTTTAAGGTGGTAGATACTTGAGAATGTTTGCATGTTTTGGTGGAGGGATCTAGGAGATGGAGGAAGCTGAAGATACAGAAGAGAGGGGCTATCTCACATTGATGTGTGAGATTTTGAGAAGGGCAGGGATGAGATCCAAAACTCAAGTAGAGGAGCTGATGTTAGGCATAAGGGAAGTGGGGCACTTTAGTCTCTAAAATAAGAGATGTCTGCCCTCTTCTGGATGTTTAAAAATGTCAGACTTTCTTATTACTGTAATTAAGAGAATATATGAAGGTTAGTTAGACAGTAATGGATCTCCCAAGCACTGATGACTGTGGCACTTTCTTTGGCTTATTCACTTAATCCGGACCAGGAAATGACTAGAATTTCCATCCTTAGTTCTATTTTTCCTGTTAACTAAGAGTTTGTTCTGTCTAATGAGAATGTTGTGAGTAGAAATAGGTATTGGGCTTGAGGATGGTAATGAAGATTTAGAAGAGTTGTTTTGAGAAGTGAGAGCAGAAACTGACTAAAATTTTGTGGATTTTGTGCCTGGTGGATTTCCATGCATTATTGGATTGAAAACCACAAAAATGAGAGAGCGCTGATCATTATACCTATGATATTTTCTTTAAGGATACACACACTGCATCCCACTAGGCTCCTTTGTCCATTGGATTCTCCAGGCAAGAATACTAGAGTGGATTGCCATGCCCTCCTCCATGGTATCTTCCCTACCCAGGAGTTGAACCTGAATCTCCTGTGTCTCCTGTGTTGGCAGGCAGTCTTTATCACTGAGCCACCTGGGAAGCCTGATATTTTAAAGTCATGGCATAAAGAGAAAAGACTATCCTTGCATGGAATCAGAGCTGATGTCTTAGGTCAAGGTTTGGTGAGAGTATTGGTCAGAGAGGTTAAAGTGATTAATTATAAGATATAAAGTAAAAAATAAGGAAATGATAAGCCATACTGGGAGAAAAATGAATGGATCAAGGAGGTCTTGATAAGGTTGAGGAATTAGTGCAGTGTGAATAAGAGAGAGAATGAGCTGGAGAGACAGAAGTAGACTAAACTGTTTCAAGGATAAAGAATTCTAGATGATCACAAAGTTCAGGGTATGAACATGGAAGAAAGTCGTTGGAGACAGACAAGAAAATCAAGAGAATGAGAGGCCAGGGTACTGCATGAGTGAAAACATGGAACTTGAAATTACTTTAGGTAATGGAAAAACTTGAGGATGGAAAAGAAAACATTAATTGGGATGCCATATGCCTCAGTGAAGGTAAGGGAGTGAACAGAGTTCAGAAGCTGACATAATAAGAAGACTGTGATGTGGTTTACAGAGAAAAATGCATGTATTAGATAAGTTTCCTTCAGGCATGAGTTATGGTGATGTTGGCTGTGAGTTCAATTTCTTGATTTAACAATAAGGTAAATCAAGACAAGGGAAGAGGAAATTTGCTGACCTATACGTGACACCATCCAGAAATCACTAAAACACTATCTGTTGTGTGCAATGAAACTATGGAAAAGATGGATAACTAGCTAAATTTGTGGATTCATAAGATGGCAGTCAAACTTTACAAAGCATTATAAACAACATTGTTTTGAGGCTGAGAGCCAAAGAAATTTAAGTTCTTGTTACTCAGGTCAGGAAAATGTTAGACCCTTCTCAGTATGATAAAGGAATAGTGCATATATAATTCATTATTTTAAGAACTATAAAATGAGATGTCTTTAAACAGAAACACAAATGTACCTATGGCTAATTCTTGTTCATGATTGACAGTAAACCACAAAATTCTGTAAAGCAATTATCCTTCAATTTAAATAAATAAAGTGGCAAAAAAAGATTATATGTTGATTGGTTGATGAGAATGTGACCAGGGGTTTGCAGGAACGTCACTCTGTATGTCCACTAGGAGCAGTGGCTCAGTATTTGCTAGTTCACTGCTCAAGGTAATTTTATTGGATATAACTACCCCATATAATGAGAATTGATGTGTGTGTGTGTGTTGAAGTATTTTAATGCAAATTTCAGACATCCTAACATTTCCTTTGTAAATATTTCAGTATGTGTCTCCAGCACAGTGATTCTCCAAGTGTGGTCTGAGGACCCTGGAGACACCTGACACCTGAAATCCATTCAAAGTGCCTGGGAACTCGTCCTTTTTCCCACTACATATCTCCATAAGGTTAAATTTTCTTCATATATGTCAAACAAAATAACCACAACGATACCACAGTGATGAAGCAAGTAAGAGTCTAGCTGTCTTATATTAAGGCAAACATTACAGAGCTTTTCAAAAAAGAAAACATTTCTAAATTTTTTTTTATTTTGGAAAATAGTTATTTTAATAAAATGTATTGTTTATGTTAACATGTAGTGGACTTATTGTTATTTTAATGAATTAATAAATATTTTTAGATATTTTCAGTTTTTATTTTGAATATAGTAAATATTAGTAGATCTGTAACCTACATAAATGAAAGGCTTATGGTCCAAGAAAATAGTAGTGATCTCTTTTTACTGTGTTCACATTTTAAACTATATTATAAAAAAGCTGTCAGAATTTTTAAAAAGAAGCACTAGTGTACTTCCTTTGAACACTTTTGTAAAACTTGCCAGAAGAAAGAGAAAGTTTTAAACTACTCCAGCTATGCATGAAAAGGAACTAGCACAGAATGATTCTAGTAATTAAAGTCACCAAGGCTACTTTCTGAAACTCTGGAAATCCCATAACAACTTTTTAAAAAACCTTTTTTGTTTTTAAATAATTATGACCTCACAGGAAGTTGCAAAAGCAGTGCTTAGAGATCCATGTGCTTGTCATCAGATTTCCCCAATGATGGTATCTTATGTAACTGTAAAATGTCAAGTCCAAGAAATTGATATTGGTACAGTATTGTTAATTAGATTATAGACCTTATTCGGTTGTTGTCACTTTTTACATACTTTAATTTTTGTGCATGCATGTAGCTCTATCCAGTTTTACCCCATGTATAGATTTGTATAACCACCACCACAGTCAATATATAAAACTGTTCAGTTATCTCAGTTATTCCCTGGTGGCACAGACAGTAAAGAATTTGCCTGCAATGTAGGAGACCCGGGTAAGATCCCTGGATCAGGAAGATATGCTGGAGAAGGGAATGACGACCCACTTCAGCCTGGAGAATTTCATGGCAGAGGAGCCTGGCAGGCTACAGTCATGGGGTCTCAAAGGGTCAAATAGGACTGAGTGACTAACACTTCCAGTTATCCCCAAAGTGCTCCCTTGTGCTACCCCTTTATATTCTCAGCCCCCAGCTCCATCTTTATACCCTGGCAACAGTTAATCTCTTCTCAATCTCTATAGTTTGGCATTTATATAAATGGAATCCTATAATATGTAACCTTTGGGGATTGACTTTTTTCACTGAGTGAAATGCCCTTGGAGGTCCATCCTAGTCACTATATTAATAGTTTGTTTCTTTTTATTGCTGAGTAGTATTCCACTGGATGGATATACCAGAGTTTATTTATCCAGTCGCTAATTGAAGGACATTTGGGTTGTTTCCTGCTTTTGCTATTATGAATAAAGCTGCTCTGATTATTCATATACAGGTTTTTTTAATCTTTTATTTTTAATTGGAGGGTAGTTACTTTACAATATTATGATGGTTTCTGCCATACATCAACATGAATCAGCCATAGCTATGTATATGTCCCCTCTGTCTTTCACCTCTCTCCCACCTCCCTCCCCACGCCACCCCTCTAGGTTGTCACAGAGCACCTGATTTAAGCTCCCTGCATCATACAGCAAAATCCCACTGGCTATCTATTTTACATATGGTAATGTATATGTTTCAATGCTACTTTCTCAAATCATCCCCCTTCTCTTTCCCTCACTGTGTCCAAAAGTCTATTCTCTATGTCTGCATCTCCATTGCTGCCCTGTAGATAGGTTTATCCATACCATATTTCTAGATTTCATATATATATGTATTAATACATGATATTTGTCTTTCTCTTCCTTACTTACTTCACTTTGCATAATAGGTTCTAGGTTTATCCACCTCATTAGAACTGACTCAAGTGCGTTCTTTTTTATAGCTGAGTAATATTGCATCGTGTATACGCACCACAGCTTCTTCTCATTTCTCTGGGATAGATGCTCAAGAGTTTACTTGTGGGGTCATATGGTAAATGCGTGTTTAGTTTTATAAGAAACTGCTAGGATGATTCCTAGAGCCTTACTATGTTACATTCCTAGCAGTATTGTATACAAGATCCTATTTTCCACAGCTTTGCCAACATTTGGTATTACTATTTTATATTTTACCCATTCTAATGAGTACATAATTGTAGCTTATTGTGGTTTTTATTTGCATTACTTTAATTAGGTAATGATATTGAACATCTTTTCATGTGCTACTTTGCCATCCATATGTCTTCTTTGGTGAGATTCTGTTCATGTCTTTTGCTCATTTTCTCATTGTATCATTTTTTTTATTAATTAATTTTATTTTATTTTTAAACTGTACATAATTGTATTAGTTTTGCCAAATATCAAAATGAATCCGCCACAGGTACACATGTGTTTTTTACTGTTGAGTTGTGAGAATTTGTTGTATATTCTAGAAACCAATTATTTGATGGGTATAAGGTTTGCAGATATTTTCTCCAAATCTGTTGCTTGTCTTTTCATCCTCTTAACAGGCTGTATTACAGCACAAGAATTCTTAATTTTGGTGAAATCCAATTAATAATTTTTTTTCCTTTGTTGTTCAGTAACTAAGTCATGTCCAGCTCTTTGCCACCCCGTGGACTGCAGCACTCCAGACTTCCCTGTACTTCACTGTCTCCCAGAGGTTGCTCAAACTCATATCCGTTGAGTCGATGATACATCCAACCATCTTATCCTCTGTCTTCCCCTTCTCCTCCTGTCCTCAATCATTCCCAGCATCAGGGTTCTTTTCCAGTGAGTCAGCCCTTTGCATCAGGTGGCCAAAGTGTTGGAGCTTCAGCTTTAACCTCAGTCCTTCCAATGGAATATTCAGGGTTGACTTCCTTTAGGATCAACTGGTTTGATCTCCTTGTAGTCCAGGGAACTCTCAAGAGTCTTCTCCAGCACCACAGTTCAAAAGCATCAATTCTTCGGTGCTCAGCCTTCTTTATGGTCCAACTCTCACATACATACATGACTACTGGAAAAACTATACCTTGCTGTTCAGACATTTGTCGGCAGAGTGACGTCTCTGCTTTTTAGAACACTGTCTAGGTTTTCATAGCTTTTCTTCTGAGGACCAAACATCTTTTAATTTCATGGCTGCAGTCACCATTGGCAGCGATTTTGGAGCCCAAGAAAGTAAATCTGCCACTGTTTCCATTTTTTCCCTATTTGCCATGAAGTGATGGGACCAGATGCCATGATCTTAGTTTTTTGAATGTTGACTTTTAAGCCAGCTTTTTCACTCTCCTCTTTGACCTTCATCAAGAGGCTCTTTAGTTCCACTTTGCTTTCTGCCGTTAAAGTGGTATCATCTGCATATCTGAGGTTATTGATATTTCTCCTGGCAGTCTTGATTCAAGCTTGTGCTTTGTCCAGCCTGGCATTTTGCATGATACACTCTGCATATAAGTTAAATAATCAGGGTGACAGGATACAGCTTTGATACACTCATTTCCCAATTTTGAATCAGTCCATTTTTCCATGTCCAGTTCTAACTGTTACTTCTTGACCTGCGTACAGGTTTCTTAGGAGACAGGCAAGGTGGTCTGGTATTCCCATCTCTTTAAGAATTTTTTACAGTTTGTTGTGATGTATGTTATGGTTTTTGGTATCTAGTTCTTAGATCTTTTCAGCAAGATCGAGGTCCCAAAGATTTTCCTCATGTTTTCTGACTAAAAGTTTTAAAGTTTTATATTTTATACCTAAGTCCATGTTTCATTTTTTAGTTTATTTTTGTATCTTATGCAAGGTTCAGGTTGAAGGGTTTTTTTTTTCCCCATTGTTCAAGCACCATTTTTAAAAAAGGTATTCTAATATTGAAATTTTTTACACCTTTGTCAAAAATCAGTTGGGTATATTTGTGTTGGTCTGTTTCTGGGTTCTTTCTTTGTTTCCTCTGACCTGTGTCTCTCATTCCTCTAATATCACACTGTCTCAATTTGCTATATCTATATAATAAATCTTATCATTAGGTAGAGTGATTCTTCTCAGTTTATTTTTTTTTTTTTCAGAATTGTTTTAGCTATCATAGTTACTTTGAATTTCCTCAAAAAGTTTAGAATAAGCTTCTCTGTATCTATGAAAATCTTCCTGGGTATATGTGTGTGTACTCAGTCATATCCAACTCTTTGTGACCCCATGGACTGTAGTCTGCTAAACTCCTCTATCCATGACAGGCAAGGATACTGGAGTGGGTTGTCATTTCCTATTCCAGGGGACCTTCCCAACTCAGGGATTGAACCCACGTCTCCTGAGACTCCTGCATTGGCAGGCAGATTCTTTACCACTCAGCCAACTAGGAAGCCCTGTAAATGCTTTACAGGTATTTAATATTCTAGTGAGTGCACTGTTGTTGTTGTTTATTGACTAAGTCGTGTCTGACTCTTTGTGACCCCATGGACTGTAGCCCGCCAGGCTCCTCTGTCCATGGGATTTCCCAGGCAAGAATGCTGCAGTGGGTTTCCATTTCCTTCTCTAGGGGATCTTCATGACCCAGGGATGGAACCCACATCTCCTGCATTTCCTGCATTAGCAGGCAGATTCTTTACCGCTAAGCTACTTGTACTAATTGTTTTAAACCTAGAGATCACTTTGGGGAGAACTGATGTCTTTACTGTATTAAGTCTTCCAGTCAGTGAATGCTGCATGTCTCTCTGAAAGGTTGCTGCTGAACCACGAAAGATGCCAGGATACTTGGCCTCTGGAGGAGAAGAATTCAATCTGGGGCCAGAGACAAGGCTTGATCACTCAGAGCTTTTGTGTAATAAAGTTTTATTAAAGTATAAAGGAGATAGAGAAAGCTTCTGACATAGACATCAGAAGTGGGTAGAAAGAGTGCCCCGCTGCTAGCCTTTAGCTGGATATTATATAGCTACTAGCAGTCTGCTAATTAGAGAAAGGAAATGTCTCAAAACTCAGAGAATGTCACCAGGGCCCTCACCCACAACATGCATTGAGATAACATTGGCACCAGGTGAGTCATCCTGGACCATGAAACGATTGACATAAATCTTGAAGAAAGGCAGATTTCCAAACAAATATATAGTTTCGTTAACATAGATTAGGGGAACAATGTATGCGTATAACATACTGGTTTGTCAAGTCAGTTCTGAGCCTTTAGGTGGAACCAAACTGAATACAGAGTCTAGGATAAATGCATAGTACATTAACATAGCTTAAGACAAACATTTCCATAAGAAAAATGCATTGGTTAGCTCAAGGTTTGAGAAAAGTTCAGGTAGAACCAGGTGTCATTATGGCAACACAGAATTTTAAGAGAAACCTCTTTTAAAATTTGTATAAAGAAGGGGGGAAATATAACACTAGTTTGTTTCCTCCTGCCATTTAAGAGAGAGAGAAAAAATGTCTGACACTTGCAGCTTATTTCCTCTGTTTGGAGACCCCTGGCCTTCCTATCTGTTATCCTCTCATCTCCATTCATTTAAATCTTTGCTTTTTTGCTTGCTTGCTTTCATCAGTTCAGCAGGAAGGGATATAGTTATAAAACTGCTAGGTTCTCGGTGGCTTCAGCTCTGTAAACCCTGCAGCCTTAGTTGCCTCCTTTGTGGTGACAGCTCCCTCATAACATCATGACGAGGATTTAAAGAGACATTGCAGGTGTAAGTCCTGCCTCTGACATGTTTATTTTCCTTCTTATTGATCCTGTTTTTAGCTTTTGGGCCTCTCACATCCTGTCTGTGAACCCACATGGCAATAATAGTGGGACTGACTTCCAAAGGGTTGTTGTGAGAAAGTAATGTGAGAATTGAAGTAAAACACTGAAGGGACTGCCAGATACAGAGTAAGGGCACCATGAGCAGTGGCTGTATTAATATTATATGAATGTAGGGAGGTAAAACTGTAATTTCTCCCTGATAGTTTCACTGAAAGAAACTGTTGACAGAAATCAAATATCTTGTCCAAAGACCTGCCAGCACAAGGCAGGTTGCAGGATCTTGCTGATGGTTTGGGAGAGTGTAGGAAGTTCATCTCAACACAGCAGACAACATGAAAGAAAATCTCAGAGCCAAGTGCCTGCTATGACCTGATTTTTATATGTTTGTTTTTGTATAAAAGCAGATCTGGAAGAACATAGACCAGACTAGACTGTGGGGAATCAGATTAGCTTTCACTTTTACTTTGTTCCTTTCTGTATTTGAAAGCTGTTTTATTTTAATTGAACATATGCTACACTGAACAATGTTAAGACAAATTATTTATTTAAAGGCCAGCCAATAAATTAGCCAATCAGCAAATTACACAAATGAATCTCAGGGCAGTTTCACTCACACTTCTCTTCCATTCAGCTTCCTGCCTGGCTCTTGAGCTCCTGGCCTCCTTGGCTTAGCAGCTCCCATTTCCCAGAGTTCCTTCTGCAGAGAAGTAAAGCTGCTATCTTCGTCTAGATCCAGGCCATCTCAGCTGGGTCCTCACTCCCTTCCCCAGCTAAACAAGCATCCCTGCAGGTGTGTTCCTAAGCAAAGATAGTTCCTGTTCCAAGAGGAACTATTTGGTTAGCTCTTAAAGGATTTTTATTCTCACCCTTTTCTACATGGGTAAAGGAGCCTAAAGCTACTGAATTTAATAAAGTTCCCTGTGAAGAGGCTGAGAGGGAGGGCTTAGGTAATCCATCTACAAGACAGTTCAGAAAGTTTGGAGAGAAGTGTTTGATGCAGTTGTAATGGTATTCTGTGGCACAGTGCTTAAAATACACTGGGCACTCTTTCAGTTCAGTTCAGTTCAGTCGCTCAGTCATGTCCGACTCTTCGCAACCCCATGAATCGCAGCACGCCAGGCCTCCCTGTCCATCACCAACTCCCGGAGTTCACTCAGACTCACGTCCATCGAGTCGGTGATGCCATCCAGCCATCTCATCCTCTGTCGTCCCCTTCTCCTGCCCACAATCCCTCCCAGCATCAGAGTCTTTTCCAATGAGTCAGCTCTTCACATGAGGTGGCCAAAGTACTGGAGTTTCAGCTTCAGCATCATTCCCTCCAAAGAAATCCCAGGGCTGATCTCCTTCAGAATGGACTGGTTGGATCTCCTTGCAGTCCAAGGGACTCTCAAGAGTCTTCTCCAACACCACAGTTCAAAAGCATCAATTCTTCAGTGCTCAGCCTTCTTCACAGTCCAACTCTCACATGCATACATGACCACAGGAAAACCATAGCCTTGACTAGACGGACCTTTGTTGGCAAAGTAATGTCTCTGCTTTTGAATATGCTATCTAGGTTGGTCATAACTTTCCTTCCAAGGAGTAAGTGTCTTTTAATTTCATGGCTGCAGTCATCATCTGCAGTGATTTTGGAGCCCCCCAAAAATAAAGTCTGACACTGTTTCCACTGTTTCCCCATCTATTTTGCATGAAATGATGGGACCAGATGCCGTGGTTTTTGTTTTCTGAATGTTGAGCTTTAAGCCAACTTTTTCACTCTCCACTTTCACTTTCATCAAGAGGCTTTCTAGTTCCTCTTCACTTTCTGCCATAAGGGTGGTGTCATCTGCATATCTGAGGTTATTGATATTTCTCCCGGCAATCTTGATTCCAGCTTGTGTTTCTTCCAGTCCAGCGTTTCTCATGATGTACTCTGCATATAAGTTAAATAAGCAGGGTGACAATATACAGCCTTGATGTACTCCTTTTCCTGTTTGGAACCAGTCCGTTGTTCCATGTCCAGTTCTAACTGTTGCTTCCTGACCTGCATACAGGTTTCTCAAGAGGCAGGTCAGGTGGTCTGGTATTCCCATCTCTTTCAGAATTTTCCACAGTTTATTGTGATCCACACAGTCAAAGGCTTTGGCATAGTCCATAAAGCAGAAATAGATGCTTTTCTGGAACTCTCTTGCTTTTTCCATGATCCAGTGGATGTTGGCAATTTGATCTCTGGTTCCTCTGCCTTTTCTAAAACCAGCTTGAACATCAGGCACTATTTAAAGCTTTGCAAATGCTCACACATTTAATTCTTACCACAACCCTTTGAGGGACTTCCTGTTATTTCTCCAGGTTACCAATGAGGAAGGTGAAGCACAGGGCACAAATTCATACAACTTATAACAAAAAGAGCCAGGGTTTCAAGACTGTGCAAATTATGTCCCTCCTCTCTTGATCAAACTGCCCAACCCCTCCATAGGGAACCTGACTGGCCATTTTTATACAAAGTGCAATATTCATATTGGAATCATGGTATCACTACTCAAAGAGCTCAGACAGTGCCCAATCACCCAGCCAGTACCCAACTCCCAAAAGCTAGATTCAAGAATATGGTTTAGTCAGTACAGTGTAGCAACATGTCCTGCTTGAAACTAAATTTCTGATTATCTTCTTTTTCATCCATATGTTATTGAGGGTAGTTGCATTTTCACAAAAGGAGGATGTAGGATAGCCAAAAAAAAGCCAAAAAAATTTCTCATTCCAGAAAATGCAAGTGAGATCATCCTTTTTTTTAGTTGAGTACCTCAAGATGTGATATTTAGCTAAGATGATGGTAAAATGGTTGGAACTTGTGGATCTAGAAGTCTACAGAAACCTGTGATTGTCTTGAGGCTGCATTCTGCCATTGGTCTTCAGCCAGAGAAGTACCTGAAACTGCTGGAAATGAATAATTAAACATGTAGAACTGAATGATAATGAAAGATCTGAGTTTCAGCCAGGCTTGTAGAATACACCTCAAACAATACTCAAAAGCATATTTAAAGCCAAAGAGTGTATATTTTAAATGAAGACTGCAAAAGAGACCGAAAATATATGCAGCATATGTCCAATATAATAATTTAGTTAAGGTATAAGGGAACATCTGGTAAAGATAAGAGTAGAAATCAATGAAGTGGAAAACAAACAATAGAAAAGTCAGCTAAACCAAATTTGTCCAAAAGACTAGTAAACTTTTGGAAAAATCTACTGAGAATAAAGAGAAAATTTTTAAAAATGTATTCCAAATGCCACTAGATTGTATGCTTAAAATGGGAGATTTTATGTTATATGAATTTTACCCCAGTAAAAAATATTCAGAACGGAAAAAGGGGAAATATAAGTATGGATAGAGTACAGAAGAATCATACCATTTGATATGATATTTAGTAAGTGCTGTAAAAATAACCCATTAAAAATATGAAGGATTATAGATGAATCAAGAGGCAAAAATGTTGATAATTCTTGAAGCTGGGTGATGGGAAATGGGGGTTCATTATACCATTTGATACACCTTTGTGTATATTTGAAAAGCTCCATTAAAGAAGTTTAGATACAACTCCCCAAACTATTTGAAAGTTTAGGTAATTTTGTGATTTCTTAGAAAGCTGAGTGCTGAAGAATTGATGCTTTTGAACTGTGGTGTTGGAGAAGACTCTTGAGAGTCCCTTGGACTGCAAGGAGATCGGTCCTGGGTGTTCTTTAGAAGGAATGATGTTAAAGCTGAAACTCCAGTACTTTGGCCACCTCATGCAAAGAGTTGAGTCATTGGAAAAGACTTTGATGCTGGGAGGGATTGGGGACAGGAGGAGAAGGGGACGACAGAGGATGAGATGGCTGGATGGCATCACTGACTTGATGGACGTGAGTTTGAGTGAACTCCGGGAGTTGGTGATGGACAGGGAGGCCTGGAGTGCTGCCATTCGTGGGGTCACAAAGAGTTGGACACGACTGAGCAACTGAACTGAACTGAGAGCTAATTGGCCTTTAAATATTACATGTTAAAGTCTATAGTAGCTCAAGGTTAAAGAGTCTTAGGGGCACATTAAGAAATGAGGAAGGTTGATGATTAAGATTCCCAAAACATCACACTATTACTTCACCACCAACTAGTTAAAAGCAAGTCATTGAGCTGGAGGCCTTACCCCAAGTGTTGCCTTTAACCATTCTCTGCAAGCCACTGGGAAGTTCAGTCTTTGAGCACGAGCTGCCCATTTTCCTTGCATGGTGCCCGGCAATAAACACTGTACTTTTATCACAGCCAGTGTTGGTAAATTGGCCTTGCTGAGTAAGTGAAGGGCACAGAGACTTGAGTTTGGTATCATTAGTTCTGTTTAAGTAATGTTTAAAAAAACAGTGTTGGAGATTCATATTTGAGTTGTAAAGTACCGGGGTCCAGCCCCAGTTGGATCCAGGGATTCCCTCAGGATGACGGCGTCGGCGATTTAGAATAGCAATAGCTTAATTAAGTATTAATTAGAGATATAAAGAGTGGTTAAATAGGGATAGCTCAGTGAGAAAATTCAGTGGAAAAAAGAGGCTGAATAACTTGGTTTACGTGGAAAACCAGTAAAACTCCGAGACAATGAGTTTGTATCACCTACATAGGCCGCAGGCGTCCTTCCTTTCTCCCGAAGGAGAGAAGATACTAAGGCCTCCCCGGTCAGATCTTAGAAGCCCAGGCAAAATTAGTAGGCTTGACGAGCCTTCACGCTCCAGATGGGAATTCAGCCAGAAGGTGAGAGAAAGAACAACATGGGGAGACCAAGCTTCAGTGAGCAAGGCCTGTAGCTTTATTTTCAACAGGGGCTTTTATACCCTAAGTTGCACATAGAGGATAATAGGGGGTGTGAAATCACGCAAAGTCAGCAGTCTTTGATCCTTATCGAAACCAGGTTTTTTTTTTTTTTTTTTTTCCTGCAAACTTATCATATACAAATGGTTTAGATGATTTACATCATCTTCTGGCCAGAAGGCCTGTTAACATTTTATGACTCTGACAAAGGTTTGTCAACCATTAGACTTATTTTCTCTAAGAGTAAGTATTTTAAAGTTTGGCGCCATCCTCTGAAGGTGTTAGATAAAGTTGCATTCCTACAGGGCAAAGGTGCAGTGGGTTTACAACAAAGGAAAGAATTTATTACCTTAAGGGTCTAAAGTTGTTAACACCAAGGCCACTACTTATTTTTTCTACATACCAACTATATTAATTAATACACTTCCAAGGATACAATACAGGGGATGTGGAAACTTGGCAGCAAGCATTGGCTCAACAATGAAATCTTCTACTAGTTCTATTCTGACAATTTCTAACTCTCTGAGAGACTCTATACTATTTGAATATCTTAAGCGCCCCATGCCTCTCACGGTTGGGAGACTGTAAACAATCGTATGCATAGCTGTAGGAGTCCGGGTAAACCTGTCAGTCAAGTTAGAGAGCCATCTGAGGGGTTTGTGAACTAAAACACTTTTGTTACACCCAGGAACTTTATTAACTGGAGCTGTAAGTTAACTCTTTTTCAGAGAGAGAGATGGTGGCAGGGGACAGCACCCCCCATAAAGTCAGAGGTGTAGGTGAGAGCACAAAGCAGTAAAGTAGGCAGACTCTGGTTTTGGGGGTAGATGCTCGAGAATTTCCAGGGGGACTCCTGAGGCTCGATCCCGCCTTTGCGTATGTCAAGCCTCCTTCCTCATGACCTTTGCCATGGGCGGAGTTCCTCACGCTGGCTCCCAGCATCAAAGCTCTAAAGAAAAGCCATAAAATAATAATTAATCATAAGAGTAATAGCTATAACTATCATGAGAGTGGTTTCCTTTAGGGGAAAGTCAACAGGTTGCGATTTTACAGCGGCTCACAGGGATTTCAGGAGTTCCAGTAATGTTTTATTTCTTGATCTTTGTGGTGGTTTGCTGTACAGTAATTTATTAAGGTGTATATTTGCATTTTATGCTTTCTGTTTTTTTCCCTCTTAAATAAGAATGTTTTAGAACCTGGGGATAATATCGGATCTATTTATTTATTTATTTATTCAGGGTTTATTATAAGAATGAAATGAAACCATGTTGAGCTCTTAGAATATGCGTGGTACTGTGTAAGACCTTAATTAGTAAATGTTAGCTATCTACAATAAAAGTTTGCTATTATTATTGTCTTATTATTTGTTGATAATATTTCTCAGCTTTCTGTTAGTCTTTTATTTCTGCCAATGCTATCTTTTGTTATTGGCCTTTACTGTATAATTTCTTTCATCATTCCTAACCATAGAAAGTCTTCTGCAGTCCAGAGATTTAATAAATATTTATTTTCTTGCAGTTTTAAATGTTGCTTTTGAACATTTGATTCTGTTCATTCCCTTCATAACAACAATATATTATTAAAAATTAGTGTACACATGCATAAAATCTGCATTTATTTCTCAAATTTGTCTGGAATTCATATTTAATGTCATGGTAGAAAGTAAACAGATCTTTTTTCCAGTCAGGTCATTAAGTCCCCCCGGCACCACTAATTGAACAATTCATCTCTCCCCCACTGACTTCTGTGGCTTTCACCTCTTGCATATGTTAAATTTACAACCATTTGCACTTAAAACATAGAAATGGTATGTGACTACAACTGAAGGAGTGGGAGGGGATGTTGCCAGGCAGCTGCAACCTGGAGAGAAAGAGAAAGAAAGGTAGAAAAGTCTTCTTTTGTGTCAAAGAAAGGTTCCTTAAAGATTCCATCCCTGAGTGTGACACACAAGCCACTTACTCTTATGATGTTTGGCTAATCACTTCCTGTGTGTAGACCTCAGTCTCCTCATGTGTCATGCACAGATAGTGACAGCATCTACATCTCTCAGGCACTACAGGATGGTGCCTGAGAGTTAACCTGAGTAAGCTTTGGAGTCAGCCAGCCAGGAGTGTCATCCGTGGTTCATCATGAACTAGCTGCATGATCCTAGGTCATTTCCTACCTTTCCAGCTTGTTTCCTCATCTGAAATATGTGGTGTGCATGCATGCTCAGTTGCTCAGTTGTGTCCAACTCATTGTGACCCCATGGACTGTAGTCTGCCAGGTTCCTCGTTGCCATTTCCTTCTCCAGAAATATGTGGCAGTTAATAGTAATTAAATTAATATTAATAGTAAATTAGAAATAGTAATAGCTACCCTCTGAGGTTTCTATGAAGATTAAAGAGCTATATTCCATTAAAGGGCTTAGAACAGGAGTTCCTGACATATAATATGCTTTTAGTAAGTCACAGTTGTGGTGATTTTAATTTCTGTCACTATTATTATGGAACAGTCAGGAAGAGAAAGAAGTTGCAGCAAAGAAGACTGAGAGGCATCAAAAAGATCTTAGAAGGGGAAACTATGAGACTGGGGTGTCAGAGAAGATCATATCTAGAAGGAGGGAGATAATGCAAAAGAAGGTATTTCAAAGGCTAACATCTCCTGACAAAAGACTCATTTCATCTCGCAGCATGGGGAGGGTGGTGGGAGGGGGGTTCAGGATTGGGAACATGTGTACATCCGTGGCGGATTCATGTTGATGTATGGCAAAACCAATACAATATTGTAAAGTAATTAGCCTCTAATTAAAATAAATAAATTTAAATTAAAAAAAAAGATTAGGGAGAAAGAAAGGAAGAAAACCCATAATCTTAATTGAAACCTATCAGACAAAAAATTATCTAAAAGCTTTCTTTTGGCTATTACCCTCAGTCTGATCTGAATGCCCATGTCTCCCATGTCTTCCAAACAGGGAAAATACATACTTCCTGCATAAAAGAAAAGCCAGTGTCATGTGAAATGAAATAAACTCACAGATTTGCATCGTTTTATAGAAATAAAACCTAAGACAATTTCAGCTTTAAATGACATAGAAGAAGGTAAAGGCTGGAAGAAAAGGGGGATGAATTAGGGGTTATCAAAGAAGTGGTCTATACTGAATCCCCAAGCTAACTCCAGTGTAAAGGAGGGCACTGGTTGGTGTAGCATTTATTTATTTTTCTTTATACTCTGTCTGGTCCCAGAGAGAAATTATGACGGCATAAACTTAATTTGTGTAAATCAGTCAACAAGTGATTATGGAGTAAAATTGAGAAAAGGTGAGTAGAAAGAGGAGTGATATTTTAATCTTGGATAAATAGGGGGCAGATTCCTTCTAAGGGCCGGTTTAGAGGATAGGATGGAGACTATAAGCCTATAAGAGTCTGAGAATGTTGGGCTCCCCTGTGGCTTTGGGGGCCTGATTGGAGCTATATCCTGCCCTGTGGTGGGGGAGGGGTCCCCTGTATTTTCTCATGCCCTGGCATCCAGATTGTTTTTCATCTTTCCCCAGTGATTTCAATTTCTTGGGTCAGAGGGAGGTTTGCTGGGAGTTCTTGAGCTTCTGGTGTCCCCTAGCATGTAGCTAGGGTGAAGCCAGGGTCATCCCAAGTCTCCTGGTACTGAACTCTCATGCGCAGCTGCTTTCTCTGCAGTTGAGGGGGAGGCAGAGGGTAGTGTCAACCCAAAGGGTAGTCTTTTTGCCACGGGGTGTTGTTCAGAAGCATTAATAGTAGCAATTTAAGGAATCTGCTCAGGGAAGGGAACACCGCCCCTTCCCAAAGTGAACAGGAATGGAGCCCCTGAAATACCCATTTCCTATTATTGCCCCCTCCCCTGTCTGTCATCAGATTTCTCAAGATGTATTAGCTAAGAAAGCACTGGGGCATTGTTTTTAAAATATATGTATTTTTTTATTTGGTTGTGCAAGGTCTTAGTTGCAGCACACAGGATCTTTTAGTTGAGGCATGTGAACTCTTCGTTGTGGCATATGGGATATAGTTCCCTGACCAGGAATTGAAACCCAGGGCCCCTGCATTGGGAGCACAGAGTCTAAGCCACTGGACCACCAGGTAAGTCCATTGGACACAGATTTAGTTCAGTGCCATAGGTCAGTTGTGATAGGGGACTGTTTGGGAGATAGCTCCTTTCAGCTTCCATTTTCCTCATCTGTAAATGAGGTTGATAAAACTCCACAGTATGAGTTCCCCCCATTTAGAGCTTCTGTATTTAGTTTTCTTATTATTTTCCTTCTGTATTCCTAAAAGTAATCTCACACAGAGACAGCAAGCATACTTGATGCTTATGAATTGACATAAAAGTCCACAACATATATTGTTTGGTGAAAAAATACAGAGCATAGAATAACACTTATATTTGATCACTTTTATCTGTATATAATATCTATCTTGGTACACAGGAATAGGGAGATATCTAGAAGGCCATTCATCCAAGGACTGACAACGGTTATGCAAGGGTGGGGAGTTTCAGGTAATTTGCACTTCAGTTTTTGTAGTTTCCTTCGGTCTTTGAAAGTTTAACAATAACTTGTACTCCTTTCACAGAAGGAACACAATCATCAAGGAAATAGACACACACATAGACCCTTAGGCAGATGGAGGGAGAAGCAGGGACAGAGGTCAGGCTGTCTTCTTTTTGCTGGTATCTACAATCTCTTCTTCCCCAAAGAAAGCCACTTTGTGGATTAATTCATGCACATAGAAGCCTCCCCCAGCCTACCCTAGTTTTCCCCATCAGCAGTCTCTGAATACAGTTAAGGGTTCACTTAGGGCTGGGTCTAGCACATTACTGTGGCTCGGAGAGGTCACTGTGCTTGCCTGGGATCTCTTTTGATGTCTCCTCCTCTGTATGTGTCAGCTTTTGCAGGGTGATGATCAGATTCTCAAAACACCTGGGCCTTGTTGCTCTTACTGTCACTGGTTTCCTTTGAGTGGCCCTCCTCACCACAGTATGAACAGTGGATAGTATATTTTCTCTTCCTGGTTCTACATATATCCCCAGGACCATCATTGTTATATGCAGAACCACCACTGGTAGAAGGAGATTGAGCCTGAGAACTGTTTAGGGAATCAATGACCAGTATTTGATCCTGAAGTCTGGCCCTGACCCTGAGGGGAGGGGCACCTATGGATGTAAGTGGAGGGTTCTGAGACTCCACCAGGATCACATCCTCGGGTGAGTCATTAAGGGTATCATCTACTTCTATCACATTGCAATCAGCAGTGCTGATGGCTATTGCCTGGGGGCCCTGAAATGCCACAGGGCTTACTGCCGTCTCCATGATTAGCTCAGATCTTTTGGGCCGCTTCAAGTGTCATTACAATCCTCTTCCTCCCTTATCGTCCTGATTAACTCCAGGAAATTGGGGAGACACTCCTGCTCATTTGCATACATCCTGAGAAGATTCTTCAGCCTGAAGAACAGGTCCCCATTCAGCTCAGCCCCTAAAAGGAGCTGGTGCAGCTGTGTCTGATTTGCATCTTTCTCAGCTATGATCCCAGCCTGAATAGCGTTCTGGAGCTGCACCTCTAAACGGATCACACAAAGGGAGGCTTTCTCCCCTTGTGCCTGCAAGGTGTTAAAAAATTTGCCATGGGCAGTGACACTGCTTTCAGAATCCCCAACACCAACTTCATGGCACACAAGAAATTTGCCACACTGAGGTTGGGGTTGGCTGTCTGCAGTAAACGCATCACCTCCCGTGTGGGGCCCCTCAGGGTTTTCATCAAGTGCTTGAGCTTTTCCTATTCAGACATATTCCAATCTGGCAGGGCCCCATTGACTTGTATCAGCCAGTTTTCAAAGGTTTCCTCCTTCTGGGCTGGCACCACCCTCCCGGAGAACAATTTCATCTTTCCTTCTGCCATGTTGACCCTTGAAGGACCAAGACTCCCCTTCCCCCTCAGGGACCTCAACATGGAACGGGCCCAGGGTGGCAAGGCTGTATTCTGCTGCCAGTTGTTACCCACACGTGCAATGATGCTGGCCATGACTGACAATGATCGTCTATATGAATGTAACAAAATGCTCAGCCTTTCTAGAAAAGCCTGATCTGCAGGAGAAATCCCCAAAGCAACGTTCCTGGGCTCCATCTTCCTTGTATCTCAGTAGGGTCTGTAAAGAAAAGGAGGGGGGAAAAGGTTAGTAAGGTAGTAGACTGCATGAAGCAGTTTGCGGTCGCTTCCTTTACGTTCCTGAACACCCTGCGGGTACATTTTCCATTCGGCTACTGCCCTGAAAATATTCTGCAGGAAACTGGCAATTACAACCTTCAGGAGTTAATGGGTGTTCCCGTGCTGCAGGGTGCTTTTCAGATCTGCAACTATCCTCTCCCGAGAATCCTCCAGGAAGGAAGGCAACAGCGGCTTAGAATTCTAGGTGAAATAGTGCTTAGAGCCCATATTGGGCTCTCAAAATAGAGAGCAGTGGTCTAAGTCTCACAGATTTGTGGTAGCAAATAAGATCTCCATGAAACTGACGGTTTCAGGTCTCAACCACACCCCCTTCTCAAAGTTTCCCCCGTTATTTCTCAGATTCCTATATGAGCTTGGAAACAAGTGCGCGCCTTTATTTCACAACAAGAGCTTGAGTTAGAAAGCTGGATTCCGAGGTAGGTTGACCTCTGTCCACGCGAGATTGAAGATCCCAGTCTTCAGGCCATGGCGGAGGGCAAAGCAGGGCAGGGAAGGGAAGGGTTAGAAGGAGTTTCATCCCTCATCTCGCTCCCTCGACCCCTCCCTCCACAGTAGCCAGACGGAGAATTCCCTCTCCCACCTTGTGAATACAAGCCAAAGTGACCCTCTATTACATACCCCTGAATCCACTCCGGGAAATCGTTGTCCTACCAGCTCCGCAATCAGCCGCACAGAAATCGAGTTCGAATTCGACTTTGGTGGTCTGCCACGGAGAGAGGGAATGGGAGTTGGACACACACGCCCACATATGCCTCACCAGGAAGGGATCAGGAGATGCAAAGGGGGTTCAAGGCAGACAGCCTGCGATCCCCGCTGCTTCCCGCCCCCTAACTATCCCCCTGAAAACGTTCTCCTGTCAATCTAGGCAAATCCTACCCATTTGGCATCATTCAGTAGAACCCACCTCCTGTCTCTGCGCAGCCGGGCCGCGGGAGTGCTCCTTTGGCTGCCTTTCAGCCCTCGCGATTTGGTAAACAGGAGAGCCGCCCAATCCTGATGGAGCTCTTCCCTCCTTTCTCCGGGACAGGCAATCGCGCCCTTTTTCGTTACTGTGCTCGGCCGGTGGACAGCGAATGCTCCGGCGTGGACAGGTGTGGATGCCGCCTTCCGGTCGCCGTGGCCCTGCAGGGAAAAAGGATGACGCCTCCTCTGCTGCTGCTGCTGCTGCCAAGTCGCTTCAGTCGTGTCTGACTCTGTGCGACCCCATAGATGGCAGCCCACCAGGCTCCGCCGTCCCTGGGATTCTCCAGGCAAGACACTGGAGTGGGTTGCCATTTCCTTCTCCAGTGCATGAAAGTGAAAAGTGAAAGTGAAGTCGCTCAGTCGTGTCCGACTCTTAGCGACTCCATGGACTGCAGCCCACCAGGCTCCTGCGTCCATGGGATTTTCCAGGCAAGAGTACTGGAGTGGGTTGCCATTGCCTTCTCCGGACGCCTCCTCTACCGCTAACCAACTCAGAGCCTCCAGACGGAGCCTCTTCACCCAGCTTTGGGTAGCTGGGTCGAAGCAGCTCGGTTCCCAAGGCAGCAGCGGCCGCCCCCGCCCACTCGCTGGTAGCTCCCAGCAGCCGCCGCTTCTTTTAACCTCTGCGGTTTGAGACAAAGAGAATGATGAGTCGGTTGGCGAGGCCAATCAGCGGGGCGAGGGGGCGGCCTCCCCGCGCAGCCTCCTGCTCAGGGCCATTGCTAGCAAAAAGGAGTAGCAGGCCGGCGGGGGCTGCGGCACACAGGCGCGGAAGCCGGTGCGGTGTCAAGTGCAGCTCGGACTCTCAGACCCTGCCGATTGGCATTTTACCGTGAGTTTGCTGCTTGCCCCTCGCTGTCTTTCTCTTTCACCTCTTCCACCTGTGTCCTCCACGCTTTGAGACCAGATGCCTTCAACACGAGGTGGGACAGACATCAAGCGAACAGTGAAAGTTCCTCACCTTTGTACAGAGGAAAGGGGCAAAAGCATTTACTGAGCGCTTTCTACGTGCAAATGGGCTTGCACGGACAACTCGTTTATTTTCAACAGCCTTGCGAAGGAGGTAGCAGTATGCCCACTTAACAGAGAGGGGACTTAAGCACCCAGTCACTATTCTTAGGAAGTGCAGAGGTAAGAGCTCACACTCAAGTCTACAAGTCTGATTTCAAAGGCTGCCCCCTACTCCTCTCTACTCTCAGACTGAGGGTTAGCTGAGAAAAGCCAAAGCCAAAGTGGAGATGGGAAGGCCTATTTGGAACTATATAGAATTAGTGAGCAACGACTATTATCTCCATTTTTCAGATGAGGAAACAGGCACAAGGTTAGGCGGCTTGCCCCACATCACACAGCAAATAAATATCAGCATCCGGTTTTACTCTGTTGTTTTCCAAATACCAACTTTTTGCCGATCTGAGCTGCCTAGAGGGCATTTTTTTTTACATGAGTGGTCTTAAACCAGCTCAGCTGCAGTCTTAGTGTGCTGAAGGAGGGCTTGGAGAGGCAACGCAAAGAGGGGTAGGGGAAGAGGTAGGAAACTTGTATGGTACCCATTGTACAGAATAAGAAAACTGAGACATTTTTCTTTCTCTGTTTTACACTACAACAGGCTGCTTGCTTTTTCTTTCAGTAAAACATTATTTTTACAGCTTATGACCTGAAAGGAGACAAGACTCAGAGAGGTAAAATGACTTGCCTGAAATTAAAAGGTGAAGCCAGAACTTGTATCATATCTCTCTGACACCAGAATCCATGCTATTAACCAAAGTATGGATATGAAGCTGGCTGCCTCAGAATCATTTTGAAAAGCTTGTTAGAAATACAGATTCCTAAGCTCTGCCTCTGGGGGATCCAGATTTACTAAGAACTAGGGCTAGGGAGGGTGATTTATATTTTTAATCAGTGCTGTAGTTAATTCTGAGATGTAGAGTGGTTTGTGAACCATTGCTAGAGACACTAAGTTATGCTTATGGCAATAAGTAAATGAAGATGTGGCCAATGTATCTCTCCATATGGTAGCTGTTGTGAAATGTAACTTGAGAGCAGAGGTTCCTACCTAGGGTCCTTCCTGAAATTGTTTGTGAAGAGTAGAATTTCAACTATGTATATTCTTCTGAGTCCACAGCTTTGTAGATGTTCAAATGAGTCTGTGGCCCAGAAATGGTTAAGAACCACTTCCCTACAATCTTTCTTCCTAACATTTTCTGTTTCAACTTGTACTTGAGGAAGAAGTATGAGAAACGGAACATAATTTGATCTAACCCCCTAAATACAGCTCTCTGCCGCTGATATAGCTCTTTCATTTCCTGGCTTGAGGACACGTTGCTAGGTTGCCCTTCTGTGAGCTCTTGAGGGGACCTCTCCTTTGCTGGATTTGGAATCACTGGCCGCAGAGAAGGAGCAATTCCATGGAAACAGCATGCAGGGCTGTCCAGAGTGAATGGGCCGTGAAGCCCGTGACAGAGAAATCTGCACCATTTTCCATGACTTCTGGTTCTTGAAGAGCAGGTCTTACTTCCCTTATGTAGATTGTGGTTAGGAGGCCCCCCTTCTGGGCTTGTTCTTGATTCCTGATGTTTGGACGCAAGCGAATAATCTGATGTCTTGTGATTGCTGTTGGGCTGTGTTCAACCTGCCAAGGAACTTTACCTGTTCCTTTCTGCCTTCTCATTGGCTACCTCAATACATAGAGTTCCTTGGAGTAAACAATGCAGATTTGGAGTTTAAGTACTTTCCATCTGAGGACTGTGGACTTTCTCATGGGTGGAACAGTAGCAAGGGGATGGAGGGTGGAGGGTGTAGGAAGTAGAGTGAAGCCTCACCTCACATAACCAGGGGTGATGCTGGCACAGCTCTTGGATTTCCTTCAGCCTCTTGCTCTGCTCCCCAATATCATGACACCTGACCCCAGGTCTCTTGCAGACTCTTATTCTGTGTTTAAATTGGCTTCACTGCCAAAGTAGGTGATCTACAGTTGGAGTTGGTGGGGGTGGGATCAAGTAGGACAAAGGATAGATCCTGTAGCTCTGACAAAAAATAGTGGAAAGAGAAAGATTGTATTCTGGTGCCTTGATTGGGCCCTTAGAACAAAGTAAAGGCCTCTTTGTGCAAGGCTGGGAGGAGGATTTGCTGAACTGGTTCCAGTTAGATAAAGGTATCCCTGATCTCTGGCATCAGTGTGTGGGAATACTTCCCAATTCATGGTTCTAATGACACCACATTTTCCAACTGTAACAAAGAAATCTTAAAAGACTGAAAGTTATGAAGGTAACGCTATTAGTTGAAACAATAATAGCTGTCCTTGGCTGCCTGCCTTCTTGGTGCCTGGGACTTTCCATTTGTTATCTTATTTAAGCTTCTCAGCAATGCTGAGACAGGCATTGTTATCCCATTTTGCAAATAGGAAAACTGAGTTTCAGGGAGGTTAAAACTCCTTGTAAGTGTAGGCACTGGGATTCCAGTCTGAGGCTGCATCAGACTCCAAAGCCCACGACAACTCTTCTCTGTTGTCTTCCAAACAAACAATTTAAACAAAAAATCCTTTCATTTTATTTTAAAATCAATTTTAATTGCTATAGAGTTTATTTACTATCTTGTGTTAATTTCTGCTGTACAGCAAAATGATTGTTTTATATATATATATATATATATATATATATATATATATATATCTCACATATATGTATAAAGCTTCCCAGGTGGCACTAGTAGTAAAGAACCCCCTGCCAATGCAGGAGACATAGGAGACACGGGTTCAATCCCTAGTTTGGGAAGATCCCATGAAGGAAATGGCTACCCATTCCAGTATTCTTGAATACCATGGACAGAGGAGCCTGGTGAGCTACAGTCCATAGGGTCACAAAGAGTTGGACACGACTGAAGCTAGTTAGCACACACATATGTTCAGTTCAGTCGCTCAGGTGCGTATGACTCTTTGTGACCCCATGGACTGCAGCACGCCAGGCTTCCCTGTCCATCACCATCTCCTGGAGTTTACTCAAACTCATGTCCAGCACATCGGTGATGCCATCCAACCATCTCATCCTCTGTCCATCCCCGTCTTCTCCTCCCTTCAGTCTTTCCCAGCATCAGGGTCTTTTCCATTTAGTCAGTTCTTCACATCAGGTGGCCAAAGTATTGGAGTTTCATTTTCAGTATCAGTCCTTCCAATGAATATTCAGGACTGATTTCCTTTTATGGACCACAGTCTTGTCTAACTCAATGAAACTATGAGCCATGCCATGTAGGGCCACCCAAGACGGACAGGTCATGGTGGAGAGTTCTGACAAAATGTGGTCCACTGGAGAAGGGAATGGCAAACCACTTCAGTATTCTTGCCTTGAGAACCCCATGAACGCACATATGTATATGCTGCTGCTGCTGCTAAGTCGCTTCAGTCATGTCCGACTCTTTGTGACTCCATGGTCTGCAACATGCCAGGCTTCCCTGTCCATCACCAGCTCCCAGAGCTTGCTCAAACTCATGTGCAGCAAGTCAGTGATGCCATCCAACCATCTCATCCTCTGTCCGTCCCCTTCTCCTCCTGCCTTCAATCTTTCTCAGCATCAGGGTCTTTTCCAGTGAGTCAGTTCTTCACATCATGTGGCCAAAGAATTGGAGTTTCAGCTTCAGCATCAGTCCTTCCAGTAAATATTCAGGATTGATTTTCTTTAGGATTGACTGGTTTGATCTCCTAGCAGTCCAAGGGACTCTCAAGAGTCTTCTCCAACACCACAGTTCAAAAGCATCAACTCTTCAGTGCTCATCTTTCTTTATGGTTAAACTCTCACATCCATACATGACTATTGGAAAAGCCATAGCTTTAGACTATATGGGCCTTTGTCAGCAAAGTGATGTCTCTGCTTTTTAATATGCTATCTAGCTTTGTCATAGCTTTTCTTCCAAGGAGAAAGCATCTTTTAATTTCATGGCTGCAGTCATCATCTGCAGTGATTTTGGAGCCCAAGAAAATAAAGTCTCTCACTGTTTCCCCATCTATTTGCCATGAAGTGTTGGGACCAAATGCCATGATCTTCATTTTTTGAATGTTGAATTTTAAGCCAGCTTTTTCACTCTCCTCTTTCACTTACATCAAGAGACTTCCCTGATAGTTCAGTTGATAAAGAATCTGCCTTCAATGCAGGAGACCCTGGTTTGATTGCTGGGTCGGGAGGATCCTCTGGAGAAGAAATAGGCTACCCACTCCAGTGTTCTTGGACTTCCCTTATTGCTCAGCTGGTAAAGAATCTGCCTGCAATGCGGGAGACCTGGGTTTGATCCCTGGGTTGGGAAGACGCTCTGGATATCTCCCTATGCTAGGTGAAATATATTGCTTTTATGTTCTGCTCTGTCCTTGATTAGTGTAAGCTTTGTTTTGCCTTCCAGTATAGTTTAGCTCATGGTTGACCTGTCTCCCCCACTAGATTCCCAAGACCTCCAGGGCTGGTACCAAGTCCTGTTCACCCCTGCTTCACAGTGACTTACCCACAGTGATTGATATGTGTTTGTGAGCAGACCAAAGGACTGGCAGAGGGATGCCTGGAATGAATGGATACATATAGGGCTGGGTCCTGGCATGATCATGCAGGCTGTGCATCTGGGCTAGACTATCCAGGGAGTCTGGAATCCTTTCCACCCACTTTACAAGGTTATAAACATAGGAGATACATCATAGGGCCCATGGGATAACTGCTCTAGGCTGACTCCAGGCTTGTTCTGAGGCCTCTACTTTGGAATTCTTGTGTAAGGGGCCAGGCTGTCCAGGATTGCTTTTATAACACCTTTGCATTCACAGAAGAAAGGTCTTCCTCATCTCCCATGTGGACACAGGATTTGTCCCATCATACCACTGTAAATGGTTCTGAGTGTGCTGCAGGAGCATGTGCAGCATCCGCATAGGTGGGGAAACATCTTAAAAAAAATACAGTTGACTGAGGCCACCATGCCATGGATGGTCAGCCACTTTATCTCATTTTATTTTGTTATTCTTTACAACAACCTTTTGAGGAAGGTCTCTTGTCCCTCGTCTGTAGCCAAAGAAACTGAGACTGAGTGAAGTGTCTTGCCTAAGGTCATACAACTAAGCAAATGGTGGAGGCAGAATTCATACTCAGGACTGTCTGCTCCCAAAGGCTGGCATTTTAACAGGAAAACACATAGGAGAAAAATGGACTCCCTTTCCCCCATAAAACAGGATGAGTTAGATTTATAAAATTATGACAGATATTTCAGGTAAGTTGTTTCTAAATTATTGTTCACTTTTAATCCCTGAAAAAGATTGGCCAAAACAGAAGGAACTAGGGATGGAAAAGCACAATTCCTCTATCAAATATTGGCCTGAATTCCTCTCCATCAACCCCCTGCCACATGCACAGTATGAGGATGCCTAGAGAACATCCCCCCTACCCTACCCCCCAGCGTCTGCTCATTTCATAATTGAGATGCTTAAGGCTCCAAGATGTTAATATATTTCTAAAGGTCACACAAGAAGTTGAAAAGAGAACTGGCACTGAGAATTCTGGTCTGCCAAATTCTAGCCCAGTTTTCTTTCTGCTAAATTGGCCTGCCTTACAGTCGATCAACACATGTTTACAGGTTACTCAGGAAAATGTGGGAAGGAAGTGGAACATTACTGCATTCTGAGATAGAAGAGGGGACAAATGCTTCCCTCACCACCCGTCCTTATGCAGGTGCAGATAAAACTTGGAGATAAATCCTTGGTAGGACGGTTGGGTAATTTGGGGGTCCCCTGTGGCTTCGGGGGCCTGATTGGAGCTCTCCTCCAAGGAGAGGGGTCCTCTTTGGTTCCTGGGATATGGAGGGGGCTGCCATGGGCCCAGGAGTGCCCTGGAAGGATGCAAGGAGTGGGCCTCTTGAGCCTGTGCTCCTGGCCAGTTCTCAGCTAAAGGGTCCAAAGCAGAGGAGCCTTCCCAGCCTCTTGGCCATGAGAGTTAAGGATGTGAGGCTTAAGGGCCTCCGAACTGCTGAGGGTAGGGGAGGGCTGGTGGAAGAGTACAGGAGGCTGAGCCTCTACTCCCTCCCTCTAGACAGACTGTGGCTTGAGAGGGGTAGGGTTGTAAGGTCAGGTACTGGACTGTGGATGGAGCAGGAGCAAGAAGCCAGGGAGAAGCTTATGGGGGTCATTCTGGAAGGAGAAGCACTTTAAGGCAAGTTCTTGAGTTCGGCAGCCCAGGGAAGGCTGCAGTGGGCTTCTTGCAGGGCCTGGCTTCTAGCCCACCCCCAGTTCCTCAGCCTGGTGACCCCTTTGTCCCTATTGGATGGGCTAGTGTAACTAGAGCCCCAATAGCCCTCATCTCTGGGGACTACACAGCCCAGGTTTCTGTGTGAAACCTCTGGGTCTGCAGTTTCTACCAGGCTTCCTGTCCATCTAGATGTGAGTCTGATGCCCAGTCATGGCACCCTGTGCCCTTGTCCCCCACCACACCACTTCCTGTTCCTCTCCACACACCATTCCCAAGCCCCACACCCTGTCCTCTTACCCCTAGTTCCTTCCTGACAACTCCCTCAGGTTCTCAGATCTGCACTGACCATTCATTTCTTCTTGATCCCAAAATTCTTTCATGGGCCCTGGCTCCCCAATTACCTTTCATACTACTCCATCTGCTCCCAGACTACTCCCAGGTAGGAGCAATAGCTTGGAATCTTTGCACAGCCTCTTCCCTCTAGTATAGTGGCTCTGAACCAGGGCAATTTTATCTTCTTTCCTCACCCTGTGGACATAAGGTAATGTCTTTAGATATTTTTGTTTGTTATAGCTGTGCTGTGCTTAGTCACTCAGTCATGTCCGACTCTTTGCCACCCCGTGGACTGTAGCTTGCCAGGCTCCTCTGTCCATGGGGATTCTCCAGGCAAGAATACTGGAGTGGGTTGCCATGCCCTCCTCTTGCCATAACTGGGTAGGTCACAACTTGTGCCACAGGATACCACAAAACATCGTATGATACACAGGGTGGGCACCTGTGATGAAGAATTATCTGGCCCCAAATGTCAATAGCCTGTACATTGAGAACACCTGTTATACAGCAACAGGTCTATAAGGTTAAGCTCAGAAACTGTCATGTATAGAGCCTTTTCTTGCTAAACTTCCAGGAATAGTTACTCTTTCTGTTCCTTAATTGGGAGAAGCAAGCAGGGTGTTGCCATGAAACAGCTAGCACATCATCAAGAATCTACAAAAAAAGAAGCAAGGAGCTTCCCTGCTCCCTAAATTTACTACCATCTTTTAGAGAAAGTACTGGACTACAACCTTTGAATGCCTTTCTGCCTGTAGAAGATAGTGCCACTTTTTGGAAAGGGAAGAGCAACTTATTATTTTAGCAGTTTATCAAATGCAAAGTTTCATATGGTGAATGCAGTAAGGATGGGGAGCCCTCCTTCACTAATTTTATTTTCTTCATTCTTCAACCTTCTTTGACTATGAGAATATTTGCTGGGTCAGAAAAACACCCTAGAGGTGACTCTGTTCAGCAAAACTAACTGCCTTTGTTTTAATTTAAGGTGGAGGAATTCTTTCTTAAGAGTGTACGTATTTCTCAGAAACTGGCCCAGAAAATTATTTGTTTCTTTAGAGTTGAGTTTCTTGAGCCTCTGTTTATAACTAAGCAATGAAAATGCTTGCCAAAAGATTTCATTGGTCAGTCTAACTTCTTTTTTTCCACTCTTGCCAGTTTCTTCCATCTGCACCCAGGTATCTTCAGCATGGGGGAACAAAACCACTCTCCCGGGAAGGAGCTTCAGCACTGGACACAAAAAGAGGCTCCAGGAAAGAGAAGCTGGCACTCCCATGCCTACGCCCTTGGTGCCATTTCCAACTTTATGTCCACTTTTCTGACCTTTCCTATCTATAAGGTTGTGTTCCGGCAACAGATCCATGCTGTGGCGGTGTCAGAGGCTTTGCGGCAGCTTTGGCATGAAGGCCCTCAATACTTCTACCGGGGAATCTACCCGCCTCTTCTCTCCAAGACATTGCAAGGGACTCTGCTGTTTGGGACTTACGATAGCATGCTGTGTTGTCTCTCCCCTGTTGGGCCACACTCCCTGGGGAACCGCTGGGCTGCGGGGCTTATGTCTGGTGTGGTGGAGGCTGTGGCACTTAGCCCCTTTGAGAGGGTGCAAAATGTGCTCCAGGATGGTCGCAAGCAAGCTCGCTTTCCCAGCACCATCAGCATTCTCAAGGAATTTCACTCTTATGGGCTTTGGGGCCGGCTGTCACAGGGTTACTATCGCGGTTTCTGGCCTATCCTTCTCAGGAACAGCCTGGGGAGTGCTCTGTATTTCTCCTTCAAGGATCCCATTCAGAATAGCTTGGCAGAGCAAGGCCTGCCCCACTGGGTTCCTGCCTTGGTGTCTGGGAGTGTCAATGGAACAATCACCTGCCTAGTTCTGTATCCTCTGATTGTGCTGGTTGCCAATATGCAGTCCCACATTGGCTGGCAGAGCATGCCAAGCTTATGGGCCTCTATCCAGGATGTGTGGGACACTCGGGGCCGAAAGGTATTTCTGATCTACCGGGGAGGTTCCCTGGTCATCCTAAGGTCCAGTGTAACCTGGGGCCTTACTACTGCTATCCATGACTTCCTGCAGAGGAGGTATCATTCCAGGAAAGAGCCGAAAGACTGACTGGCTGCAGGCAGTGTAGTGTGGCCATGGCAACTTGTTATTCTAAGCCTTCCTGGGGTGGCTTAAATAGCTTACTTCTTTGGCTTGGTCACCTAATACAACTATTCTTCAAAATCTTTCAACTGTCAGTGCACTCGAGAAGGTCACAACTACCAGCCTGTTCTGTAAAGCCAAAACCCAATAGGGTTCCTTGGTTAGAAAAAGAAATTCACCCCAGTTTATCCACAGCTTCATGCAGACCCAGGAAGGCTTTAAGTAACATGTCACCTGCATGAAATGTCATTCCTTTAAGGAATTTGCTGACATTAAGAGGAAACTCTAAAAGATGACCTTAATCAGGCACTGTGAATTCTGGGACCCCTCCAGTTGTCTTCTGGGCCAAACTGAGTGGAGGACCAGGAATTCCAATTTCAGAGAACTAAGCTTGACTCTTGGTATGGGGATTCCAGAGACTTTTTCAGATGGCTACGTTCACTACCCCTGCCACCACCACTCTCACTTTTCAAAGTTGTTGGTGCTAGTTTCAGGGTAGTGGTTGTGGCTAGAAATCCTGAATTAGACTTGCCTCAACTGATCAGATGCCACAAGAACTGGTGGGAATGGGAAGAAGTGTGGTCCTTGGATGGATGGAAAGAATAGACTTTGAGTGAAGAGGTTTAGTTACATGCAGAATAGAAAATTCTACTATTGATTGATTGGTGTTACATGCTGGGACATTTCTGATAGCAAGGCAATAACATTGCCTAGTAACCACTTGAGTTTCCCTAAGAAATCTGGAACTCAAATGACTATATCTCTTCGTCAATAATTGCATATTTTATTGCCATGGATAAATATAATTACTGTGACATAAGTTAAAGATCTGAAATTGTAGCCTGTCATTTAAAGCCATTCAAAATATGGCCCCCATAAAATTTGTAGCATATTATCACACCATTCCTACTTACATAGATCCAATACCCTAGCCAAACTGGAGTATTGTTCCCTCCTCAAACATGCCACTAACTTTCCCATAGCCATGCTCTATCTTCTCCACCTCCAACACCTGTTCTCTACATGTGACTCTACATAATTACTGTGACATAAGTTACTGTGACATAAGTTAAAGATCTGAAATTGTAGCCTGTCATTTAAAGCCATTCAAAATATGGCCCCCATAAAATTTGTAGCATATTATCACACCATTCCTACTTACATAGATCCCATACCCTAGCCAAACTGGAGTATTGTTCCCTCCTCAAACATGCCACTAACTTTCCCATAGCCATGCTCTATCTTCTCCACCTCCAACACCTGTTCTCTACATGCCAGTCCACCAAAATCCTTCCAGTTCCTCAAAGCCCAGCTCAGATGCCACCTTCTCTAAGGAGTCTCTTCTGATTGCCCCTACTGAATGTGATTGCCCCTAATTGAATGTGACGTTAGTCTCTTGTGATGTCTCTCTCCAATTACACTTCATACGTGGCACTGATTCCATTATGTCACTGAGCTCATGTGGTCCTCTGTTCTTGACGTTCTTCAATACCTCCTACTAGACTGTAAAACTCCTTGAAAGCAGGGATTCTTGTATATGTTTTTAAATCTCCCATTGTGCCTAGGTGCTCAATAATGTTGGCTGAATTATTGAATTGATTATCAAGCTGTGATATGGTCTTTATCCTCAGGGTGCTGTCCCTTGTACATGAAGATAATGTTATTGATTCATTGTCATGAAGACGTCTGCCTTTAGGGTGTGATTTTTGTTTTATTAGTGGATTTAGTTTTGTGCTAATGATAATGATGCTGATGATGATAATAATAATACCAACAATAAGTAAAAGTGACTTTCAACTGGGACATTTGATGAGTTTGTGTTATTGGTGGCATGTTTGTTACTGGCAACACTTTGGATCTGAAATTCACAGAGACATTGCCTAATGGTCTGATATTTATTTTTAACTCTGGAATTTTGAGGATTTCCAAGATGACATACATTGCAGTTTTTCCCTTATAAATGATATCATGTAATGATCTCCACATGCACCTCCTTCCTTACCAAACCAAAATTGTCATTTATAATGATCTGACTATAGATCCTGGCTGTTGGGATTCCTCACTGAATATCAGAGAAGTTAAAGACACGGCTGTAAGCATTATGAGATCAGAAAGCATTTGCCAGCAAGGTCAACAAAAAATGGCGGGTCCAGAATCGCTGCAGATGCATTCCCATGTCTGATCCCTCTGCAGACCTGGATGTGGTGGGTCAGTACTCTGCTTGTAGATTCAGTGACAGGGAGCACAGAGTCTGTACCAGGGAAGGAAAAGTAGAAGAGCAGTTAGTTCTACTTAAAGGCTAGCTCTCAGAATACAAAAAATCATTATTTAGATAATAACTTCAGTTTATAAGCTGAAAAGAAGGGGATAAACTATGGTACTCTCCCACTTTTTTATTCAAGATAAAATATGGTACCCCCCCCACATTTATTTCTAAGCACACTGTCCATTTTCACTTATGTCAGTATGTCAGTCCACGTCTGTTCCTTCATTTTAACTTATTTAGAAATAAGTTCAAACTTCTAGAAAAGCTGCCAACATAAATAGAGTTCAAAGAACACTCATATACCCTTTATCCCAAATCACCTACTATTAACATTTTACACCATTTGCTTTATTTCTTGAGCACTCATTCTCTCCACACACATGATATTTTTTGCTGAACTGAGTTGCAATTTTTAATATTTCTAGATTCAACATTTTTAGATTCAAATTCTTTTAAAAAGACTGAGGGCTTTATGACACTGGCACAGTTATAATTGAATAAATGAAAGCTCACAGCAGATTTTAAAGCTACATTAGTGGTAATTATTTAAATTTACTATATTTGTCTTTTTAAAAATTTTACATTTTCATTATGTATGTTAATACTTGAAGTTATGCAATTATAAATATGAATTTACAACTAAAGCATGTTATAATTGAAATAATTTATTTTTACAAATTGGTTCATGTAAAATTTTAAAATTACATAGGCTGGGCTTCCCTGGTGGCTCAGTGGTAAAGAATCTGCCTGCCAATGCAGGAGACGCCAGTCCAATCCCTGGTCCTGGAAGATCCCACATACCACGGAGCCACTAAGCCTGTGCGCCACAACTATTAAGCCAGTGCTCTGGAGCCTGGAAGCCACAGCTACCGAGCCCATGTACCCTAGAGCCCGTGCTCTGCAACAAGACAAGCCACTGCAGTGAGAAGCCTGTGCACTGCAACTAGGGAGTAGCCCCGACTCTCCAAAACTAAAGAAAAGCCCTTGCAGCAATGAAGACTCAGCACATCCAATAAATAAACTAATAAAATTATATTACAAAACACATAGGCTGATCAACTTTTCCCATTTAAATCTTCTGAGTAAAATTTGAGAGTGTAATAGTTTTCTAGTAGTTTTAAATATCAATATTTAGTTTTGTGGTGTTAATATTGTTTTCTGACATTTAAAAATTGCTTTTGGATTTAAGATCAATAAAATAAAGAGATAATAAATACCTATGTCTGTTTAAAACTTATAAAATGTAGAATTTAACACTAAAGCTACTTGGTATAAAAAGGTGAAAGAAAAAATAAAAATCCCTGTATGAGCTCTGTGTATTTTGGTCTAAATATAAACTACTGCAGATTCCTAAAGCTCAAAGTGAAAGAATAAGTAACTAATGTATTACAACTATTATCACAATTATATGGTTTATTAAGACAATTTTGCTTTTGACATTTATTTTTAAACATTGATAGCATTGTAATTTATGTGTTTGGGATAACCGCATGTAGTATGGTAAAGTTAATTAAATAATGGTATGTAGGAGACAAACTGGAGAAGGAAATGGCAACCCACTCCAGTGTTCTTGCCTGGAGAATCCCAGGGACGGGGGAGCCTGGTGGGCTTCCGTCTATGGGGTCGCACAGAGTTGGACACGACTGATGCGACTTAGCAGCAGCAGCAGCAGCAGGAGATGAACAGCATGATAATTCAGGAAAAAAGTGAAAAGTTTACCTAAAGAATAAGGTAAAAATACTGTAGTTCCCTGTTCTGTTCCCTTTCCAACTTCTCTTTGTCTTTCTTTTCCTCACATCTTCAATGCTTCCTCCTTCACCCTCAGTCTCAGTTCATGACCTTACTTTCTCTCTCATTAGGAAAAGAGAAGCATTCAGAATAGAATTACCAGTTAGAAGAACATTTATAAAGTTACTGTGTATGTAATGACCACCCAAGATAAGAAATTCAACATCTTGATAACCCCCATCACTATTCCTCCTGCACTCCAAGCCCCTCACTGATGCTATTCCTCCATCCATCCTAGAGATAACTCCTATGCTGGCAAATATGATATCATTTCTTTACTTTTCTTTATAGATTTATCTTCCTGTCACTGGGAGGGGAACCCTTTCCAGGGCCCAAGAGTGGGCTCTTGTCTAACAATCGAAAAGGAATTGTCCGAGGAGACACATGTACTGACAAAGCAAAAGACTTTATTGGCAAAGGGCGCCCACGTGGACAGCAGCAGGGAAAGGGAACCTGGGAGAACTGCTCCAACACATGGCTCAAAATCTCAGGTTTTATGGTAATGGAGTTAATTTCCTGGTTGTCTCTGGCCAACCATCTTGCCTGTGCCTATATTTGGTCTGATTCAAGACCCTTCCTGGTGGCATGTGCATCTCTCAGCCAAGATGGATTCCAGCAAGAAGGTTTCTGGGAGGTTGGCAGGACATATTATGGGCTAGTGTCTCCTCTCTCCTTTTGGCCCTTCCTGAATTCTTCCAGCTGGTGGTAGCTTGTCAGTTCTGTGCTCCTTATCAGGACCTCCTGATGTGAGATAACTCATGCAAGTGGTTGTTATCCTGCCTGGCCAGGGCAGGCAGTTTCGGTCAATGGTTCCCTAACATTCCATATAAGCATCCCTAAACAATACAGTTTTATTTTGTAGATACTTGAACTTTATGTACTTGGAATTGTGACTAGCTTCCCAGGTGGCACAGTGGTAAAGAATCCATCTGCCAATGCAGGAGACTCAAAAAACGTGGGTTTGATCCCTCAGTTGGGAAGATCCCTTGGAAGAGGAAAATGGTAACCCGCTCCAGTATTCTTGCCTGGAGAATCCCATGGACAAATGGCTACAGTCAGGCCAGCTACAATCCATGGGGTTGCAAAGAGATGGACAAGACTAAGCATACATGCACACCTTTGATATTATTTGTGAGATTCATCCACATTGCTGCAAGTAGTTCTAGTTACTTCATTTTTGTAAAATACATTTACTTTCAGTTCAGTTCAGTTCAGTTCAGTCGCTCAGTCATGTCCGACTCTTTGCTACCCCATGGACTGTAGCACGCCAGGCCTCCCTGTCCATTACCAACTCACAGAGTTTACCCAAACTCATGTCCATTGAGTCAGTGATGCCATCCAACCATCTCATCCTCTGTCGTCCCCTTCTCCTCCTGCCCCCAATCTTTCCCAGCATCAGGGTCTTTTCAGATGAGACAACTCTTCGTATCAGGTGGCCAAAGCATTGGAGCTTCAGTATCAACACTTTCAATGAATATTCAGGGTTGATTTCCTTTTGGATTGACTGGTTTGATCTCCTTGCAGTCCAAGGGACTCGAGAGTCTTCTCCAACACCACAGTTCAAAAGCATCAATTCTTTGGCACTGAGCCTTCTTTATGGGCCAACTCTCACATCAGTACATGACTATTGGAAAAACCATAGCTTTGACTATACAGACCTTTTTTGGCAAAGTGATATCTCTGCTTTTTAATACGCTGTCATAGTTTTTCATACTGTAGATTTGTCATAGTTTTCCTTCCAAGGAACAAGCACCTTTTAACTTCATGGCTGCAGTCTCCATCTGCAGTGATTTTGGAGCCCAGGAAAATAAAATCTGGTACTGTTTCCATTTTTTCTTAATTGCCTTGCCTCATGATTATTTTTACGTATTTTATATCCTTTACTTGACAGGTCACTGGAGGCAGAGAAAGGGTCTTTTTCATCTTTGTGTTCTCCATGATACCGAATACAATCTATTACACATTGTAGATACACAATAAGTGTGTTTTGGTTAACCTGATAGCTAATACCAGAGGGATGGATAAAATAGAGTTATCATTCATAAGAATTAATGTAAATTGAATGCATACTCTGTGCCAGGTACTATACCAAAGCTTTACAATAATTATTTAATCTATCACACAATCCCATGAGATAAGCACCATTTTTAGTTTTTATTTGCCCAAGATTTCATAGTCAGTAAGTTAGAGCCTGGGGCAGAATCATCTGACTCTAAATCTTCTGCTTTAATCAGTGTGTTATAATGCAAAGCAACATGGTGGGAACTCAAACATTTTGAGTTTGGAAGAGGGTTAACAGATGAGAGACTAGCTCTTATTTCCTGGAGGACTTAGCATCTGGGTTTAGAAAGCTAGATTGGGGTTAAATTGTGGATGTCTTTGAATGCCAGGTATGGCATGAGAAGTCATCTGCCTTTCCCTGATTTCCATCTGCACCAGTCGAGATGCTGATTACTTTCTGAGGCCCAACATAAACACCTGATATGATATGAGAACTTCCACAGTCCTCCAAATCACATTGAATTGCCCCTACTTCCATAGTACTTTGTTTACATCTCTGCCTTGATGTATAATATTACTTTCTTAATGGTAATAGTCTGTGGATGTTTCTATCTTCTTCGCATTTTATAAATTCTTTGACAGCAGGCACCCTATTTTACCAGAATATAAGGGAATGTGTGCATATATTTTCCTCATTTCCTCTTTATTATATATTTATAAAATCATGTACAGATGTGAGAGTTGGACCATAAAGAAGGCTTAGCACTAAAGAATTGATGCTTTTGAACTGTGGTGCTGGAGAAAACTCTTGAGAGTCCCTTGGACAGGAAGGAGATCAAACCAGTCAATCCTAAAGGAAACCAACCCTGAATATTCATTGGACGGACTGATGCTGAAGCTGAAGCTCCGATATTTTGGCCACCTGATGCAAAGATCTGACTTCTTGGAAAAGACCCTGATGCTAGGAAAAACTGAGGACAGGAGGAGAAGGGGACAACAGAGGATGAGATGGTTAGATGGCATCACCAATTCAATGGACATAAGTTTGAGCAAACTCTGGGATATAGTGAAGGATAGGGAAGCGTGGCATGCTGCAGTCCATGGGGTCACAGAGAGTTGGACAGGACTTAGTGACTGAACAGCAGCAGTATGAATAGCTACACTAGTGACATATAAAAAAAGATGTAGAATTCAATAACCGAGTAGAAAATTCAGTATAAATAACCCTTTCACAGTAGCCCCCAAATCTAAAAGGCAGCTAAAAAGATAGCTAACAAACATGAATACACCATTACACATAAAAGCATAAAATTGTGCTAAAGGACATTTCAAAAATATCTGAAAGTAAAGAAATAAACTTAGTAAGAACTATACAGAGTGTGGGATTTTACCTATACACAATCTAAGATATTAGGCTACTCTAGTTCCATGGATTCTGGCATAAGACATGAGAATCTTGGGTGAGAGACAAAGGACTTTATTATAATTTTTTGATATATATTTATTTATTTTAATTGGAGGCTAATTACTTTACAATATTGTATTGGTTTTGCCATACATCAACATGAATCCGCCACGGGTTTACACTTTATTATTGACAATAAAAGCAGTAACCAGAGCTTATGATGATTTGTGTCTATCCTTAATACCCCCCACCCTCCTAACCAAGTCCCACAAGGATGATATGAAGGACGCTGAACACATACTGGATTGCATTACAGGAGAGGGACAATGAGTTTGGAGGTTCCACTGATTTTATAGAAAAGTAAAAGCAAGCCTGCTCTTTTTCTATAGGGAGATATTTCCTCACCCTTCATTGCAAACATGACCCTGAGAAATGGCTCAGAAAAACAGGCTTCAAGGATTGCATTTTGGCATACTCAGCAAGAAAATACAGGGGTACAAAGGGACCATGGAGGATTGTTTCTCCCAAACACTATTGCATTTATACATGGGAAGACTTCATGTCAATAAGTTAGCATGCATGTGTGCTAAGTCGGTTCAGTCCTGTCCAACTCTTTGTGATCCTATGGAATGTAACCCACCAGGCTCCTCTGTCCATGGGATTCTCCAGGCAAGAATAATGGACTGGATTGCCATGCCTTCCTTCAGGGGATCTTCCCCACCCAGGGATCAAACCCAAGTCTCTATGTCTCCTGCATTGGCAGGCAGGTTCTTTACCATTAGTATGACCTGGGAAACCCCCCAAAAGTTAGAAATTCACCTCAAATTAATCCCTAAGTCCAGTAACACTCCAATCAAAATATTAATATTAACAAGACCATTTTTTTTGTGGAACTTGAAAATTGATTACAAAATTGGAAAAGGCATGTGCAGAAAACTTGGTTTCCCTGACAGCTCAGTTGTAAAGAATCCACCTGCAATGCAGGAGACGCCAGTTCTATTCCTGCGTCAGGAGGATTTACTGGAGAAGGGATAGGCTACCCACTCTAGTATTCTTGGCTTCCCTTGTGGCTCAGCTGGTAAAGAACCTGCCTGCAATGCGGGAGACCTGGGTTCAATTCCGGGTTGGGAAGATACCCTGGAGAAGGGAAAGGCTACCCACTCCAGTATTCTGGCCTGGAGAATTCCATGGACTTTATAGTCCATTGGGTCACAAAGAGTTGGACACAACTGAGCGACTTTCACATTCACCTTCTTTATACAGAAAATTGATTTATGAAGGATGTTGCACTGCAAAAGAGTGGAGAAAGGACTGATAAAGAATGGTCTTGATCTGAGAGCTGATTTTATGTGTGTCTTCATTTTGTGAATATTCATCAAGATGTGCAGTTAAGATATGTCCATTTTCTGTATGTGTGCTATACTTAAGTAAAAACCTTTTGAAAACCTGCTTAATAGTATACTTTCTCACCAGTAGAGTTGCATGTTTGAGTAGAGAAACTCAAACAAGTTTGTTTAAGCTACACTTATTTTAAACCAAATAAGGATGGCTTATAAACCAAACCAACAAAATAGGAATGCAGAAAAAAATTTCTTGGAATACAGAGAAATTTTTCAAAATATGTTACAGACCAATAATTAGAATATAAAATACGTAAAGTACCCATGAGAAGCAATATTAAGAAGACAAACAGGGGTTTCCCTGGTGGCTCAGTGGTAAAGAATCTGCCTAAATGCAGGAGACACATGTTCAATGCTTGGTCCAAGAAGATCCTTACATGCTGCGGAGCAACTAAGCCCATGTGCCACAACTACTGAGCCTGTGCTCTAAAGCCAGGAAACTGAAATTACTGAAGCCCGTGGGCTCTAGAGCCTGTGCTCCACAAGAGAACCCACTGCAATGAGAAGTCCGTGCACTGCAACTAGAGAGTAGGCCCTGTTTGCCTCAATGAGAGAAAAACCTGTGTGCAGCAACTAAAACCCAGTGCAGTCCTCCAAATAAATACAAAAATAAACAAATAAAATTATTTTTAAAAAGGAGACAAAAGAAAAATGGGTAAAGGATATCAAAAGATAATTCAAAGAAGAGGAAGTATGCTTGCTCAGAAAAACCTACAATGAGATGCTCACCCAAAGAAATGGTATGGGAAAGGCAGGTTCAACATTAGGGAGATGCTAATTTTCATTTCTTAGACTGGTAAAAAAAGAAATTTAAAGATACTTATCTGCAAGAATGTGGGGGAAATGGGTACACTTCTACAGCTGATGTGTGTGTAAATTGATGTAATTAGCATTTGGCAGTGTCTAGTGAGGTTGAAAGTGCTGCACTCAATGTGTCAGCAAATTTGGAAAATTCAGCAGTGGCCACAGGACTGGAAAAGGTCGGTATTCATTCCAATCTCTAAGAAAGGCGATGCCAAAGAATGCTCAAACTACTGCACAATTGTACTCATCTCACACGCTAGTAAAGTAACTCTCAAAATTCTCCAAGCCATGCTTCAACAATACGTGAACTGTGAACTTCCAGATGTTCAAGCTGTATTTAGAAAAGGCAGAGGAACCAGAGATCAAATTATCAACATCCAACAAATTGCTGGATCATTGAAAAAGCAAGAGAGTTTCAGGAAAACATCTATTTCTGCTTTATTGATTATGCCAAAGCCTTTAAGTGTGTGGATCACAATAAACTGAAAAATTCTGAAAGCGATGGGAATACCAGACCACCTGAATTGCCTCTTGAGAAATCTGTGTGCAGGCCAGGAAGCAACAGTTAGAACTGGACATGGAACAACAGACTGGTTCCAAATCAGGAAAGGTGTACATCAAGGCTGTATATTGTCACCCTGCTTAGTTAACTTATATGCAGAGTACATGAGAAACACTGAGCTGGATGAAGCACAAGCTGGAATCAAGATTGCTGGGAGAAATATCAATAACCTCAGATATGCAGATGACACCAGCCTTATGGCAGAAAGTGAAGAAGCACTAAAGAGCCTCTTGATGAAAGTGAAAGAGGAGAGTGAAAAAGTTGGTTTAAAGTTCAACATTCAGAAAACTAAGATCATGTCATCTGGTCCCAACACTCCATGGCAAATAGACGGGGAAACAGTGGCAGACTTTATTTTGGGGGGCTCCAAAATCACTGCAGATGGTGACTGTAGCCATGAAATTAAAAGATGTTTACTCCTTGGAAGGAACGTTATGATCAACCTAGACAGCATTTTAAAAAGCAGACATTTCTTTGCCAACAAAGGTCTGTCTAGTCAAGGCTATGGTTTTTCCAGTGGTCATGTATGGATGTGAGAGTTGGACTGTAAAGAAAAGTGAGTGCCGAAGAATTGATGCTTTTGAACTGTGGTGTTGGAGAAGACTCTCGAGAGTCCCTTGGACTGCAAGGAGATACAACTAGTCCATCCTAAAGGAGATCAGTCCTGAGTGTTCATTGGAAGGACTGATGTTGAAGCTGAAACTCCAATAGTTTGGCCACCTGATGCAAAGAACTGACTCATTTGAAAAGACCCTGATGCTGGGAAAGATTGAAGGTGGGAGGAGAAGGGGCTGACAGAGAATGAGATGGTTGGGTGGCATCTCTGACTCAATGGACATGAGTTTGGGTAAACTCTGGGAGTTGGTGATGGACAGGGAGGCCTGGCATGCTGCAGTCCATGGGGTCACAAAGAGTAGGACACAGCTGAGCAACTGAACTGAACTGCATGAGGTTGAATGGGCTTTCCAGGGGGCACTAGTGGTAAAGAACCTGCTTGCTGATGCAAGAGGCATAGAGATGGAGGTTCCATCCCTGGGTTGGGAAGATTCCCTGGAGGAGGGCATGGCAACCCACTCCAGTATTCTTGCCTGGAGAATCCCATGGACAGAGGAGCCTGGAAGGCTACAGTCCATGAGGTCACAAAGAGTCAGACATGAATGAAGCAACTGAGCATGCACACACAGTGAGGTTCAAGATGCACATACTCTGTCATTTAGCAATTCCAGTTCTAGGAAACAAATTTATAGAGTAATAAGAGGCTATAACAAGAGAATTCATTGCAGCATTCTTTGTAATAGAAAAAAGAGTAGCTACTCAAAAATGTCCACAAGAATGAAATGCACAAGGAAACTATTCAAAAATGGAATATGATATACCAGTTAAAATGAATGTACATATGTTATAGCATGAACATGGATAAATTTAAAAGATTATAATGTTGGGTGAAAAAATCAAGTTGTGGGCAATTACATGCAGTGCGATATAACATTGTAAAACAAAAATTATGATAAAATTCATTTTAAAAACCCCATATCTTGTGCAATTCTAGGTACTTAGACTCAGTGAACAAAACAGAGATATCTGCCCTCAAGGACTTTACATCTCAGTGGAGGAATACTGAAATAAAGCAATAAGCATACTAAGTAAATAAGTTGAATGTTGTATTAGAGAATGATGAAAGCAGAACAGAGTAAGGCAGATAAAGTAGGGCTGTGCAGGTTGCAGTATTAAATAAGCTAGTTCAGATAGGCTTCATTGAAATGGTGGGATTTGAGCCTTAAAGAAGGTGAAGGAGTGTAAATAATTGGATAACATGGACAAAGCATTAATCTCCAAAATATACAAGCAGCTCATGAAGCTCAATACCAGAAAAACAAACAACCCAATGAGAAAGTGGGCAGAAAACCTAAACAGACATTTTTCAAAAGAAGACATATACATGGTTAACAAACATGAAAAGATGCTCAACATTGCTGACTCTCAAAGAAATGCAAATCAAAACTACAATGAGGTTTCACCTCAGAATGGTGATAACAGCCATCGTTAAAAAATCTACGAACAATACATTTCAAAGAGGGTGTGGAAAAAAGGGAACCCTTTTGCATTATCAGTGGAAATGTATATTAATACAGGCACTATGGAGAACAGTATGGAGAATCCTTAAAAAACTAGGAATAAAACTACAAATGACCCAACTGTCCCACTACTGGGTATATACCCTGAAACCATAATTGAAAAAGTCACATGTACCCCGATGTTCATTGCAGCACTATTTGCAATAGCTTCCCTGGTAGCTCAGACAGTAAAGCATCCACCTGCAATGCAGGAGACCCGGGTTCAATCCCTGGGTTGCGAAGATCTTTTGAAGAAAGAAATATCTACCCATTCCAGTATTCTTACCTGGAGAATTCCATAGACAGAGGAGCCTGGCAGGCTACAGTCCATGGGGTTGCAAAGAATTGGACACGACTGGGTAACTAACACTTTACAATAGTTAGGACATGGAACCAACCTAGATGTCTGTCAACAGATGAATGGATAAAGAAGCTGTGGTACATATATATTAGTACAATGGATTATTACTCAGCCATAAAAAGGAACACATTTGAGTTGATTTAATGAGGTGGATGAACCTAGAGCTTATTATACAGAGTGAAGTTACAAAGAGAAAAACAAATATTGTATATTAATGCATATGTATATAATCTATACAGATCATCAAAGCAGTCAATCCCAAAGGAAATAAACCCTGAATACTCATTGGAAAGGCTGATGCTGAAGCTGAAGTTCCAATAACTTGGCCATCTGACATGAAGACCCCAATCACTAGAAAAGAGTCTGATGCTGGGAAAGATTGAAGGCAGAAGAACAGGACAATAGAGGATGAGAAGGTTGGATGACATCACCAATTCAATGAACATGAACTTGGGCAAACTCTGGGAGATGGTGATGGACAAGTAGGCCTGGTGTGCTGCAGTCCATGGGGTTGCAAAGAGTCAGACATGACTTGACAACTGAAAACCAAACAGATGATGCTGATAAACCTATTTGCAAGACAGCAGGGGAAACACAGACATAGAGAACAGATTTGTGGACATAGTGGGGGAAGAAGATGGTAGGATGAATTGAGAGAGTAGCATGAAAACATACAGTACTGTATGTAAAATAGATAGCTACTGGGAATATGCTGTATGACTCAGGGAGCTTAAACCGGTGCTCTGTGACAACATAGAGGATGGGATGGGGTGGAAGGGAAGTTCAAGAGGGAGGGGCCATACGTATATCTATGGCTGATTCATGATGATGTATGGCAGACCAACATAATATCATAAAGCAATTTTCCTTCAACTAAAAGTAAATTTAAAAAAGGAAAATGCATTAAATACTCATAACCTACCCAACATCGTTTCTTAGATTAACCTGCCCTAAGGATCATGGCATCCTGTCCCATCACTTCATGGGAAATAGATGGGGAAACAGTGGAAACAGTGTCAGACTTTATTTTTCTGGGCTCCAAAATCACTGCAGATGGTGACTGCAGCCATGAAATTAAAAGATGCTTACTCCTTGGAAGGAAAGTTATGACCAACCTAGAGAGCATATTCAAAAGCAGAGACATTACTTTGCCAACAAAGTTTCGTCTAGTCAAGGCTATGGTTTTTCCTGTGGTCATGTATGGACGTGAGAGTTGGACTGTGAAGAAGGCTGACTACCAAAGAATTGATGCTTTTGAACTGTGGTGTTGGAGAAGACTCTTGAGAGTCCCTTGGACTGCAAGGAGATCCAACCAGTCCATTCTGAAGGAAATCAGCCCTGGGATTTCTTTGGAAGGAATGATGCTGAAGCTGAAACTCCAGTACTTTGGCCACCTCATTCGAAGAGTTGAGTCATTGGAAAAGACTGATGCTGGGAGGGATTGGGGGCAAGAGGAGAAGGGGACGACAGAGGATGAGATGGCAGGATGGCATCACTGACTCGATGGACGTGAGTCTGAGTGAACTCCGGGAGTTGGTGATAGACAGGGAGGCCTGGCTTGCTGAACACGACTGAGCGACTGATCTGATCTGATCTGATCTGAAAGGTGCTAAACCACTTACATTTATTAGCTTACATCTGGGCAAAGTCATTTAACACAAATCCTCTTTTTTATAATAAAATGTTCAGTATCTCATGTAAATTACTGAATACTGTACTGAACATGAAACACAGGATGGTTGAACAGGTACAGAATGAGTGGACGCATATCAGGATCAGTTGTTTACCTTGTGATCACTCAGCTGACTGGGAGCTGTAGATCTCTGCCGCTGCCCAGCATGTTGACAGAGTATCCTACCACATAATGCTGGCCAGGGAAAACATTAAAATTCAAAAGCTTGTGGTTGTGTATTTTTCTTCTGGACAGGTTTAGCTGTGTGAGTACAGGCTCATTGAGGTGTATCTTGACTTAGCTAGAGATATGATTTTTCCAGGGAAGCAACAATACAAAGTGAGAGAGGGGCAGGAGAGTGGAGGGTATATGTCAGTGAGTGATCACAAAGACTGAGCATGACATCTGAGCTAGGGAAGGAGGGGAGAGAAAACAGTAAGGGAGAGAGAGGTGGTGAAATCTGGAAAGACCAATGGACTAGAGATTCTGGTGAGGTTAAAGGGTAATGGGGTGTGGGTAACAAAGGGAATGAACTGGAAAAAGAGGAGGTATATCAGAATGATCATTCTTGAGTTCACCAGGAATTAAGACAGAACTACTGTTGGGAGTGACCTACTGTAGGAGCTAAAATCTTTCAGAAATAAAGGAGAGGAGTCCTGAAATTTGGTTGATGATCACAATGCAGGCTAGTTGGTGACACAAGCTGTCAAAGCTGGAGGTTTTGGAGGATGTAGGAGAGGAATGTTCTAAAGGAGGCAATGAGAAACATGAAAGACATTTACCAGAGCTTCAGGCTCTGTGGAACAATGGCCGTGGGAGAAAAAAATTATCTGCTTCTCTTGAGTGGACGTCAGGAGACACAGAATCCTCAAGGAAGAGCCTGGTTTCTGTTAGGGCAAGAAAATGAAGGGCACATTCAGAGAAGAGGGTGATGATGTGAAGGAATTATTGAGGTCGCATTGCATTTTAAGAGTAGGAAAGGGGTGTGAGAAGTGAAGTAAAGAGATGTGGTCACAGCCTTATGGAATTTAGAATGTAGATGTTGAGGAGTATCATGGAGATTTGGGGATTCTTGTGGTGACTGGCACAAATGGGGATGGACATTATGATAAGGTGGGTTCTGATGGATTTGAGGCAGATCGATTCAAGATAGACTTTGAAGTTGGGACAGGAGTGGGGAGGTGCCTGTCTGGGGCTTCCTTCAACCCCAAGAGATGTGGAAGTTCAGTCTTACTTCTGGTGCACTGGACAACAGAATGCTCCATGTTGCTCCTGGAGACAGATCACATAAATCTGTAATGATGGAAAACGTGGCTAGAAACTACATACCACATTCGGGGTAGGAGTATCCCTTGGAAAGTGAGAGGAGAATGGAAATGGGATGAAAGTTAATGAAACTTCAATTTTTATATAATATTTATATTCCTTAAAATGGGCAAAGTAAATATACCTAAATATTAACAACATCTAACTCTGAGTGGTAGAAACACTGGTGTTCATTATATTTAATGCCTGGGACATTGTAGGCACACAGTGAAAGCTATTTTTTAAGCATGCTTTTCTGTTTTAAAAGTTCCTCCTACAAACACGCAAAACTCTCAAGTTAGCACACTGTGCTACAAGACCATAGAAAAATAAATGAAGAGAAGTGGGGGAGGTGTGAGAAATGCTTGAGGAGACCGTGATCAGTGATCTATGTAGAGCTCTACCACCATACACGAGTCATATCGAAAATACGGAGTGTAAGCTGAAGACAGTCCTATCTCCGTTTTACTTTAATACTCTAAGGTTCTGGGTGAGTATCCAGAAAATGACTTTGGAAGACTGAGTTCTTCCAAATAACTACCAGATCCTCACTCTTCTCCCCAACAGAGACACTGGGTGGTGCTGCTGTCCAAAAATTCTGCTCGATCCTGGGGTTGTTACTTCAATCTGCAGAAGGGGATTCATCTAAGCAACTACTGTAGGCCGGGCTTCCCAGATGGCACTAGTGGTAAAGAAACCATGTGCCAATACAGGAGACATAAGAGATGTGACTTTGCTCCCTGGGTGGGGAAGATCTCCTGGAGGACGTCATGGCAACCCACTCCAGTATTCTTGCCTGGAGAATCCCATGGACAGAGGAGCCTGGCGAGCTACAGTCCATAAGGATGCAAATAGTCGGACACATCGGAAGTGACTAAGCATGCTTTCACACTACTGTCGACCAAGCAAAGTGCTTGGGATTAGAGATATAAAGATGAATAGCCTCAGCAGATTCTCCTCTGATTACACTGCTACCAGCTTCAGTGGCCAAGAAATTAGAAAATGTGACTTTTACATAGGAGAGCACCACTGTCACAGACATGCCCAGTTGTGGGAGTGAAAGACCCTGCACGACCCACCCTTTCCATGAGCACCCCTTGCCCACCAGCTGGTCAAGGATTACAACAGACAACAGTGAGCATCACTGGTCATCACCACAAGCTTTGGCTCCTTCGGATATAAAATGCCAAGCGTACCTGAATATGGCTCCTTCATCTTGAATCTCAGAGCTTCAGATGTTCCAAGCTAACTGGGTAAGATGTGTCTGCTTGTTGTAGAGGCCCCTATTACTGTGGAGGAGTGAGTATACTTGGGAGGAAGGGAAGTGGACCCTCAGGACAAAAGTAGTGGTAGAAGCAGGGCAGGTAGGCCAGCCATCAGTCCCTGGAGGAATCAGAGTGTGTTTGGATGGAGTCTGGGGAGGTGAATCTGGTATGAGGTTACTAACACCCAGTTGCAGGGGTGAAGTCCTGAGTAGAGGATAGTGGACTCAGGCCAGCAAGGCTAAAGCAGTGGGAGGGGTGAGGAGGTGGGTCTAGGATTCTTTGGCCAATCGAAGAGAAGTGGGGCGGAGCCTGACACCATATAACTGAGGGGTTCCTCGCAGGAAGGCTAACCTCGTCTAGAGTGCTAAGTGGTGTCAGTGCAGCCCTCTACCTTTCTCTGATCTTCCAGTCTTCGAGTGAGGACGTGTGTCCCCGCCGGAGCCAGAGGACTATGGGGACAGGAAGGCGTGGCGGCCGCGGGGCAGACGAATCGGGCCTGCAGGAATTGGAGGGACGGAGATTAGGATGGGCGATTTGTAGCGGCGCCTCCTGGCAAGTCAGTGCCTTTGTCTTCACAAAGCGGCCTTCTGAGAGGGATTCGGATCCTTCCCGGGTTGGTCCCTGGCAGGTCCGAGGCGGGAGCTCCAGGAGCGGCCATCCACTGCGGCTGTAGGTCTGATGCTGAGGGGACGAAGAGTTTGGGGCTCGGAATGGGCCCTCTGGGACTGGCCCTTCTCTCCCTCCCCTCCTGTGACTGCTAGGTTGGACTGGGCTACCAACAATGATGATAGTTATTTTAAAATGTAAGCAAATTGCTACTAACAACGTGGCGTATGGGCCCGGCCCTGTTATTTTTTATTTAAAGTCCCTGTTTCCCCACCTCTGGAGATTGGCAGCTGATTGCTTGTCCAGGAGGGTCCTAGGGTGACCACGACGGAGGGGAGGCATATTCGGGAAATCTGGTTGCTTGGGGGCCTCTCCATTCTTGTCTGGGCACTAGAAGTGTCTAACTCCACCGGGCTGAGACCAGACATGGGCAGGAGAGGTCTGCTTTCTGGGCTCAGAGGTCTCCTATTATCACCTCTGGACAAACCTGGAATGATCACTGAGCACCTCACCTCCTAGCTTCACCTCCTCCTCTCTCCTCTTGAGGAGAAAACATGGTGAAATAAAAATCGACTCTGTTTGGTTTATCCCATTCTGCTAAAGTTCTTGGTTTGATCATAATCGCTGTGCCATCTTACAGCATTTACAAACCAGTCCCACAAGGAGGTATTGTGAGATATGTAATTAGTTTTGACTGGATTTAATCCCTCCTTTTATTGTAGCCCCTTAGTCTACTGTCTTCAGACAGATGAAATAGAAAGAAACTAGTCCAATTAATGCTACATTTGTATGCTGCTTCCTAACGCCCCAAGAAAAATGTCCCCCTCTCTAATAATTGAAAACAAATTGAAAGTGCTCAAATAGTGCTATCTCCTGTTACAAATTCATTAGATGGTCAAACCCAGTCCTTAATTTTTATTCTATTCTTATCTTCTCATGTGTTTGTATCACCTCCATTTTACCTTTGCTGTGATTTTAAAAGAGTCAGAAATATTGGCTCCTGACTTCTAGAACATCTTGGTTTCTAGCACACTTGATGCAATGGCATTTACTGTCTTCAGAAATGGGATAATGATGTGGAATAAAACATATTCTAATAAAGACATGACTCTTCTAAGATCTGTTGCTGTTTGCCTTTTGAAAATCAGCAGGTAAAATACATATTGACATTAAATATGACAATTTTGACTCTTACTCCTTAGTACGATAATAGTTCTACCAGGGCAGTTTTTTAAATATTTCTTTTCTATCTTTTGGTCAACATGAGTGATAAGTCAGACTTGTCTGAAGTAGAGAAGTCTGACAGGCCCAAACTGAAGAAAACTAATACTAAAAAAAAAAAAAAAAACGTTCTTCCCTCAAAGGTAAGTAAGTCATGGGGAGTTTCTATTTGAGACAAACAATGGTGAAAATTAATAGGTTTGGTAAATACATGCTTCTAGTAATTTTTCCCACAAGGTAAACAATAGGGTACCAGTTATTTAATGTAACATTATGTTCAGCATTCAGTCGTATCTGACTCTTCGTAACCCCATGAACTGTAGCTCCTGAGGCTTTTCTGCCCATTGACTTCTCCAGGCAAGAATACTGGAGTGAATTGCCATTTTTATTCCAGGGGATCTTCTTGACCTAGGGATTGAACCCATGCCTCCTGCACTGCAGACAGATTCTATACCTTCTGATCCACCAGGGAAGCCTAATGTAACATTCAGTTCAGTTCAGTTCAGTCGCTCAGTCATGTCCGACTCTTTGCGACCCCATGAATCCCAGCACGCCAGGCCTCCCCGTCCATCACCAACTCCCAGAGTTCACTCAGACTCACGTCCATCGAGTCGGTGATGCCATCCAGCCATCTCATCCTCTGTCATCCCCTTCTTCTCCTGCCCCCAATCCCTCCCAGCATCAGAGTCTTTTCCAATGAGTCAACTCTTTGCATGTGGTGGCCAAAGTACTGGAGTTTCAGCTTTAGCATCATTCCTTCCAAAGAACACCCAGGACTGATCTCCTTTAGGATGGACTGGTTGGATCTTGCAGTCCAAGGGACTCTCAAGAGTCTTCTCCAACACCACAGTTCAAAAGCATCAATTCTTCAGCACTCAGCCTTCTTCACAGTCCAACTCTCACATCCATTCATGACCACTGGAAAAACCATAGCCTTGACTAGACGGACGTTTGTTGGCAAAGTAATGTCTCTGCTTTTTAATATGCTGTCTAGGTTGGTCATAAATTTCCTCCCAAGGAGCAAGTGTCTTTTAATTTCATGGCCGCAGTCACCATCTGCAGTGATTTTGGAGTGCAGAAAAATAAAGTCAGCCACTGTTTCCACTATCATAGGCAATGGGAATTTACTGTATGGCTCAGGAAACTCAAACAATCAACCTAGAGGGGTGGGATGGGGAAGGAGGTGGGACCGGGGTTCAAAAGGGAGAGGATATATGTAAACCCATGGCTGATTCATGTTGGGGTTTGACAGACAGCAACAAAATTCTGGAAAGCAATTATCCTTCAATAAAATAATAAATTAAAAAGAAAAAAATTCATACAGATGTATCTAGTTACTTATCTTCTAACAGAGAATCTTTTGATCTTTAAAACAATAACTTTCATGACCTGCAATTTTGTGTCCATTAGGGAGTGTCCATGGAAGGCATTTCAAACATCTATCTCCACTGGTACAGCCAGTCGGGGACTGGCAGCCTGTGAGTCACAGCTGTTGACTCAAAGTGTGGTTGAGTGACCAGAGCTCAAGAGATAATAGCCTTTCTATGAAAATCAGGCTGGAGATTAAGGGGGAAGGAACTGTGGTACTTGGCCAGTTCTTTTTGGTTCTTTATTTATATTTAGCTATGGAGATTTAAGGACATGAATGCAGAGCGGGTCAGGCCCTTACAGCAATGTAGAGGAGAATTATCAGCAATAAAACCTACAGTATCTCCTTTTACCTCAAAATGTTTGAATGGCCAGCTTCATGTTGAAGTTCACGGCTTTTCTTGTCCATTCCCTTTTCTTTGTGGTCCAGGAAGATTTTTATTTTAATTTCATTTGTGTAAATTTCCTATATATGGAGTGATGAATTTTAATGGTGTTGCTGATTTTCTATTAGTTTCCTTGATAAACAAGTTTCTAGCTTATGACATCCGTTGAGAGAGAACAATCTGTGGAATTCAATCCTTTACAATTTATTATGATTTTCTTTGAAGCTCATTATTACATCCTATTGTGAAATATTTCATTTGAATATTTAAAATAAGCTGTAAGTAACCCTTTTGACTAGGATGATGACATGTGTGGAGGATATCTCTGTTATGCAAACAATGAGATAAAAGTGATATAAACTACAAAATTCAAAAATTTCAGTGCTCATTCTTTGCAGCCAGTGTTCTTGCCTGGAGAATCCCAGGGACTCGGGAGCCTGGTGGGCTGCCGTGTATAGGGTCACACAGAGTTGGACACGACTGAAGCGACTTAGCAGCAGCAGCAGCATTCTTCACAGAGATCAAAAACAAATTATTATACCTCAGACAGAGCACCACCTCCTGAAGAGTAAAATGGGGGCAAGATTTGATTCCAGAGAGAGTTAATGGACTATTGCAAACATGAATGGGGCCAGTATCACCTCCAGACCTCTCTTTGAGATCAATAGAAAAAGAATTTAGGCAATAAGCCCCCTCAAGGAGTTCATTTCTTATTATTATTTTGTAATGTTGAAAATTAAGGATTTTGAAGAGGAAAAGGAGCTTATTATGCAAGCTACATTAAAATCAACCATGAAATCCAGTGCATACCTTACTGTTTCAGCAATTAGAAATTGGAATATCCACTGGGAAAAAAATTCAGAAGTGGAAACTCTGTGCAGATCCAGGTGCCTTCTCTGAGAAACAAATGTGAACCATTTGAAAAGAGTGACTTCAGAAAACGCCTTAATGTCTATGTTGCTAATAGTTGCTGCTTCAAAACATCAGTTTTTCTTCCTATGAGTCAGGAATGCATTACCAAGGTAGATTTAGAAAAGGCAGAGGAACAAGAGATCATATTGCCAACATCTGTTGGATCATCAAAAAAGTAAGAGAGGTCCAGAAAAAAATCTACTTCTGCTTTATTTATTGACTATGCCGAAGTCTTTGACTATGTGGATCACAGCAGACTATGGATGCATTTGTGGGGGCACTTTTTCCTTCTGAGCTGGAAGGAAAGTCCGATGCTGTAAAGAGCAATATTGCATAGGAACCTGGAATTTTAGGTCCATGAATCAAGGCAAATTGGAAGTTGTTTTATATATTATACTCTGTTTACACTTATTAATAGATAATTGGTATATTACTCTGTGCTGTACAGCATATCCTTGTTGCTTAAAGTTCAAAATGAATAATTTAAAATATAATGAAATATTAAGTTCTAATGAAAACCATTGTAAATTAAAAAGGACTGAAATCGCAGAGTGCTTTCTCTCTCTCCAAGGATGTAGTAAGCTTGAAATCAATCTTTTAAAAAAGAAATAGGAGAATAGAATTATGGATAGGGGGAAGGGGAGGAGAGGGTGAGATGCATGGAAAGAGTAACATGGAAATTTACATTACCATATGTAAAATAGACAGCCAATGGGAATTTGCTGTATGGCTCAGGAAACTCAAACAGGGGCTCTGTATCAATCTAGAGGGGTGGGATGCGGAGGGAGATGGCAGGGAGTTCCAAAAGGGAGGGGATATATGTATACCCTAGGCTGTTTCATGTTGACCAAAACAGCAAAATTCTGTAAAGCAATAATCCTTCAATAAAAATTAATTAATTAAAAAATAAAAAGTATCTCAAAATAAACAAAAATAAAAGGAATAGGGAAATCACCAACTACTTTGAAATTCAGCAATATACTTATAGAAATAAAAATGTCAATGCACCAAGAAGAAAACACATGGACATTACATTCAGTAAATACTATCATAAGCAATAGCAGTCAAATATGTGAGGTAGAAGAAGGAGTCATCTTATTTCTCTTATTGCTGAACATCGTCCTCCTCCTTATTTTGATGCAAGGAGCTAGAGACATGTCCTACAACAAGAAATGGATGCATGCATGTGTGCTAAGTCTCTTCAGTTGTGTCCCACTCTTTGTGACCCTATGAACTGTGGCCCACCAGGCTCCTCTGTCCCTGGGAATTATCCAGGAAAGAATACTGGAGTGGGTTTCCATGCCCTCCTCCAGGGAACCTTCTCCATCTAGGGACAGAACCTGGGTCTCCTGTGTCTCCCGCATTGCAGGCAGGTTCTTTACTACCGGCACCACCTGGGAAGACCCAAGAAATGGATGTGCGCATGCTAAGCCGCTTCAGTCGTGTCTGACTCTTTGAGACCCTATGGATTGTAACCCGCTAGGCTCCTCTGTCCATGGGACTTTACAGCAAGAATACTGGAGTGGGGTGCCATGCCTTTCTCCGGGGCATCTTCCCAATCCAGGGGTTGAATCCATGGCTCTTACGTTTCCCACATAAGAAGGCAGGTTCTTTACCACTAGCACCACCTGGGAAGCCCCAAGAAATGGATGCCTGTACTTAAAATCACCATGGTTAACAGCAGGTGCTTGAATGGAAAAACATCAGGGAAACTATCACCCCACGCTCCCGCTCCATCTCTAGGCTGAGTGTCACAGGAAGGTTGTTATTTGTTCAGCCCTCCTCACTCTACCATACGTTTGGCCAATTGCTTTATCTCATGGGCTACCAGTCCCTCATTGGCTGCTACTGTGGAGACTGTGGCTACGTTCACTGTCACTGGACTATCCCATCATCCCTGCAAGTTTGCAATTCAGTCAGGGTTTTTTTTTTTTTTTTTTTTTTTTTAAAGCAAAATGTTCTAGGTTGCAAACAAAAAATAGGGTCAGAGAAATCTGGATAAGGTAATTTCAGAAGATATGGTGTTTGATTCCAGAAATTTAGAATTTTCTTATTTAACACTGTGTTTGAGTCCTATTTTACACATGGAAGTGAATTGGGATTGAAGGAATAGAATGGGTAAATGTGATTTTTACATCTGCTACTGCTGGTGCAGTGGTAAAGAATCTGACTGCCAATGCAGGAGACGAAAGAGACACAGCTTCTATCCCTCGGTCAGAAAGATCCCCTGGAGTAGCAAATGACAACCCAGTTCAGTATTCTTGCTTGGAAATTTTCGAGGAGACAGGAGCCTGGTGGGCTCCTGTCCATGGGGTCAGAAAGAGTCGGAGGTGACTGAGTGACTGAGCACACATACACACACACACTGCTCTTTGTGTGCCTGCGTGCTACCTTGCTTCAGTGGGGCTCGACTCTTTGCAGACCCTATGGACTGTAGCCCACCAGGCTCCTCTCTCCATGGGGATTCGCCAGGAAAGAATACTGGAGAGGGTTGCCATGCCCTCCTCCCGGGGATCTTTATGACCCAGGGATGGAACCTGCCCCTCCTGCGACTCTTGCATTGCAGGCGGATTCTTTACTGCTGAGCCACCCGGGAAGACCACACTGTTTTTTATCGGTTGCTATACCTCATATCGCTAAGAGTCGGACACGACTGAGCGACTTCACTTTCACTTCTCACTTTCGTGTACTGGAGAAGAAAATGGCAACCCACTCCAGCGTTCTTGCCTGGAGAATCCCAGGGACGGGGGAGCCTGGTGGGCTGCCGTCTATGGGGTCGCACAGAGTCGGACACGACTGAAGTGACTTGGCATAGCATAGCATAGCATACCCCATATAAAAATCTCTGGGTGATACCTAAATATAGACGGGAGAATGCAAATGGAAAAGGCCAACGAAACTTGTAGGGAAAGAATTTTGACCATAAAGATCCCTAAAATTACTGAGAAACCATGAACAGAAATAACCACTTACGAAAGTGACGAGTTGCGAAAAGTACACGATTTTCCATGGAACAAATGACACAACCGACACATATTGAAGCAAAGTTAACGAGGTTTTTAATGTTTTCTTTGGGGTAGAAATGTTTTAAAGATTAAATGTAGGGCCTAAGGGGAGAACCCTTAAGTCTGGTTTGCGATGGTCAGACAGTCCTGAGGCAGTTCATCTGCAGGTGTGGTATCCGATGAGCGACTTGGTGGCCACGTTTATGGCATACTTGCAGAGGTCCCCAGGCAACAGAAGACGCACAGCTGCCTCGATGTCTTCGTGCGTGATGGTGCGGCGCTTGTTGTTGCGGGCCAGGCGCCCGGCCTCTTCGGCTATCCGCTCAAACATATCTTTCACAAACGAATCCAGGATGTTCACGGAGTCGCGGGAAAGACTCATGCCTTTATGTATTTGCCTCAGCACCCTAGGGAAATAGGTAGCAAAACGTGAGAAATTGTCGTTATGGCGGTGCCGGCGACGGCGACGGCGGCCATTAGCTGTCTTCTGCTTTGCCTTTTTTGGTTCCGCATCACACGGCTCTGGTTTGGAGGTCTCCGCTTTCGCCATCTCCGTTTCAGAGGGCTCAGTTTCGGAGGTGCCAGTTTCTTTGGTGATCACGTCTTCCTCATAGCCGTCAGGGGATGGTTGGGACACGACAGAGCCGCCATTCTCCATAGCTCAGCGCAGAAGAACAGCGAGGGGGCTGAAGGCCGTTGGCTGAATGTATAGGCCCTGCTTTCCCTGACGTCACAGACACTGTCCATATCTGATTGGATGCAAGGCAGGGAGGCGTGTTACTATGGCAGCCCATGTCACGTGATACTGGACGTCCCACTTCCCAACTCCTGATGCGCCCCTCCCCGACGTTTAACCCCCAGTCAGCCAAACTCCCCTGGTGGCTCTGACGGTAAAGTGTCTGTCTACAATGCGGGAGACCTGGGTTCGATCCCTGGGTCGGGAAGATTCCATGGCGAAGGAAAGGGCAACCCACTCCAGTACTCTTGCCTAGAAAATCCCATGGACGGCGGAGCCTGGTGTCCATGTGGTCACAAAGAGTTAATTGAACATTAAATAATTGTTACAGTAAATAATTGGTACCCTATTGTTTACTTTGTGGGAAAAATTACTAGAAGCATGTATTCACCAAACCTATTAATTTTCACCATTGTTTGTCTCAAATAGAAACTCCGCATGACTTACTTACCTTTGAGGGAAGAAGGCTTTTTTTTTTTGGTATTAGTTTTCTTCAGTTTGGGCCTGTCAGACTTCTCTACTTCAGACAAGTCTGACTTATCACTCATGTTGACCAAAAGATAGAAAAGAAATATTTAAAAAACTGCCCTGGTAGAACTATTATCATACTAAGGAGTAAGAGTCAAAATTGTCATATTTAATGTCAATATGTATTTTACCTGCTGATTTTCAAAAGGCAAACAGCAACAGATCTTAGAAGAGTCATGTCTTCTAAGATCTTAGAAGAGTCATCAGAAAATAGCAAATAGTTGCCTTTTTACTTAGATTATATAAGTAGTGGTTGCAAAATAGGCCTGCATTCCTATACACTAACAATGAGAAAACAAAGAGAAATTAGAGAAACAATTCAATTAACCATTGCAATGAAAAGAATAAAATACTTAGAAATAAATCTACCTAAGGAAGTGAAAGACCTATATATAGAAAACTATCACACACTGATGAAAGAAATCAAAGAGGACTCAAATAGATGGAGAAATATACCATGTTCATGGATCAGGAGAATAGTGAAAATGCGCATACTACCCAAAGCAATCTATAGATTCAGTGAAAACCCTATCAAGTTACTATTTGAGAAAATGATATTTTTCTATTTTCTATGGTATTATTCTATAAAAATGGTATTTTCACAGAACTAGAACAAATAATTTCACAATTTGTATGGAAATACAAAAAACCTCGAATAGCCAAAGCAATCTTGAGAAAGAAGAATGGACCTGGAGGAATCAACCTGCCTGACTCCAGGATATACTACAAAGCCACAGTCATCAAGACAGTATGGTACTGGCACAAAGACAGAAATATAGATCAATGGAACAAACTAGAAAGCCCAGAGATAAATCCATGCACCTATGGACACGTTATCTTTGACAAAGGAGGCAAGAATATACAATGGAGAAAAGATAATCTCTTTAACAAGTGATGCTGGGAAAACTGGTCAATCACCTGTAAAAGAATGAAACTAGAACACTTTCTAACACCATACAAAAGATAAACTCCCACTGCTGGGCATACACACTGAGGAAACCAGAATTGAAAGAGACACGTGCACCCCAGTGTTCATCTAAGCACTGTTTATAATAGCCAGGACATGGAAGCAACCTAGATGTCCATCAGCAGACGAATGGATAATAAAGCTGTGGTACATATACACAATGGAGTATTACTCAGCCATTAAAAAGAATATATTTGAATCAGTTCTAATGAAGTGGATGAAACTGGAGCCGATTATACAGAGTGAAGTAAGGCAGAAAGAAAAACACCAATACAGTATACTAACGCATATATACGGAATTTAGAAAGATGGTAACGATAACCCTGTATGCAAGGCAGCAAAAGGGACACAGATGTATAGAACAGTCTTTTGGACTCTGTGGGAGAGGGCGAGGGTGGGATGATTTGGGAGAATGGCATTGAAACATGTATATATCATATGTGAAACGAATCGCCAGTCCAGGTTTGATGCATGGTACAGAATGCTCGGGGCTGGTGCACTGGGATGACCCAGAGGGATGGTATGGGAAGGGAGGTGGGAGGGGGGTTCAGGATGGGGAACACGTGTATACCCGTGGCAGATTCATGTTGATGTATGGCAAAACCAAACAGAATATTGTAAAGTAATTAGCCTTCAATTAAAATAAATAAATTTATATTAAAAAAGAAAAAGAAAATAATAATAAACTCAAAATGGATTAAAGATCTAAATGTAAGACCAGAAACTATAAAACTCCTAGAGGAAAACATAGGCAAAACACTCTCTGACGTAAATCACAGAAGGATCCTCTATGATGCACCTCCCAGAATAATGGAAATAAAAGTAAAAATAAACAAATGGGGCCTAGTTAAACTTAAAAGCTTTTGCACAATGAAGGAAACTATAAGCAAGATGAAAAGACAGCCTTCAGAATGGGAGAAGATAATAGCAAATGAAGCAACTGACAAAGAATTAATCTGAAAAATATACAAGCAGCCCATGCAGCTCAATACCAGAAAAATTAACGACCCAATCAAAAAATGGGCCAGATAACTAAGCAGACATTTCTCCAAAGAAGACATACAGATGGCTAACAAACACATGAAAAGATGCTCAACATCACTCATTATCAGAAAATGCAAATCAAAACCACAATGAGGTACCATCTCATGCTGGTTAGAATGGCTGCTATTGGGATGAGATGGGAAGGGAGGTGGGAGGGGGCGTTCAGGATGGGGAACACATGTACACTCATGGCTGATTCATGTCGATGTATGGCAAAAACTACTACAATATTGTAAAGTCATTAGCCTCCAGTTAAAATAAATTAATTAATTTTAAAATATAGGCCTTAGTAGTAATGAGGGAATATAAAAACTGATTTTTTGTTGGAATATTACTAAGAATCACATTAAAACCAATCTCAAAATATTGGACATAACATTAGAACTATAAGAGTTTTGTCCAATTTTGGCTATTTGTCATTTTTCTGCATCTAGTGTTTTGGGTCTTTTATCTCATCCCTAACGAGCCATGCAAACTATGGCTTTGGCCTTCTCTACCTAACGACAGGATAAGGTGAGATAATCAGTTTAGATACTGGGTATACTCAAGTTTCCCAGGGATCAGGGGATCAGTTTGGCCCTCCTCACTTATAGCCTGCTGGAGAAACTCCAAGCCAAGAGAAACGTTTTGTCATATAGTTTTATCTGAAAGTTTCAAAGTTAGTCAAGATTGTCTGAAAAGGCATTCCTTTCTAATTGTATAGTGATAGATAATTCTGAAGAAAATGCTTCGGTTGTCCCGCAGTCTCAGAGCAACCTGTGGAAAAAATGAAAATAGCATATATCTACCTCTCAAATGGGGAAAAAAAAAAAAAAAAAACTACAGTTGAGTCTAACAAACGTTTTGTTCATTACATTGCACACACACATACCTCACTGAGGATTTGTGGTTAGTGCCTTGGCATTCTAAATTTAAAGAAGGTATGGCAGCCTCCCCGGTGGCTCAGACAGTAAAGAATCCGCCTGCAATGGGGAGACTCAGGTTCGATCCCTGGTTTGGGAACGTCCCCTGGAGAAGGAAATGGCAATTCACTCCAGTATTCTTGCCTGGGAAATCCCATGGACAGAAGAGCCTGGAGAGCTACAGGTCATGGGATTGCAGAGTTGAAGATGGCTGAGCAACTAACACTTTCTTTCTTATGGCAGACTCCAGTGATTTGGCAATGAGCTCTTTTGGAAGAAATTGAACTTAATCTTGGGGAAATATCCTCATAATAATTTGTGTGTGTGTGTGTGTGTGTGTGTGTGTGTGTGTGTATTTGTTTTCTCCCCCAGCTATTCAGCAGGAGAAAGAGTGTGCTGAAATGCAAAATGGGGACCTCCTTGCAAGAGCAAATTCCAGCATTGCTTGAGTGTTTTGCTTTTGGCAAATCTTTGTAGAGATTTTAGGTATCTTCTGATGTCTTTTCACCCATAGCCCCTGGCTAAGAGGTCAGGGGTAGCCAAAGTCCCCGCATCTTGACAGTTCCATTGGTGCATAAATTCCAGCAGGCAGATGCTGTCAATAATCTCACAATTGATGATCTTTGTGTCTAGTCTTTGAACTCCCATAAGATAAGCTGCTTTTAACTTTCTACAATGATTCCCTCTATTGCTTCATAATCCTTAGGTTCCATGGTTTCGCACCTTCTCACAATTTTTTTTTTTTCATTTCTAATGAAGCAGTAAAATAATAAATACGACCAATAGGTTTAGTATGGGCTCCTGTGGTTCATTTCTGGTGGTCTTCTAAGGAATGAAAGTACACAAGGGTACTTTTCAGCAAAATAAAATGAGTGCAGGAAAGCTATTGTAGCAGATTTGGCACACGGGAGAGGCCGCTTCTGTCCAGATCACGTGGGTCCTGACTTGGGGATTGTGTGGCTGAACCACATCAACTCCATTTTGTCAATTCCATCTTAATTCGCACAGTCCTAAGCTCCCCTCTTTTCACATGATTGAGCTTTAGCCTAATTTACAAGAAGTGAGTCCAAGCCAGATGAGTACCCTGTCAACTTTTGCCCTTGCCTTCATCTGATACGAAACCTGCAAGAATGGATTTTGCTGACATAGATAGCTAATGGTCAGGAAACCCCTGAGGGGAGGAACCCCGATTCCAGTCGCTGCACCTGTGCTTCTGTCTTGGTAATCAGATTCTACTTTTAGCTTTGGCCCCTGTGAATTCTCTTGTACCCTTTTTGGAGGTCAGTGTGCAGTGCAGCTGTGAATGTCTCTGGATTATCTGTCCACTCTCTCCTTTGTTCCTTTATGTAAGTTACCCACAGTGAACTTCATAATTGCACTTTATGGCATTGCTCCCTCTGTTTTTTTGGTGTCAAATTCCTTCTCAGTTTGCAGGATATTATTCAACATGTGTGCCCTCCTACATGGATACTAAGTGCTCTTCCTGGAAGTTGGAATCATAGAGATAGAGAGCCTTGGGAGAAGAGGTCATGTGCACTAGCCCCCTTGTCTCAGAAATGAAGAAATGAAAACAAAGGGTCTGATTTGATCTTCTAAGGTGTGTAAGGGCTAGAATTTTAGGGGGACTCTTCTTGCTTCTTGGAAAGTGCTTTTCGGCTAAAGCCAGGGGACGTGAAAGGCTGGGGTTGGATGGGGAGAGGCAAGAGGCTCTTGCTAACACCCGCTTTGCTAAGCACATCACTTCTTTCATTGGGCATCAGCTCAGATATCTAATACCTGGTAACGAGCTGCAGCACAGAACTTCTGGCCTGGTTCTTGTCCTGAACAGAATTCACTGTTTTATGAACCAAGTATTTTTGGTGTTTGTGGTGAGCACAGGTGCTATGAACCGAATTGGCTCCCCTCCAAAAAATTAATATGTTGAAGCCCTAACCCCAAGTGTGACTGGAGCTGGAGATAGGGTATTTAGGTAATTAATTGAGATGGGAGCAGGGGCATAATTGGATAGGACTGTGGCCATACGGAAGAGGAGAGATACCAGATCTTTCCCCTACATGTGAGGACCCAACAAGAAGATGACCACTAGCAAGACAGAAAGAGAACTTTCACCAGAAACTGACACTACTACTTCATTCTCAGATTTCCATCCTCCAGAACTGTGAGAAAATGAACTTCTGTTGTTTATGCCATCTAGTCTACAGTATTTTGTTATGGCAAGCCTAGCTGACTAATATAATCAACAAAACAAATAAACAGATGAGTCCAGATGGCTGCCCTAAAATGACACATTTATCACTTGAAATTATTTATAAGAACCAATCACCTATAATCCTACCAATTAGACATGTTAGCATTTAAGTGCCTAAGCATCCGGAGTGTGGTCTATTAATATTCATATATTTTATAACTAAAGGGTATTATGCTGTTGCTTTTTGCAACCTTGAGTACCTTACCACTCCCTTCTAAGAGATGACATTCTGAAATAATCACTGGGTTTACAGGAAGTGAAAACTATGGTCTCTGCAATAGCATAAACTTTCCTAAGCAAAACTTTTGCTGAAATGACATTGAGGTGACACAATCACAGGGCTTAGAGTTGTTCAGTTGCTAAGTCAAATCTGATTCTTTTTGACCCCACGGTCTATAGCATGGTAGGCTCCTCTGTCCTCTACTATCTCCTAGATTTTGCTCAAATTCATGTCCATTGAGTCGGTGACGCTAACTAACCATCTCCATCCTTTGTGACTTCCTTCTCCTTTTGCCTTCTCTCTTTCCCAGCTCAGGGTCTTTACCCATGACTTGGCTCTTCGGATCAGGTGGCCAAAGCATTGGGTCTTCAGCTTCAGCACCAGTCCTTCTAATGAACATTCAGTGTTGATTCCCTTTAGGAATGACTGGCTTAATCTTACAGTCTAAAGGACTCTCAAGTGTTTTCTCCAGCAGCACAGTTCAAAAGCATCAATTCTTTGGTGCTCAGCCTTCTTTATGGTCCAAATCTAACATCTGTACATGACTACTGGAGAAAGCATAGTTTTGACAAGACTGACCTTTGTTGACAAAGTGACACCTCTGCTTTTTAATGTGCTGTATAGGTTTGTTAAAGCTTTTCTTCCAAGGAGCAAGCGTCTTTTAATTTCATGGCTGCAGTCACTGTTCACAGTGATTTTGGAGCCCAAGAAAATAAAGCCTCTCACGGTTTTCATTGTTTTCCCATCTATTTGCCACAGTGATGGGACAAGATGCCACAGTCTTAGATTTTTGAATGCTGAGTTTTAAGCCAGCTTTTCCAGTCTCTTCTTTCACCTTCACCAAGAGGCTCTTTACTTCTTCGTCACTTTCTGCCATTAGAGTAATGTCATATGCATATCTGTTTTTATTGTTATTTTTCCTGGCAATCTTGATTCCAGTCTGTGATTCATCTAGCCTGGCATTTCACCTGATGTGTTCTGCACAGAAATTAGAAAATCATGGTGACACTATACAGCCTTGACTTACTCTTTTCCAACTTTGAACCAGTCCATTGTTCCATGTCCAGTTCTAACTGTTGCTTCTTGAACCTGTATACAGATTTCTCAGGAGGCAGTTAAGGTGGTCTGGTATTCTCATCACTTTAAGAATTTTCCACACTTTATTGTGATCCACACATTCAAAGGCTTTAGTGTAGTCAATGATGCAGAAATAGAAGCTTTTTTTTTTTTTTTTTAATTCCCTTGCTTTTTCTATCTTCTTGATGGCTCAGATGGTAAAGAATTTGTCTGCAGTGTGGGAGATTTGGGTTTGATCCCTCAATTGGGAAGATTCCCTGGAGAAGGAAATGGCAACCTACTCCAGTGTTCTTGCCTGGAAACTCCAGTGGATAGAGGAGCCTGGTGGCTACAGTCTATGGAGGCAGAAAGAGTTACCCATGACTGAGCGACTAACACTTTCACTTTTTCTATTATCCGATAGATGTTGGCAATTTGATCTCTGGTTCCTCTGCCTTTTCTAAATCCAGGTGATACACCTGGAAATTCTCAGTTCATGGCTGGTGCCATCCCCAGGACCCCAGGGATACTTTGGGCTGCTCAGTCATTGGCCCTAGAATTTGGCCCGACCTACCTATGGGCTGACACCAGCTTCAGGACACCCCGAGGCCAAGGCTCCTCCCATCAGCAAGTGAATACTGCATCTAGTGTTTCTAGGCCTACAGCTACACACTTCAGATCTCCTTGGGATCATTGGAGTACAGATTTATATTAAATGAGTCCCCTTATCAGGGTTATTATTCATTATGTTTGTGGAATATTAGAAAATCATTTTTTATTCATTTATTTCACTGCAGCAGTTCTTCGTTGTGGCATGCACAATCTAGGTCCCCAACCCAGGATTGAAATTGGGACCCCTCCTTGGGAGTGCAGAGTCTCAGCCACTGGAAAACCAGGGAAATCCTCTAGAAAAATCTTAAGAAAGAATTAGAAAAAGTGATATGGTTCCCAAGGATTATCAGGAAAAACTTCCACCAAATCACCTGCAATTAAATTTCTCTGGATGGGACCTTGGCATGGTCTTATACAACGAGGATACAGTTTTGGAAGTGAAAAGCTCACTGCAGAGCCATCAAGATTCAAAACAGAACTGTGGACCCATAAGAAAAATACTGTTTATCTTTCAATAAAAAATAAATTAATTAAAAAATTAGTGTTTTCCAAAATGACATAATTTCTGTTGTGTTCATTGTTTGCTGCTTCAGTATCTCAGTGTCTGGCCATATGATATACAAATGTTTTTCAGAACTTTTCTCGCACGCTGGTCAGAAAGATATATTATGTATGAATTCCTGTGAATGAACTAGGATGATTTTTATTGTGTTAGGTGTATTTTACATTTAGTGAATCCAATAATCAAATACAGGCATTAATAAACGAGTGTTACAACTGCACCATATGGGCCATGAAGCAGAAATGCAAGGGTGAGTGACACACATGACCTCTAGGAAGGAGGGAGGGAGGGAAAATGGGGTTCGATGGTAAAGGCCTGGAGGGGAAATGAGAATATGTTGTTTTTCACTTTAGAGGGTGATTGAGGAAAACAGACACCTAAAGTGTAAACATGATCTAACAGTGTTAGCTTGAAAATACAAATTAGAGCAAGGACTTTACAGCTTAAATAACAAACTATCAATTCCCACCTTAGGAAAATAGTATTAAGTCGACAAGCATACCCCATTCAAACTTTTTTCGACATTGTCTGTATTACAGAATTCATTGTAAAACATAAGCATAAACTGAAATATGTTGCAGAAATAGCTGAATTTAAAAGTTCAAGAAATAATTCCTGTTTCAGCCTTTCTGGTGATCTCTAGGGTCATTATCAGTTTTGTAAACATTTTATTTACTCTTTTATTCTGTAAGTGTCTAAGAAATAGGGTACAGTAATCCAGAATATTTTATGTGGGAAATGACAAAAAAGTAAAGTGAAGAAACTGATAAGAAAAGTCAAAGTTACCACAATTAAATTTGTTTCAACATACCCCATATTCAGAATTATTTAAGATACATAAGTGAGAAACCAAAAATAGTACAAAAATATCAGTGTACTTCTCCAGATCTCTGAATTATGAAGTTAGTATTCCATACTCCATTATTGGTATGTTCAGACTTACCAAATTCTAATTTTTTACCTACTATTTCTCACCACATTTAAAAGAAAAGTTTTGTGACCCACAATTATGTATCATAGGATAACAAGAGTGCCCAATGAGAGTAGCTCAAGCACCAGTGTCCAGTGGAACAGCCAATGAGGGTCCTACAGCCTGTGAGCCACAGGCATTGTCCCAAAATGTGTGGGGAGGTGACCTGGGATAAACCTGGGTGTGCTTCCTTGAGGTTTGTTTTCAAACATGGTTATTTGATGATATGAATCCACAGCTGGAAGAGGGACGTGTCTTTTGACCTTTGCATTAAGTTAAGAGAAAATGGTGAGCAGTAAAAAAAAAAAAAAAAAAGAAAAGAAAACTAAGATGACCTTGTCTTTGCAGTGTTTCACTATTAATATTAATATTAATGGTATTGTTAATATAATCTAATTTCCACTGTGTTTTCCTCTTAGCCCATTGGTGTTCTGTGTTTCTGTAAGTTATTATTTAACTCAGAGGCAGATGGTGATTTTCTCGTTACTTTTAATAGATCTATAACCTCCCATTTCTATGGAGAAACAACATGTTCTGTCATTTCAACTTTGGGAATTTATTATGAAATTCATATATACTATATATTATTATTTTATTTTATTTTTAAACTTTACAATATTGTATTAGTTTTGCCAAATATCGAAATGAATCCACCACAGGTATGCCCGAGTTCCCCATCCTGAACCCTCCTCCCTCCCCTACCCTCCCTCTGGGTCGTCAGGACTTTATACCACCTCCTTGATCAGTCCTTAGAAGTGGGCCAACTTGAGAAGTTCAGTGAAGCTCTGTGCAGCTGAGGTACACCTGAAGTGGCTTATGACTAAGGAACAGCAGTGAGTCTGTCCTTGTTGTGGTGTTCTGAGTGGTCCATCTTTGAGTCTATCAAAGCCTTATCATGATACTTAGGCTAGGAATGCAACACTATCTGTGTGGTTGCTTACTCTCACTACTTGCTTTCTGCTTCTATTTGTTTATGAAAGGAGATTTACTGTCATAGTCTTTGGCATGGCTCTGTAGACGATGTGTCTTTTTGTTTGCTAGTATGATCTATATGCTACCTTTGTCTGTAGCTTTACTACGATGTGTCCAGGTGTGCTTCCTGAATCTTTGGAAACATAGCCTCCCTAAATTCTGGAAAGTATCAACTGTTTCTCTGTGAATATTATTATTCTAAAATTTAGCCAGGTTACCACTTTTGGCATGCCTACAAGATGTACTTAATACCTCCTTAGTATTAAGTCCATTTCTTAAGTCTCTTGCCATCTCTTTAATCTTTTACTTCATGTGTCTTTCTATGAGGTAGTCTATATAACTTCTTTCATCTATATTCTATATCAACAATTCTTCATCCAGCTGTGTATCTTCCGCTGTTTAAAATTTCTTGGAAGAAATTTATAAGAATACACTAATGTTAGGGAAGTTTAACACCACACTTACAGCAATAGACAGATACTTTAGATAGAAAATCAATAAGGAGACAGCAGTGGCCTTCAATGACATGTTAGTCCAGTTGGATGGAATAAATATTTATAGAATATTCCACCCAGACGTAGCAGAATATACATTCTTTTCAAGTACACGTGGAACATTGTCCAGGATAGACCCCATGCTATGCCACAAAAAACCCAAGTCTCAACAAACTTAAGAGAGCAGTAATTGTACCAAGCATTTTCTCTAACCACACTGTATGAAATTAGAAAATAATTACATAAAGAAAATGCAAAAACCACAAACCCATGGAGACAAAAGAATATGATAGGAAAAAAGAACAGTGCATCAGTGAAGAAATCAAAGAGGGAGTTAGAAAATACCTGGAGACAAATGAAAACAAACACACATGTTTCCAAAACCTATAGGATGCAGCAAAAGCAGTTCTAAGAGGAAAGCTTATAGCCATACAGGTCTACCTCAAAAACCAAGGAACATCTCCAATAAAGAACCTAACCTACCATCTAAAGGAATTAGAAAAAGAACAAGCCAAGCCCAAGGTCAGCAGAAGGAAGGAAATAATAAAGATCAGAGAAGAAATCAATAAAAAAGAGACAGGAGAGAAGCAATAATTTGAAAGGAGCCTAGGTCAGACCCACCTACTGATCTTGGAGTGTCTCTTGGAGAGGTAGGAGAAATCTGGAGCTCATTCTGGGGACGTAGATACTGGTGGAAGCAATTTTGGAAAGCTTTTTCTGCCACATGGACACTGGTGCTGGCAAGTATCATTTTGACATCTTCCCCCTGGCTTATAAGTCTCAGGACCAAGCCTTGCTCCTGACCACAAGCCTATGGGCACCAGGATTGGATGTCTCAGGTCAAGTAACTGGCCAGGCAGAGACACAGGCCCATCCACCAGCATCCAGTCTGCCTTATGATGCCCTGAGCCCACAGGTGCCACTGGACACAAGCCTGTCCACCAGAGTGCCTAGGATCTGTCCCACACATGAGAGCACAGGCACTAGACCTGGGACACCCAGGGTCCTGCAGCCAGAGCCCCAGGACCGAGCTCTGCCCACCATGGAGCTGCTAGTAGCCCTAGGACAGCCTGGGCCTCAGTCCCACCCACCAGCAGGTCAGCACCAGCTCTGAGATACCTTGGCCTCCTCAGCCAGCTGTGCCAGGACCCAGCCCCACTCACCAGTGAACCAGTGTTAGTTTTTGGATACACTAGACCTTGCAGCCAGCTCTATCTGGAATGGGTCCCATCCAACAGAAGGTGGAAACTAGATCTAGGCTGCTCTTGGATACTGTCCAGCAGCTGCTTCAACATCTTTGTCTGTGAGAAAGCCCAAAGTGCTTGTCATTGAACAGATGTTGATGTGCCAAGGACGAGATGCACAGTCAGTGTTACTGTCTAATCTGGGTTACTAAAACTGTTACCAAACCAAACTTGGATCCACTAGCCAGCACAGAGTAAAGCCAATCTACTGACACCAGGTTGTGGCAAAGGAAAGTACACTGTTTATGGCAAGCATCAAGCAAGGAGCATGGGCAGCTAATACTCAAAAGATCTGAACTCTCTAGTGGCCTTCAGGGAAGGGTTTTTTAAAACAGAGTGAGGGAGAGGGTAACAGGGTGTGTGACCAGCACACACACATTCTTCTGATTGGTTGGTGATGAAGTATAATGGGAGTGAGCATCATCAACCTACTAGTTCCAACTAGTTTGGGGTCTATGATCCCAATGCTTGTGGTCAGCATAGAGTTAACTTCTTTCACCTGGTGGGGTTTCAGTATCTGCAAACAGCTCAAAGTATATGGCTCAGAATATTATCTATAGCCCTTCAGGAGAAACTGAGGTCCTTGAATTTGTGTAATGGCCAAACTATTATTATTCTGTCTTGCTTGACTCTTTTGCTTTGTCTCTGTATTTTCTCGCTTCTCTGATTCAGTTTTACTCTTTGGAATTCAGAGAAGATATAGTATGCTAAACTTTTCCTGCAAACAAGAGGCAGGTGGAAGACATATGGGGAGGGCGTCTCTCCTCGAAATCTGCATAGTGTCCTGCTCAGTTACAGTAATGTGTAATGATACTAATAACGGGCTCATTGGCCCTCAGTCCTGGCTCTCCTTTTCCCAAGGTAAGCACTTGAGGTATGATGAGCTACCAGACTGCTTCCAAACCGGGCTGGAAATACCAGAACTTTCTGCCCCCTCCTTGCTCAGGCATTGTCCCCTTTATGCCTGCACTATTCAGTAAAGCTCCCTCTAGTGTCCTATCCTCTAGGAGAAGGACATGGCAACCCACTCCAGTGTTCTTGCCTGGAGAATCCCAGGGACGGGGGAGCCTGGTGGGCTGCCGTCTCCGGGGTGGCACAGAGTCAGACACGACTGAAGCGACTTAGCAGGAGTGTCCTGTCCTGGCTCATTCTTTCTCTCTAGCTCACAGGCTTCCACTGAGGGTGAAATCCTGTATGTATTTGGTCTCTACAAAAGGGTTTTATACTTTCTGGATAGGCTCAAGAAAAGTTATATTTTTTGTATATTTTTGTGTTTGTCTCATTGTTTGGCTGAGAGTGATTCCTTACAAGTTCCTACATCCTAATCCAAAGGAGAATTTTCAAACAATTTAAGAATACAAATAGAAAACTTGACACAGTTAACCAAAACTGGAGTTCTAATAATGAATTTAATAATATATAATATATATGAATTTCATAATAAATTCCCAAAGTTGAAATGACAGAACATGTTGTTTCTCCATAGAAATGGGAGGTTATAGATCTATTAAAAGTAACGAGAAAATCACCATCTGCCTCTGAGTTAAATAATAACTTACAGAAACACAGAACACCAATGGGCTAAGAGGAAAACACAGTGGAAATTAGATTATATTAACAATACCATTAATATTAATATTAATAGTGAAACACTGCAAAGACAAGGTCATCTTAGTTTTCTTTTCTTTTTTTTTTTTTTTTTACTGCTCACCATTTTCTCTTAACTTAATGCAAAGGTCAAAAGACACGTCCCTCTTCCAGCTGTGGATTCATATCATCAAATAACCATGTTTGAAAACAAACCTCAAGGAAGCACACCCAGGTTATCCCAGGTCACCTCCCCACACATTTTGGGACAATGCCTGTGGCTCACAGGCTGTAGGACCCTCATTGGCTGTTCCACTGGACACTGGTGCTTGAGCTACTCTCATTGGGCACTCTTGTTATCCTATGATACATAATTGTGGGTCACAAAACTTTTCTTTTAAATGTGGTGAGAAATAGTAGGTAAAAAATTAGAATTTGGTAAGTCTGAACATACCAATAATGGAGTATGGAATACTAACTTCATAATTCAGAGATCTGGAGAAGTACACTGATATTTTTGTACTATTTTTGGTTTCTCACTTATGTATCTTAAATAATTCTGAATATGGGGTATGTTGAAACAAATTTAATTGTGGTAACTTTGACTTTTCTTATCAGTTTCTTCACTTTACTTTTTTGTCATTTCCCACATAAAATATTCTGGATTACTGTACCCTATTTCTTAGACACTTACAGAATAAAAGAGTAAATAAAATGTTTACAAAACTGATAATGACCCTAGAGATCACCAGAAAGGCTGAAACAGGAATTATTTCTTGAACTTTTAAATTCAGCTATTTCTGCAACATATTTCAGTTTATGCTTATGTTTTACAATGAATTCTGTAATACAGACAATGTCGAAAAAAGTTTGAATGGGGTATGCTTGTCGACTTAATACTATTTTCCTAAGGTGGGAATTGATAGTTTGTTATTTAAGCTGTAAAGTCCTTGCTCTAATTTGTATTTTCAAGCTAACACTGTTAGATCATGTTTACACTTTAGGTGTCTGTTTTCCTCAATCACCCTCTAAAGTGAAAAACAACATATTCTCATTTCCCCTCCAGGCCTTTACCATCGAACCCCATTTTCCCTCCCTCCCTCCTTCCTAGAGGTCATGTGTGTCACTCACCCTTGCATTTCTGCTTCATGGCCCATATGGTGCAGTTGTAACACTCGTTTATTAATGCCTGTATTTGATTATTGGATTCACTAAATGTAAAATACACCTAACACAATAAAAATCATCCTAGTTCATTCACAGGAATTCATACATAATATATCTTTCTGACCAGCGTGCGAGAAAAGTTCTGAAAAACATTTGTATATCATATGGCCAGACACTGAGATACTGAAGCAGCAAACAATGAACACAACAGAAATTATGTCATTTTGGAAAACACTAATTTTTTAATTAATTTATTTTTTATTGAAAGATAAACAGTATTTTTCTTATGGGTCCACAGTTCTGTTTTGAATCTTGATGGCTCTGCAGTGAGCTTTTCACTTCCAAAACTGTATCCTCGTTGTATAAGACCATGCCAAGGTCCCATCCAGAGAAATTTAATTGCAGGTGATTTGGTGGAAGTTTTTCCTGATAATCCTTGGGAACCATATCACTTTTTCTAATTCTTTCTTAAGATTTTTCTAGAGGATTTCCCTGGTTTTCCAGTGGCTGAGACTCTGCACTCCCAAGGAGGGGTCCCAATTTCAATCCTGGGTTGGGGACCTAGATTGTGCATGCCACAACGAAGAACTGCTGCAGTGAAATAAATGAATAAAAAATGATTTTCTAATATTCCACAAACATAATGAATAATAACCCTGATAAGGGGACTCATTTAATATAAATCTGTACTCCAATGATCCCAAGGAGATCTGAAGTGTGTAGCTGTAGGCCTAGAAACACTAGATGCAGTATTCACTTGCTGATGGGAGGAGCCTTGGCCTCGGGGTGTCCTGAAGCTGGTGTCAGCCCATAGGTAGGTCGGGCCAAATTCTAGGGCCAATGACTGAGCAGCCCAAAGTATCCCTGGGGTCCTGGGGATGGCACCAGCCATGAACTGAGAATTTCCAGGTGTATCACCTGGATTTAGAAAAGGCAGAGGAACCAGAGATCAAATTGCCAACATCTATCGGATAATAGAAAAAGTGAAAGTGTTAGTCGCTCAGTCATGGGTAACTCTTTCTGCCTCCATAGACTGTAGCCACCAGGCTCCTCTATCCACTGGAGTTTCCAGGCAAGAACACTGGAGTAGGTTGCCATTTCCTTCTCCAGGGAATCTTCCCAATTGAGGGATCAAACCCAAATCTCCCACACTGCAGACAAATTCTTTACCATCTGAGCCATCAAGAAGATAGAAAAAGCAAGGGAATTAAAAAAAAAAAAAAAAGCTTCTATTTCTGCATCATTGACTACACTAAAGCCTTTGAATGTGTGGATCACAATAAAGTGTGGAAAATTCTTAAAGTGATGAGAATACCAGACCACCTTAACTGCCTCCTGAGAAATCTGTATACAGGTTCAAGAAGCAACAGTTAGAACTGGACATGGAACAATGGACTGGTTCAAAGTTGGAAAAGAGTAAGTCAAGGCTGTATAGTGTCACCATGATTTTCTAATTTCTGTGCAGAATACATCAGGTGAAATGCCAGGCTAGATGAATCACAGACTGGAATCAAGATTGCCAGGAAAAATAACAATAAAAACAGATATGCATATGACATTACTCTAATGGCAGAAAGTGACGAAGAAGTAAAGAGCCTCTTGGTGAAGGTGAAAGAAGAGACTGGAAAAGCTGGCTTAAAACTCAGCATTCAAAAATCTAAGACTGTGGCATCTTGTCCCATCACTGTGGCAAATAGATGGGAAAACAATGAAAACCGTGAGAGGCTTTATTTTCTTGGGCTCCAAAATCACTGTGAACAGTGACTGCAGCCATGAAATTAAAAGACGCTTGCTCCTTGGAAGAAAAGCTTTAACAAACCTATACAGCACATTAAAAAGCAGAGGTGTCACTTTGTCAACAAAGGTCAGTCTTGTCAAAACTATGCTTTCTCCAGTAGTCATGTACAGATGTTAGATTTGGACCATAAAGAAGGCTGAGCACCAAAGAATTGATGCTTTTGAACTGTGCTGCTGGAGAAAACACTTGAGAGTCCTTTAGACTGTAAGATTAAGCCAGTCATTCCTAAAGGGAATCAACACTGAATGTTCATTAGAAGGACTGGTGCTGAAGCTGAAGACCCAATGCTTTGGCCACCTGATCCGAAGAGCCAAGTCATGGGTAAAGACCCTGAGCTGGGAAAGAGAGAAGGCAAAAGGAGAAGGAAGTCACAAAGGATGGAGATGGTTAGTTAGCGTCACCGACTCAATGGACATGAATTTGAGCAAAATCTAGGAGATAGTAGAGGACAGAGGAGCCTACCATGCTATAGACCGTGGGGTCAAAAAGAATCAGATTTGACTTAGCAACTGAACAACTCTAAGCCCTGTGATTGTGTCACCTCAATGTCATTTCAGCAAAAGTTTTGCTTAGGAAAGTTTATGCTATTGCAGAGACCATAGTTTTCACTTCCTGTAAACCCAGTGATTATTTCAGAATGTCATCTCTTAGAAGGGAGTGGTAAGGTACTCAAGGTTGCAAAAAGCAACAGCATAATACCCTTTAGTTATAAAATATATGAATATTAATAGACCACACTCCGGATGCTTAGGCACTTAAATGCTAACATGTCTAATTGGTAGGATTATAGGTGATTGGTTCTTATAAATAATTTCAAGTGATAAATGTGTCATTTTAGGGCAGCCATCTGGACTCATCTGTTTATTTGTTTTGTTGATTATATTAGTCAGCTAGGCTTGCCATAACAAAATACTGTAGACTAGATGGCATAAACAACACAAGTTCATTTTCTCACAGTTCTGGAGGATGGAAATCTGAGAATGAAGTAGTAGTGTCAGTTTCTGGTGAAAGTTCTCTTTCTGTCTTGCTAGTGGTCATCTTCTTGTTGGGTCCTCACATGTAGGGGAAAGATCTGGTATCTCTCCTCTTCCGTATGGCCACAGTCCTATCCAATTATGCCCCTGCTCCCATCTCAATTAATTACCTAAATACCCTATCTCCAGCTCCAGTCACACTTGGGGTTAGGGCTTCAACATATTACTTTTTTGGAGGGGAGCCAATTCGGTTCATAGCACCTGTGCTCACCACAAACACCAAAAATACTTGGTTCATAAAACAGTGAATTCTGTTCAGGACAAGAACCAGGCCAGAAGTTCTGTGCTGCAGCTCGTTATCAGGTATTAGATATCTGAGCTGATGCCCAATGAAAGAAGTGATGTGCTTAGCAAAGCGGGTGTTAGCAAGAGCCTCTTGCCTCTCCCCATCCAACCCCAGCCTTTCACGTCCCCTGGCTTTAGCTGAAAAGCACTTTCCAAGAAGCAAGAAGAGTCCCCCTAAAATTCTAGCCCTTACACACCTTAGAAGATCAAATCAGACCCTTTGTTTTCATTTCTTCATTTCTGAGACAAGGGGGCTAGTGCACATGACCTCTTCTCCCAAGGCTCTCTATCTCTATGATTCCAACTTCCAGGAAGAGCACTTAGTATCCATGTAGGAGGGCACACATGTTGAATAATATCCTGCAAACTGAGAAGGAATTTGACACCAAAAAAACAGAGGGAGCAATGCCATAAAGTGCAATTATGAAGTTCACTGTGGGTAACTTACATAAAGGAACAAAGGAGAGAGTGGACAGATAATCCAGAGACATTCACAGCTGCACTGCACACTGACCTCCAAAAAGGGTACAAGAGAATTCACAGGGGCCAAAGCTAAAAGTAGAATCTGATTACCAAGACAGAAGCACAGGTGCAGCGACTGGAATCGGGGTTCCTCCCCTCAGGGGTTTCCTGACCATTAGCTATCTATGTCAGCAAAATCCATTCTTGCAGGTTTCGTATCAGATGAAGGCAAGGGCAAAAGTTGACAGGGTACTCATCTGGCTTGGACTCACTTCTTGTAAATTAGGCTAAAGCTCAATCATGTGAAAAGAGGGGAGCTTAGGACTGTGCGAATTAAGATGGAATTGACAAAATGGAGTTGATGTGGTTCAGCCACACAATCCCCAAGTCAGGACCCACGTGATCTGGACAGAAGCGGCCTCTCCCGTGTGCCAAATCTGCTACAATAGCTTTCCTGCACTCATTTTATTTTGCTGAAAAGTACCCTTGTGTACTTTCATTCCTTAGAAGACCACCAGAAATGAACCACAGGAGCCCATACTAAACCTATTGGTCGTATTTATTATTTTACTGCTTCATTAGAAATGAAAAAAAAAAATTGTGAGAAGGTGCGAAACCATGGAACCTAAGGATTATGAAGCAATAGAGGGAATCATTGTAGAAAGTTAAAAGCAGCTTATCTTATGGGAGTTCAAAGACTAGACACAAAGATCATCAATTGTGAGATTATTGACAGCATCTGCCTGCTGGAATTTATGCACCAATGGAACTGTCAAGATGCGGGGACTTTGGCTACCCCTGACCTCTTAGCCAGGGGCTATGGGTGAAAAGACATCAGAAGATACCTAAAATCTCTACAAAGATTTGCCAAAAGCAAAACACTCAAGCAATGCTGGAATTTGCTCTTGCAAGGAGGTCCCCATTTTGCATTTCAGCACACTCTTTCTCCTGCTGAATAGCTGGGGGAGAAAACAAATACACACACACACACACACACACACACACACACACACACACAAATTATTATGAGGATATTTTCCCAAGATTAAGTTCAATTTCTTCCAAAAGAGCTCATTGCCAAATCACTGGAGTCTGCCATAAGAAAGAAAGTGTTAGTTGCTCAGCCATCTTCAACTCTGCAATCCCATGACCTGTAGCTCTCCAGGCTCTTCTGTCCATGGGATTTCCCAGGCAAGAATACTGGAGTGAATTGCCATTTCCTTCTCCAGGGGACGTTCCCAAACCAGGGATCGAACCTGAGTCTCCCCATTGCAGGCGGATTCTTTACTGTCTGAGCCACCGGGGAGGCTGCCATACCTTCTTTAAATTTAGAATGCCAAGGCACTAACCACAAATCCTCAGTGAGGTATGTGTGTGTGCAATGTAATGAACAAAACGTTTGTTAGACTCAACTGTAGTTTTTTTTTTTTTTTTTCCCCATTTGAGAGGTAGATATATGCTATTTTCATTTTTTCCACAGGTTGCTCTGAGACTGTGGGACAACCGAAGCATTTTCTTCAGAATTATCTATCACTATACAATTAGAAAGGAATGCCTTTTCAGACAATCTTGACTAACTTTGAAACTTTCAGATAAAACTATATGACAAAACGTTTCTCTTGGCTTGGAGTTTCTCCAGCAGGCTATAAGTGAGGAGGGCCAAACTGATCCCCTGATCCCTGGGAAACTTGAGTATACCCAGTATCTAAACTGATTATCTCACCTTATCCTGTCGTTAGGTAGAGAAGGCCAAAGCCATAGTTTGCATGGCTCGTTAGGGATGAGATAAAAGACCCAAAACACTAGATGCAGAAAAATGACAAATAGCCAAAATTGGACAAAACTCTTATAGTTCTAATGTTATGTCCAATATTTTGAGATTGGTTTTAATGTGATTCTTAGTAATATTCCAACAAAAAATCAGTTTTTATATTCCCTCATTACTACTAAGGCCTATATTTTAAAATTAATTAATTTATTTTAACTGGAGGCTAATGACTTTACAATATTGTAGTAGTTTTTGCCATACATCGACATGAATCAGCCATGAGTGTACATGTGTTCCCCATCCTGAACGCCCCCTCCCACCTCCCTTCCCATCTCATCCCAATAGCAGCCATTCTAACCAGCATGAGATGGTACCTCATTGTGGTTTTGATTTGCATTTTCTGATAATGAGTGATGTTGAGCATCTTTTCATGTGTTTGTTAGCCATCTGTATGTCTTCTTTGGAGAAATGTCTGCTTAGTTATCTGGCCCATTTTTTGATTGGGTCGTTAATTTTTCTGGTATTGAGCTGCATGGGCTGCTTGTATATTTTTCAGATTAATTCTTTGTCAGTTGCTTCATTTGCTATTATCTTCTCCCATTCTGAAGGCTGTCTTTTCATCTTGCTTATAGTTTCCTTCATTGTGCAAAAGCTTTTAAGTTTAACTAGGCCCCATTTGTTTATTTTTACTTTTATTTCCATTATTCTGGGAGGTGCATCATAGAGGATCCTTCTGTGATTTACGTCAGAGAGTGTTTTGCCTATGTTTTCCTCTAGGAGTTTTATAGTTTCTGGTCTTACATTTAGATCTTTAATCCATTTTGAGTTTATTATTATTTTCTTTTTCTTTTTTAATATAAATTTATTTATTTTAATTGAAGGCTAATTACTTTACAATATTCTATTGGTTTTGCCATACATCAACATGAATCTGCCACGGGTATACACGTGTTCCCCATCCTGAACCCCCCTCCCACCTCCCTTCCCATACCATCCCTCTGGGTCATCCCAGTGCACCAGCCCCGAGCATTCTGTACCATGCATCAAACCTGGACTGGCGATTCGTTTCACATATGATATATACATGTTTCAATGCCATTCTCCCAAATCATCCCACCCTCGCCCTCTCCCACAGAGTCCAAAAGACTGTTCTATACATCTGTGTCCCTTTTGCTGCCTTGCATACAGGGTTATCGTTACCATCTTTCTAAATTCCGTATATATGCGTTAGTATACTGTATTGGTGTTTTTCTTTCTGCCTTACTTCACTCTGTATAATCGGCTCCAGTTTCATCCACTTCATTAGAACTGATTCAAATATATTCTTTTTAATGGCTGAGTAATACTCCATTGTGTATATGTACCACAGCTTTATTATCCATTCGTCTGCTGATGGACATCTAGGTTGCTTCCATGTCCTGGCTATTATAAACAGTGCTTAGATGAACACTGGGGTGCACGTGTCTCTTTCAATTCTGGTTTCCTCAGTGTGTATGCCCAGCAGTGGGAGTTTATCTTTTGTATGGTGTTAGAAAGTGTTCTAGTTTCATTCTTTTACAGGTGATTGACCAGTTTTCCCAGCATCACTTGTTAAAGAGATTATCTTTTCTCCATTGTATATTCTTGCCTCCTTTGTCAAAGATAACGTGTCCATAGGTGCATGGATTTATCTCTGGGCTTTCTATTTTGTTCCATTGATCTATATTTCTGTCTTTGTGCCAGTACCATACTGTCTTGATGACTGTGGCTTTGTAGTATATCCTGGAGTCAGGCAGGTTGATTCCTCCAGGTCCATTCTTCTTTCTCAAGATTGCTTTGGCTATTCGAGGTTTTTTGTATTTCCATACAAATTGTGAAATTATTTGTTCTAGTTCTGTGAAAATACCATTTTTATAGAATAATACCATAGAAAATAGAAAAATATCATTTTCTCAAATAGTAACTTGATAGGGTTTTCACTGAATCTATAGATTGCTTTGGGTAGTATGCGCATTTTCACTATTCTCCTGATCCATGAACATGGTATATTTCTCCATCTATTTGAGTCCTCTTTGATTTCTTTCATCAGTGTGTGATAGTTTTCTATATATAGGTCTTTCACTTCCTTAGGTAGATTTATTTCTAAGTATTTTATTCTTTTCATTGCAATGGTTAATTGAATTGTTTCTCTAATTTCTCTTTGTTTTCTCATTGTTAGTGTATAGGAATGCAGGCCTATTTTGCAACCACTACTTATATAATCTAAGTAAAAAGGCAACTATTTGCTATTTTCTGATGACTCTTCTAAGATCTTAGAAGACATGACTCTTCTAAGATCTGTTGCTGTTTGCCTTTTGAAAATCAGCAGGTAAAATACATATTGACATTAAATATGACAATTTTGACTCTTACTCCTTAGTATGATAATAGTTCTACCAGGGCAGTTTTTTAAATATTTCTTTTCTATCTTTTGGTCAACATGAGTGATAAGTCAGACTTGTCTGAAGTAGAGAAGTCTGACAGGCCCAAACTGAAGAAAACTAATACCAAAAAAAAAAAAGCCTTCTTCCCTCAAAGGTAAGTAAGTCATGGGGAGTTTCTATTTGAGACAAACAATGGTGAAAATTAATAGGTTTGGTGAATACATGCTTCTAGTAATTTTTCCCACAAAGTAAACAATAGGGTACCAATTATTTACTGTAACAATTATTTAATGTTCAATTAACTCTTTGTGACCACATGGACACCAGGCTCCGCCGTCCATGGGATTTTCTAGGCAAGAGTACTGGAGTGGGTTGCCCTTTCCTTCGCCATGGAATCTTCCCGACCCAGGGATCGAACCCAGGTCTCCCGCATTGTAGACAGACACTTGACCGTCAGAGCCACCAGGGGAGTTTGGCTGACTGGGGGTTAAACGTCGGGGAGGGGCGCATCAGGAGTTGGGAAGTGGGACGTCCAGTATCACGTGACATGGGCTGCCATAGTAACACGCCTCCCTGCCTTGCATCCAATCAGATATGGACAGTGTCTGTGACGTCAGGGAAAGCAGGGCCTATACATTCAGCCAACGGCCTTCAACCCCCTCGCTGTTCTTCTGCGCTGAGCTATGGAGAATGGCGGCTCTGTCGTGTCCCAACCATCCCCTGACGGCTATGAGGAAGACGTGATCACCAAAGAAACTGGCACCTCCGAAACTGAGCCCTCTGAAACGGAGATGGCGAAAGCGGAGACCTCCAAACCAGAGCCGTGTGATGCGGAACCAAAAAAGGCAAAGCAGAAGACAGCTAATGGCCGCCGTCGCCGTCGCCGGCACCGCCATAACGACAATTTCTCACGTTTTGCTACCTATTTCCCTAGGGTGCTGAGGCAAATACATAAAGGCATGAGTCTTTCCCGCGACTCCGTGAACATCCTGGATTCGTTTGTGAAAGATATGTTTGAGCGGATAGCCGAAGAGGCCGGGCGCCTGGCCCGCAACAACAAGCGCCGCACCATCACGCACGAAGACATCGAGGCAGCTGTGCGTCTTCTGTTGCCTGGGGACCTCTGCAAGTATGCCATAAACGTGGCCACCAAGTCGCTCATCGGATACCACACCTGCAGATGAACTGCCTCAGGACTGTCTGACCATCGCAAACCAGACTTAAGGGTTCTCCCCTTAGGCCCTACATTTAATCTTTAAAACATTTCTACCCCAAAGAAAACATTAAAAACCTCGTTAACTTTGCTTCAATATGTGTCGGTTGTGTCATTTGTTCCATGGAAAATCGTGTACTTTTCGCAACTCGTCACTTTCGTAAGTGGTTATTTCTGTTCATGGTTTCTCAGTAATTTTAGGGATCTTTATGGTCAAAATTCTTTCCCTACAAGTTTCGTTGGCCTTTTCCATTTGCATTCTCCCGTCTATATTTAGGTATCACCCAGAGATTTTTATATGGGGTATGCTATGCTATGCTATGCTATGCCAAGTCACTTCAGTCGTGTCCGACTCTGTGCGACCCCATAGACGGCAGCCCACCAGGCTCCCCCGTCCCTGGGATTCTCCAGGCAAGAACGCTGGAGTGGGTTGCCATTTTCTTCTCCAATACACGAAAGTGAGAAGTGAAAGTGAAGTCGCTCAGTCGTGTCCGACTCTTAGCGGTATGAGGTATAGCAACCGATAAAAAACAGTGTGGTCTTCCCGGGTGGCTCAGCAGTAAAGAATCCGCCTGCAATGCAAGAGTCGCAGGAGGGGCAGGTTCCATCCCTGGGTCATAAAGATCCCCGGGAGGAGGGCATGGCAACCCTCTCCAGTATTCTTTCCTGGCGAATCCCCATGGAGAGAGGAGCCTGGTGGGCTACAGTCCATAGGGTCTGCAAAGAGTCGAGCCCCACTGAAGCAAGGTAGCACGCAGGCACACAAAGAGCAGTGTGTGTGTGTATGTGTGCTCAGTCACTCAGTCACCTCCGACTCTTTCTGACCCCATGGACAGGAGCCCACCAGGCTCCTATCTCCTCGAAAATTTCCAAGCAAGAATACTGAACTGGGTTGTCATTTGCTACTCCAGGGGATCTTTCTGACCGAGGGATAGAAGCTGTGTCTCTTTCGTCTCCTGCATTGGCAGTCAGATTCTTTACCACTGCACCAGCAGTAGCAGATGTAAAAATCACATTTACCCATTCTATTCCTTCAATCCCAATTCACTTCCATGTGTAAAATAGGACTCAAACACAGTGTTAAATAAGAAAATTCTAAATTTCTGGAATCAAACACCATATCTTCTGAAATTACCTTATCCAGATTTCTCTGACCCTATTTTTTGTTTGCAACCTAGAACATTTTGCTTTAAAAAAAAAAAAAAAAAAACCCTGACTGAATTGCAAACTTGCAGGGATGATGGGATAGTCCAGTGACAGTGAACGTAGCCACAGTCTCCACAGTAGCAGCCAATGAGGGACTGGTAGCCCATGAGATAAAGCAATTGGCCAAACGTATGGTAGAGTGAGGAGGGCTGAACAAATAACAACCTTCCTGTGACACTCAGCCTAGAGATGGAGCGGGAGCGTGGGGTGATAGTTTCCCTGATGTTTTTCCATTCAAGCACCTGCTGTTAACCATGGCGATTTAAGTACAGGCATCCATTTCTTGGGGCTTCCCAGGTGGTGCTAGTGGTAAAGAACCTGCCTTCTTATGTGGGAAACGTAAGAGCCATGGATTCAACCCCTGGATTGGGAAGATGCCCCGGAGAAAGGCATGGCACCCCACTCCAGTATTCTTACTGGAAAGTCCCATGGACAGAGGAGCCTAGCGGGTTACAATCCATAGGGTCTCAAAGAGTCAGACACGACTGAAGCGGCTTAGCATGCGCACATCCATTTCTTGGGTCTTCCCAGGTGGTGCCGGTAGTAAAGAACCTGCCTGCAATGCGGGAGACACAGGAGACCCAGGTTCTGTCCCTAGATGGAGAAGGTTCCCTGGAGGAGGGCATGGAAACCCACTCCAGTATTCTTTCCTGGATAATTCCCAGGGACAGAGGAGCCTGGTGGGCCACAGTTCATAGGGTCACAAAGAGTGGGACACAACTGAAGAGACTTAGCGCACATGCATGCATCCATTTCTTGTTGTGGGACATGTCTCTAGCTCCTTGCATCAAAATAAGGAGGAGGACGATGTTCAGCAATAAGAGAAATAAGATGACTCCTTCTTCTACCTCACGTATTTGACTGCTATTGCTTATGATAGTATTTACTGAATGTAATGTCCATGTGTTTTCTTCTTGGTGCATTGACATTTTTATTTCTATAAGTTTATTGCTGAATTTCAAAGTAGTTGGTGATTTCCCTATTCCTTTTATTTTTGTTTATTTTGAGATACTTTTTATTTTTTAATTAATTAATTTTTATTGAAGGATTATTGCTTTACAGAATTTTGCTGTTTTGGTCAAACCTCAACATGAAACAGCCTAGGGTATACATATATCCCCTCCCTTTTGGAACTCCCTGCCATCTCCCTCCGCATCCCACCCCTCTAGATTGATACAGAGCCCCTGTTTGAGTTTCCTGAGCCATACAGCAAATTCCCATTGGCTATCTATTTTACATATGGTAATGTAAATTTCCATGTTACTCTTTCCATGCATCTCACCCTCTCCTCCCCTTCCCCCTATCCATAATTCTATTCTCCTATTTCTTTTTTAAAAGATTGATTTCAAGCTTACTACATCCTTGGAGAGAGAGAAAGCACTCTGTGATTTCAGTCCTTTTTAATTTACAATGGTTTTCATTAGAACTTAATATTTCATTATATTTTAAATTATTCATTTTGAACTTTAAGCAACAAGGATATGCTGTACAGCACAGAGTAATATACCAATTATCTATTAATAAGTGTAAACAGAGTATAATATATAAAACAACTTCCAATTTGCCTTGATTCATGGACCTAACATTCCAGGTTCCTATGCAATATTGCTCTTTACAGCATCGGACTTTCCTTCCAGCTCAGAAGGAAAAAGTGCCCCCACAAATGCATCCATAGTCTGCTGTGATCCACATAGTCAAAGACTTCGGCATAGTCAATAAATAAAGCAGAAGTAGATTTTTTTCTGGACCTCTCTTACTTTTTTTTTTTTTTTTTGGTCATTCCAAAGTCAGTTTATCTGAAAATGACAAATTATATGAAGTCTATGTTAATCTTTAACTAAATGTTCTTAAAACTTCCTAAGCTCAAATGATATGTCACAAAATAGTGTCAAAAACATGAAGATATAAATAAATTAAAACATTTGGATTATACTGTCAGTTTTAATTTTAATAAAATAGATAATTTCCTACTACATAGAGAGCAAGTCCATCCACTCATTGATAAAATTTTAGAAATATTTCCTATAAAAAGTTTAGTAGTTGATTGGGAATGAATCCGTTAGAACATGATGTCTATAGGTACAGTGTTCCCATCCTCACCCCCATTCTTACTAATTTTGAGAAAATTTAAAAATACAGAAAAGTACAAAAAATAAGACAAGATATCCATATACCACAATCCAGAATTAACCAGTATCTCAATATATTTTCTGCAGTCTTTTTTTTAAGAGAAATTGATGTTTATATATAAAACTGAAGTCTCCCTCTAACAGCCCCCTCCCCCACACGCATTCCCTTCCCTTCTCCACTCTTCACAGGCAACCACTATCAAGAGTTTGATCTGTATACTTCCAACCCATTTCAAAAACCCTTAAAAAACATACATACATATATGTATCCATTACCAATATATAGCACTGAAATTCTGTGAGGAAGTTTTAATTCAAATTTACAAAAATGTCATCGTATTATGTCATTCTGCAACTTTCTTTCCCCCTCAACATGACTTTTGAGATCTTTCTAATACATATAGATCTCATTTATTACACTTTACAGATATACAGTATTCCATCGTTAAGTATTTTCCATTTTGTTCCTGATGGGAATTTGTTCCCAATTAATGAGTACTACAAATCATGCCACAGTAAATAGTCTGGTACATACTTTCCTGAGCATACAAACTCAGAGTAGAATTGCTAGATATTTTTCAATTTGCCATAAGGAATGTTTCCCATTCCCAAGGTCATAACCATTTTACTATATAGCTTTCTCATACTTCTGCTTTTAACTCAATCCCTTTATCTTTGTGTATAGTTCATGTTCTATCCCCCCACCCCCCCCCCAACCTTGGAGAACAAATTACCTCCAAAGCACTTTTTAAAATAGTCCCATTAGCTTCTCAGCTCCTGATGCCTTTTCTATATTATAAATTCTAATAAATGCATAGGTTTTTGCAGAATCTCTTCTGTTCTGCTAAATCAATACCATAGAAGTCTCTTTCTAATGCTTATAGCTTTGTTTTTATTACACTGGTGAAGATCTCCAGATTCATGCAGATGGCAATCATAAAAATGTTTTCCACTCCCAATTTTAGTGGAAATGCATCTTAAGTTTTCAGTATTACCTTTGCAGTATGGTTTTTATTGGATACAGGACTTCAATCATACAAATGTCTTTCTCTTCAAGATGAATTCTCTGGTGTCCTTTAAGTTTTTAGCTTTTGCTTCCCTCATTTGTGATGCCTTCCTTCATTATTTCTGATGTGTTGTAAGGTGTAAATTCTTGATGAACACCTTTCATGATATCCACAGGGTTTTAATGGGTATGAATTTTCTGGTGTCTAATGTGGTGTGACTTCTGGCTGAAAGCTTTCCCACATTCACTACACTGATAAGGCTTCTTACCTGTGTGTATTCTCAAATGTAGAGCAAGGGTTGAGAACTGTGAGAAAGCTTTCCCACACTCATTACAACCATAGGGTTTCTCACCTGTGTGGCTTCTCACATGTACAGTAAGAGATGAACTTTGAGAGAAGGCTTTTCCACATACATTGCATTCATACGGCTTATCACCTGAATGAATTCTCACATGTACAATAAGTGATGTTCGCTGAGAGAAGGCTTTTCCACATTCATTACATTCATAAGGTTTCTCTCCAGTGTGAATATTTTGATGTTTTATGAGGTACTTCTTCTGACCAAAAGCTGTTCCACATTCATTACACTTGAAGGGTTTCTCTCCGATATGAATTTTCTCATGCTCAGTAAGGTTTGACTTGCCACTGAAGGTTTTCCCACACTCCTTACATATAAAGGGCTTCTCTCCTGTGTGAGTTCTCTGGTGTCTGATGAGGTTTGACTTCTGAATGAAAGCTTTCCCACAGTCCTTACACTCAAAAGGTTTTTCTCCAGTGTGAATTTTCTGATGGGTAAGAAGATTTTCCTTCTGGCTGAAGGATTTTCCACATTCGTTACATTCAAAAAGCTTCTCTCCAGTATGGGTGTTCTGATGTTTAATGACATACTGCTTTTGGCTGAATGCTTTTCCACATTCATTACATTCAAAAGGTTTCTCTCTATTATGAAAATGCTCATGCTCAGTAAGAGTTGATTTGTGGCTGAAGATTTTCCCACATACCTTACAGGCAAAGGGGTTTTCCCCACTACAAATTCTCTGCTGACTGAGGTGTGACATCTGAATGGAAGCTTTCCCACATTCACAAGGTTTCTTTCTTGTATGAATTTTTTGATAAATGAAAATTTACTTTTAGCTGAAGGTATTTCCACATTTCTTACATGTGCTGGGCTTCTCTGTGTATGGCCTTTCGAATACAGAGTAAGAGATAAGGTTCAAGAGAAAACTTTATCATAATCAGTACATTCAGAGCTCTCTAACTCTAAATTTTCTAAAATATTCAGTGAAGATTTATAACCTTCACTGACTTCTCTCCAGTATGAATTTTCTTCTGCTCAATGAGATGTTATCTAGGTAAAGGCTTTTCAATATTCTTTAGAAGCACAGGATTTCTCTCCAGCCTGACTTCAACATTGAATGAGGTGCAACATACAAATGAAAGTTTTCCCACATTCAGTAAATTCATAGGTTTTCTCTCCAGTATGAATGCTCTGGTATCATGTGGGATTCAAATTTTTAATGAAGGCATTTCCACACTGATTTTATACCCTTTTACAAAAAGGGTTATTATTACTACAAGGAGTAAGCTGTGGCAGATTTCCACACTATCTAAATTGATGATTCTTTCCTACACAACTAACTCTAAATTGTGTTTCAAACTCTAGGTTGAAAAAGTTGTTCCCTTAAAAGATAGTCTGATATCAGAGGAAGCACTTTTCCAATTTTCTTAGTCACTGCTTTTTTTCTGTCTGTACTTTATTGAAGCTGGATGCAACTTGTCTCCCAAGTCTTGTTGTCAGTCTATCCGTTCATCATCTTCTCAAGCTTCTTCTGAACAAACTTCCTTTCCACTTCTTTCTCCACCATCCAGAGTTCGTCTTCGTGCTTCAACAGAGGATCACATCCAGCCTGATCAGTTCACAACCTGCTACTGGGGAAATGACACAGCACTAGAATGTTAATGCTGGAGCCAAAGTTCTCTCCTAGAACTCGGCTGAGCCCTGGGGCCTCCCGGCCTTCTGAAGGATGAGGACGGTGCACAAGGAAATGACCCTCCTATTTTCGCGCCACGTGGACCCAGGGGCCGGACTCTCTCTTACTTTTTTGATGATCCAACAGATGTTGGCAATATGATCTCTTGTTCCTCTGCCTTTTCTAAATCTACCTTGGTAACGCATTCCTGACTCATAGGAAGAAAAACTGATGTTTTGAAGCAGCAACTATTAGCAACATAGACATTAAGGCGTTTTCTGAAGTCACTCTTTTCAAATGGTTCACATTTGTTTCTCAGAGAAGGCACCTGGATCTGCACAGAGTTTCCACTTCTGAATTTTTTTTCCCAGTGGATATTCCAATTTCTAATTGCTGAAACAGTAAGGTATGCACTGGATTTCATGGTTGATTTTAATGTAGCTTGCATAATAAGCTCCTTTTCCTCTTCAAAATCCTTAATTTTCAACATTACAAAATAATAATAAGAAATGAACTCCTTGAGGGGGCTTATTGCCTAAATTCTTTTTCTATTGATCTCAAAGAGAGGTCTGGAGGTGATACTGGCCCCATTCATGTTTGCAATAGTCCATTAACTCTCTCTGGAATCAAATCTTGCCCCCATTTTACTCTTCAGGAGGTGGTGCTCTGTCTGAGGTATAATAATTTGTTTTTGATCTCTGTGAAGAATGCTGCTGCTGCTGCTAAGTCGCTTCCGTCATGTCCAACTCTGTGTGACCCCATACACGGCAGCCCACCAGGCTCCCGCGTCCCTGGGATTCTCCAGGCAAGAACACTGGCTGCGAAGAATGAGCACTGAAATTTTTGAATTTTGTAGTTTATATCACTTTTATCTCATTGTTTGCATAACAGAGATATCCTCCACACATGTCATCATCCTAGTCAAAAGGGTTACTTACAGCTTATTTTAAATATTCAAATGAAATATTTCACAATAGGATGTAATAATGAGCTTCAAAGAAAATCATAATAAATTGTAAAGGATTGAAATTCCACAGATTGTTCTCTCTCAACGGATGGCATAAGCTAGAAACTTGTTTATCAAGGAAACTAATAGAAAATCAGCAACACCATTAAAATTCATCACTCCATATATAGGAAATTTACACAAATGAAATTAAAATAAAAATCTTCCTGGACCACAAAGAAAAGGGAATGGACAAGAAAAGCCGTGAACTTCGCCATGAAGCTGGCCATTCAAACATTTTGAGGTAAAAGGAGATACTGTAGGTTTTATTGCTGATAATTCTCCTCTACATTGCTGTAAGGGCCTGAAGACATGACCCGCTCTGCATTCATGTCCTTAAATCTCCATAGCTAAATATAAATAAAGAACCAAAAAGAACTGGCCAAGTACCACAGTTCCTTCCCCCTAATCTCCAGCCTGATTTTCATAGAAAGGCTATTATCTCTTGAGCTCTGGTCACTCAACCACACTTTGAGTCAACAGCTGTGACTCACAGGCTGCCAGTCCCCGACTGGCTGTACCAGTGGAGATAGATGTTTGAAATGCCTTCCATGGACACTCCCTAATGGACACAAAATTGCAGGTCATGAAAGTTATTGTTTTAAAGATCAAAAGATTCTCTGTTAGAAGATAAGTAACTAGATACATCTGTATGAATTTTTTTCTTTTTAATTTATTATTTTATTGAAGGATAATTGCTTTCCAGAATTTTGTTGCTGTCTGTCAAACCCCAACATGAATCAGCCATGGGTTTACATATATCCTCTCCCTTTTGAACCCCGGTCCCACCTCCTTCCCCATCCCACCCCTCTAGGTTGATTGTTTGAGTTTCCTGAGCCATACAGTAAATTCCCATTGCCTATGATAGTGGAAACAGTGGCTGACTTTATTTTTCTGCACTCCAAAATCACTGCAGATGGTGACTGCGGCCGTGAAATTAAAAGACACTTGCTCCTTGGGAGGAAATTTATGACCAACCTAGACAGCATATTAAAAAGCAGAGACATTACTTTGCCAACAAACGTCCGTCTAGTCAAGGCTATGGTTTTTCCAGTGGTCATGAATGGATGTGAGAGTTGGACTGTGAAGAAAGCTGAGCACCGAAGAATTGATGCTTTTGAACTGTGGTGTTGGAGAAGACTCTTGAGAGTCCCTTGGACTCCAAGGAGATCCAACCAGTCCATTCTAAAGGACATCAGTCCTGGGTGTTCTTTGGAAGGAATGATGCTAAAGCTGAAACTCCAGTACTTTGGCCACCACATGCAAAGAGTTGACTCATTGGAAAAGACTCTGATGCTGGGAGGGATTGGGGGCAGGAGGAGAAGGGGATGACAGAGGATGAGATGGCTGGATGGCATCACCGACTCGATGGATGTGAGTTTGAATGAACTTCAGGAGTTGGTGATGGACGGGGAGGCCTGGCGTGCAGTGATTTATGGGGTTGCAAAGAGTCAGACACGACTGAGCAACTGAACTGAACTGATTCTGACCGGTAGGAGGTGATATCTCACTTTGGTTTGCATTTCTCCGATAGTGATGTTGAGTGTCTTTTCATGTGTTTGTTAGCCATCTGTATGTCTTCTTTGGAAAAATGTCTGTTTAGGTCTTTCCCCCACTTTTTGATTGCGTTATTTGTTTTCTGGCAATTAGTTGTATGATCTGCTTGTATATTTTGGAAATTAATCCTTTGTCAGTTGTTTCATTTGCTATTATTTTCTCCCATTCCATGGGTTGTCTTTTCACCTTGCTTAGAGTTTCCTTTGATTTGCAAAAGCTTTTAAGTTTGACCAGGTCCCATTTGTTTACTTATTCTT